>NW_028327181.1:94389579-94703001 GCF_987537825.1 Furipterus horrens
AAATAGTGCATGGGACTTACCTATACTAATATAAGTGTTTGATTTTCATCTGAGATTCAAATTTAACAGAGCAGCCTAACATTTTATTTTTCTGACTCCGTCAACTTTACTGACAGCGTGTACCTTACGCTCTAACCCTCAATTCCACGTGGTCACAGGTCTTTCCAAATCATCGAGATGTTCACTTCCCAAAGGAAAAGGTTTGATACTTTCCTTTCCCTTACAGAAGAAAAGCCACGGGGGGGGGGGGGATGCCATGTAGTGGTAAGTACAGGATAACCAAGGCCTGAGGTTGCTTCATTTAATGACTGCAAAACAGGGGCAGGGGCTCACCCCAGATCTTCCCAGCAGACAAAGTCACTAGTTAGATCAGGAAGGGTAACAAAAAGGAGCTAGGCTACATTCTCATCCCTCACCGAGCACTTTTATTCAGCAAATACTTAGTGAATACACACAACCAGAATTATACAAATCACTAAAGAACACATTATTCTGGATATCAAGTTGGGCATGACACTTACTCTGCCAGCCTTGAAAAGCTTAAAATCCATACCAATCTATACATGGACAAGTAAAATAATCTAGGACTGCCCATAGGATCAGTCCTGACAAAGGTTTAGGGCAGCAATTCTCAAGGAGGGCAGTTCTGCTCCGCTCCCCAGAACACGTGGTGATATCTGAAGACATTTTCCATTGTTACACCTAAGGGGGTGTTACTGGCCTCTTGTGGGTAGAGGGCAGTGATGTGAAAGCTTAAAATACACAGGACTGATGACTATGATGCCTAGATTTTAAAAAGAGTAATCTGGTCCCAAATGTTGAATCATGCCACAGTTTGGAGACCGTGGTCCAAGAGGATGCAGTTGAAAGAAGCAACATTCTTTGGTGGTGAGAAAAAACATGCAATATGAATACAGGGCGTTGAAGACAATGAGCATGTCATAAGCAAATGTGGCAAAGGTCAACATCTGAGGAACGGTACAAAGGGCTGATTGTCTGGAGGTCCTGGTTTGTGTTGGAGACCAGTGGGCAATAAGGCAGAGAGCATCGTGGGCCAGAGTTGTGATGAATATTGAGCAGGAAGTTACGAAACTTCACATTTTCAATCATCACAACTCAGGAAGGCAATGAAAATTTTGGGGAACAGGACCACTGTGTGGTGAAGTTCATTAGGAAATTTTGGTTTATGCCAGGGAAAGTTTGAAAACGTCACTGAAGAATTTTACTCCAACGGGGTCACGCTTCTAAAGAAAGCGTGATGGTCAGTTCATCCTGACTCTGATTCTGACCGAAAGAGGTCACTCCCCTCAACTCTTCCTTTTGCTCTGGAGCTGAAACTATGGCCCATGTGAGGGAACCCTTAATTTTTTTGTATTAACGTCACAGCCTTCATAGCTCCCAGGTTTAATCCTTCCTCTTGATCTTGTGGTAAAGTCACAGGAGTCCCATTTTCATCTTGGGCAACTCTACTGAATATCACATTCTGAACCAGCCCCAGAAAACGGGATACGAGAACAAACTGGATATATTGAGAACCTATCTTAAATTCTGTGGTTCAGCATTTGGAACCGAACCCAAATATTTTGGTGTTGGGGCTTATTTCTCCTTGGCAAAACACGGCCTTCTGTTTTAAAGGAGTGGGGAAAGGTTTTACAAAGCTTATTAAAAAGTCTCAAAATGCTTCTTCAACATCAAATAGCTCCTAGAAAAATATTTTGATGAGTTAAGTGTAAATGAATCAGAAACATATGGATTACATTTCCTTTCGATTACACATGGGTTTCAAAATTAAGGGGGAAAGTGCTCAGGGCAAAATGCATTTTGGATTTTATTGAACCTAAAATACTTAAGAAATAACTCACGATACTCGAAGAACCCAAAATCCTGCCAGGCTTCCCAATCCCTTGTGAAAAGCAAATTAGATTTTAAAATTCCTTTTGCTTTAGTGATCTATGATGTTACATGAAATGTGGATAAAAAACCTTCTTTTCTGTATATGGTTTTTATCCTGGATATTTTCACTTACAACTTTGGCAAAACATCAAGACTCCAAGTATACTGTAGACTGGCAAAATCGGCCACATGGCTCAGCCCCTCTCAGCTCTGCTTAGTGACAAGAATATTTAATCTGTCCCATGTGTAGTCATAGAGTGAGGGGATTAATCAAAGACCATCACACAGCTTTGCAGTCAACGGTAACAGACAGCCTTTACAATTTGCCATTTGCAATTAGTTTTCCACTTATTTATGGGGCATTGGTGAAAACGTCTCAATACTTCTCATTTCCTTTATGCATTGAGAGGGTCTGTGTCTAGATTCTATATTTCAAAAATATAAAGCGGCCCGTGCAAGGCCAAAGTGTGGCCAGAGGAGGGTCTTAGGTCCCCACTATTGCCCCTCCTCCTCCAAAGCTACAACTGTGTAAAATCAGCATACTTGTTAAGCAGAAGCTTCAAGACAACCCCACGGCAGCCATAACCCCAATCAGGTAGTTATTCCCAAGCCCCTCCTACATAGATTTTTGAGAGCCTTAATATTTACTCTTTGACCCCTGCATTAACCAAAACTTTTAAACCATTTTTCGTCTTTCAATCATATCTGACATACAATATTATATTACTTTGATGTGTACACCCCAGTGATCAGCCTGAAAACTTTTGTACCCATCTGACATCATACATAGTTATTAGATTATTATTAACTCTATTCCCTGTGCTGTACTTTACATCCCCACGGCTGTTCTATAATAACCAACGTGTACTTCTTAATCCCTTCCCCTTGTTCACCTGTCCCCCAACTCCCCTCTCATTTGGCAGCCGTCAAAATGCTCTCTGTATATATGAGTTTCTTTCTGTTCTTCTTGTTCATTCATTTTGTTGTTTAGACTCAACTGTGGATGCATATTTATTGACATCTTATTGTTCATATTTGTATCTTTTTTTTTCCTTCTTGAAGAAGAACCTTTAACATCTCATGTAATATCGGTTGGGTGGTGATGAACCCCTTTAGCTTTTTCTTGTCAAGGAAGAACTTTATTTATCTTTTGATTCCTGCTATAACAGTGTGCACAGGGGTGATTATATGTCTATAAATCAAGGAGCATCATACACACACACAACCCTCCAGGACAAGAGAAGAATAAATATATAGTCTTCAAGAGCACATTGTGCTGGAAAGGAAATAGCTACCCAACATTCTAACTCCATCATAGTACTTGTTTAAATCTCATTTTGTTTGAACAAGTTTATAGTAAAGAGAGTTCACAGGGAAGTGTGCCTATTTTGTAAGCCTAATATATTTTATTATTTTCACCCTCTGGCAAACTCTCACTGATAACTCAAGACTCAACATAGTATCACTTCTACTGTGAGGTTTCCCACTGCCATAATATTTGAGTGAAATAGTTCTCTGAGTTTATGGCATACATTGAGTACGTACTTATTTATATCATTTTTAGCATTGTGTTTTAACTAACTTATATCTAGAGTCTCTGCTAAAGCACTGATATTGTTCAGGAAAAGAACTACATCCTAGGTTTTTATTCTCAATACACGGCACATTTCCTGGGACAAGAAAACACTTAAATATTATTCAGCGAGTGGATGATTGGATAAACAATGCTATTATTGAAAAGGGAAGTGGAGAGAGACGAAAGTAATCCACAGTCCCAATCTCAGTTACATTACCACAGTGGTTTTAAGAACCTCGAATATACTCATTATATTCTATGCAAAACCAATGATTCATATTTACTAAATCTGGGTACTAGTGACATGGGGGGGTGGGGGGAACAAGTTAGAACAATGATCAAAAGCTAATGTGTGGGTGCACGAATAGAAATGCATCCGTTCACGTAGCTAATCATTTACCCAGCCAGTCTTTTCTTTATGCGGGCCATGATTTCTAGACGGTCTTCCTTATGGTCTGTAGTTCAGAGACCATGGATGAAAACACTAAATATTATATATGTGGTGTACTGAAAATTGAAAATATATCCCCAATATAAAACACTGATTTATAAGATGAGAAATGTGTCCCGGGTTTCTGATTTTGGTGAAAATGCCCACCAGGCAAATTCTTTACCTTATCAAAAGATCCTTTTCAATAACACTTCACAGCTTTTAAGCTTTCTTAATGTTTATATGTTTTCTAAGAGTATACACAAAAGGACAAATGATGCTAGTGCCCAGGGTTGTCTGTAAATAGATAAAGACAGGAGACTAGAAAACTTGTCAGGGAAAAGTATCCTCTGTAGCTGGAAGGAAAGAGAGGAAGAGAAGCGCATTGATTCCAAATCCCAGGATCCTCCTACATAAAGATTTAAATGATTTTCTTATTTGAAAGATATGACTCATATTCCCTGGGACCACTGGCCTCTTAAATACATGCATAAAGAAAATCAAACAGGACGTGACGTCTAGTCTCTTTCTTTAAATTTCCCAAATCTTTGGTCTTTCCTGATTTGATTGAAAGCCTCTATTAGTTTATTAGTTTGACAGGAGCCCAGGTAATGATGTCGGCTTCTAAGTCCTACTGTAGGTTATGTCTGCATCTCCCTGAACGCACACAAAATTTAGTGCTCCTGCTGCACTTCTCAAAACAAATAAAAGATTTGTGAACTAGTCACCAAGCATCCGTCGCAATTAAACTGCATTTGTTTCTTTTCTGGCATTCTCACACAATCGAGGCCTTGTAAGAGGTAGGCACTCCTCAGATCAGACTGTGTTTTCTTTACAGGAACGTGTGCCAAAATCCTCCTGCCCTACGTAACTAAAGTCTCAGCTAGCAGGAGGGGGACAGTCGCAACACGCACTCACACGCATGCACGCGCACACACACACACACACACACACACACACCTCTCCCTCTCCTCCTCCTACTAACACCATGATATACATATAAAGAAAAGAGCACAAACCCAGAACTACAAAAATATTAATGTGATAAAAAGGAATAAAGTTGCTGCCCAAAGTTTCAATCAACTATTATAGCATTACTTAAGAAAAAACAAGGCCCTGGCTAGGTAGCTCAGTTGGTTAGAGCATCATCCCAATACGCCAAGGATGTGGGTTCTATTCCCTGGTCGGGGTTCATATAAGAATCAACCAATGAATGCATAAATAAATGGAACGACAAATCAATATTTCTCTCTCTCTGTAAAATCAATAATTTTTTTAAAGATAAACACAATTTATTTACAAGCATATGTATACCCTAGTGACTGAGAGTAAAAACAGAGACAGTGAAATGGAAACTTTTGAAAAAAATTGAATTTTTGATTTTTTAGCTTTGCAAACAAGTCAAAACTGAGTTTACTTTGAGGTACCTAGATCTCACAGCTTGTAACAGCCAACTTCAAGCTGTCATACTTTGGACATTCTTTTTTTTTTAAGTCTTTAAAATCTGGTTAATTAAAGGCAACCAGCATAAACTCTCTGACTGATTTAGGACCCTGTTGTGTGGGCTGATGCTCACAGCTGGTTTCTCTGAGCTGCTCCCCCACATTGTTGTGGATACCAGGTATGGACTTGGAGCCGTACAACGGTCCTTGTTATAAAAGTCATTTATCAGGGGGAAAGCAAATAATGTATACGTGTGGTCTAACCGGAATCAGGTAGTTGCAGAGTCTTATACCGCAACACAGTATCAGGCAAGCTCTTTAACCTCCTCAAGATTCTATTTCTTTGTTGGCACAATACAATTCAGACTGGGGGGAGCAACTCCAATCAGCTTTGTGAAGGAACAGAATTCTTTGCCTACTTCCATGAATACCACCATTTCTTAAGCATTTGAGTCACACACTTCCATAAACATTTTCCATACAGTATCCTTATAATCCTATAAGGTAGGTAATGTCATCCTTATAGGAAAGATGATGAACCTGAGATTAGCGAGCTTTAATTAACTGGTATCTACTAAGAATCTGGGTTTTAATGTAAGCCCAGTTGTGTCTGGTTCCAAAACCTGTTTTTCCCATGATCCTACACTGCGTTTGTCTGCCAAGCTCTTCTTTATCGTCTGACATGTCAGAGTTATAGTTCTCGCTCCATTATTTTATAAGGAGAGGTAAAAAGGGGAGAAATGAACCCTTAACTAAATAAGTAATGGAAATAATAAAATCTCTCTCTTCTTCAAAAAACAAATACTATCTTTGGGAATATAGCAACTTTTTCTCCTTATGCTAGTTTGTTAAAATGTATGCGAGGGTTGGAAAGAACTACCAAAAAATAAGAAGAAAAAAAAAATAATAAAAGATACTATTTTGTGACTTTGAAAAAAAAAGAAAGAACTACAGAATTTCTTAAGGTTGTCTTCTAAATACTTATTGGCATATTGAAAAAAATCACCTTGCAGAATGATAAATAAACTATAGTTATCGAAAAGAATGTTATAGGTGTGTATGGGAGACAAGTCTCCATAGATCTTCACTTTTATTCATATCTTACAATCATTGGCACTGAATGCCCTTTGTTCTGAATTCTTTTTTCTTTCTTTTTAAAAATAATTTTATTTATTTTTTAGAGAGGAAGAAGTGAGGGAGAAAGAGAGGACGAGAAACAGCAATCGGTGGGAGATACATCGATCAGTTACCTCTCACATGCTCCCAAGTGGGGACCTGGCCCATGGCTCAGGCATGTGCCCTGACTGGGAATCAGACCAGCAATCTTTTGGTTCACGGGCCAGTGCTCAGTCCACTGAGCCACATCATCCAGGGCTGAATTCTTTTCAAAGACATCTGCACAGAGAACAATCTTGGGATGGAAAGATGTCTTCCTCCAGAGCAATGGCAGGCATGATTATCCTCCAGTGTAAAGGATTCAGATTTCCTAAGCTCAGAGTTCTCCACCTATACTACAACACACAGTGTGTGCAGGTGTTACCTGACCCTCTTCTCAGAAGCTCTGTGGAACTCAAGAGCTGAGAGACGAGGGCACACATTTTGGATCCATGGCTCCTCTTACTGCTGTGAGTAATGAACTATCCTTCATCTCGGAGCCCAGAGTCTCGTGTCTCCCACCAGTCCTTCCTCACGAACCTCTGAGTGTGTAAGTGTTGCAAAATGGCAAAATCTCTGATCTTCACAGTTTACCACAAGATCACCTGTTCTTACTATCAGTAAGTGGTTCATTAAAATTAGGTTTCTTGGCCTTCAATGCACATAGAATGCATTAAATATAATTTACAAAGGTTTGCTTATTTTATATTCTATAAATATAACCTACTTATATTCTTATCACACCCTCTTACAAATGGGACAGATAATTAGAAGTGTCTTGGACTCAATGTCTCGTTCATCTCCACTCATACCCTCCCCTCATGTCTGGTTTCCAAACTACAGTGATGCATGTCTACTTTTTGTTGGACAAGAGGGCCCAGGAGGTATGGGAGGCTGAGGAATCTGAGGCAGGCTTTTAAACTATCTCAGTCCCTGGGGTAACTGATCTGGTATTGAAGGGAATGGCTTCCAAAAAGAATTCTGGACTTGAAATACTGTTGCTCCCGAGCAAAGGCAATCTTATGGTATAAATATCATACTTCCTTGGCGATCACCTCCTGATTTTGACCATTTGGGGGTTTCCATGAATATTCTTTTTAACCTACTCAGGGTCATGTGAGAGGTGGGAAGAATACCACAGGACACGATTTCATTCAGGGGTGATCGGTAAGATTCCCTCACCTCTCAGTATCATAAACTGTTATTGATCAAAAGTTTTGCAGGAAGAGAGAGAGGAAAGAAAGGAATTTACAAAGAAAAGGGCAAAGAATATGAGCAGAAAGCGGTCATGGGAGAAAAAAAGACAAGACCTAAGAGAAGAGATAACATGAGATTTCAAACTTCATGATGCCATCTTTCCTTTCTTTTCTTTCTTTTCTTTACAGCGTCAGTTTCAGAAACAACAGTTCTAACACCTGAAGAATGAGTCCCTTTGTGACTTAGAAACAATGACTTTTCACAGCTTGGAAAGATACTCAAAATTTCTCCTCTTAGGCTAATGGAGTCTGGAGCTACTCCTACACTTTATCCTTATGTCTGATGCACTGTGGCTGAAGAGAGCCCAAAGAGGACGTGAGTTAGACTGTGTTGCATGTTAGTTCTCTGGTTGATCTTTCTTCCATACTTCCTGTTTTGCCTTATTTCTCCATTGGAGAAAATTGCTATATTTAATTGGTATCTTTAAACCATATATATCCTCTGCTATGCCTTTGCTATACTCTATATTCCTAATCCTTCAGTGTTCAAAGTTCCGGTTCTGTAACACATCATCCTCTCTCAGCACCTACTGTGAATGAGATACTTGTGTGTCCTACAGTTATTCCAGAATTATTACAGTTGGCTGGAGTTTCCCACTCATCTCTAATAATCTATGACAAAAATACCAGAACATCAAAGATCCCAGGACCCTAGGTTTCAGCAGGTGAAGTACATCAATGATATGCCTTTGTTACAGCAATGAGCTAAATGCACTGTAACAAGAGCAGCCTAGGTCTATGAAAATAATTTTAAATAAAGAAGAGACATAAAAATTTTAACAAGATCTAATTGTTAATTCATTCATATTAATTGTCTATTATCTGCATTGACTATGCAAAATACTACAAAAGTATCAGCTAATGAAACAAAGCAGGTTCCAGACCTCAAGGAATCTAAAAGGAAGATGCAGTACTGGATTATCTTTATGGATCAAAACAAACTAAGTAATAACCATGAAATATAGGTCCAGAATAATCTTTTCAAGTCCACGAAGAACACAGGCATCTAATTAATGAGGCCATTCTTGGTCAATAAAAGCTAATGTACCCTCGTAAAGTGAAAGAGTTCTGTGCAGAAAGCCCATGAAAAGCACAGACCCAAAAGAAAATTAAACTTACAAATGTGCGATGAGTATTCTGTAAAGAAATAACTGTTTAAACATGCAATCCCATAATTAGCCTGGATCTCTCATTCAAGTACTACAGGTCAAAACCACCAATTTTTCCAAGTCAATGGGGAAAAACCTTCCATTTCTCTCTTGTGTATTTGGATGTGTGTAATTAGACTTCTCCTATGCCAACAAAAACCCATGAAGGCTTTCTCTATACAAGTTTAGATTGTTCCAGCTCCAAAAATGGGCTCAGAACGTGCTGGTACACCATCAGCAACACCGCTGGATGGGAAATACCACTGTGCCATTTCAGCATAGATATTACTGTTCTCCCCTAAGATAAATAGCAGTAATAAAAAAGAAATTGAATAAATGGAGCGAGAGAGAAGGCTTTTAGTCTAACGACTGCAATGGATTTGATGTTGAATTGTGCCGGCTAACTTACACTGATTCCCTTGGTAGTAGATGTTTAAGCTGATCCTGGACATAGATGAGCTATTAATGTGGTAAAAAACTAAAGTCCTGACCACTGGATCAGTTAGCATTTAGTTAGCATTTGGGTTGACTACATAGTACATAATATCAAGACACACATTTTAAAAAGTATTAAAAGTTTCTCTCTCTGTCTCTCTCTCTCTCTCTCTCTCTCACACACACACACACACACACACACACACACACACACACACACACACACAAACCAGGCCTGTGAGTTGGCAGTCTAGAGCCATTATAGCGACTCTACAGGGTTACCAGAGACCCATATTTCTATCATTCTATTCTATCTTGGTGGCAGATTGGAGTTTTCCATGATGGTCACAGTGGTGATCCCATTACCACATCTCCTTATGCGATCTGTCCTGGCTAATCTGCACTAAAGAAGTGGAGATAGGCATCTGTCCCCTTGACCTAGGCAGGCACGTCAGCAGTGGAGTGGAGCAAAAGGGATGTGTGTGACTTCTAGAGTTATGTTGCAAAGACCTTGCAGTTTTGCCTGTTTTTTTTTTTTTTGTTATTGTTTTTTTGTTTTGTTTTGTTTTGTTTTTTAAGAACATGTACTCTTAGAATTGAACTCCCACATGCTAAGAAGCCCAAGCACACAGAGAGGTCATGTGCAGGTGTTGCGGTTGACCATCCCAGTGGAACCTGGTCTTGAATCCACCCCAGTGCACTGGACATTTGATTAAAGAACCCTCCAGGTCACCCCAGCACTCAGCTAGTGGAGACATCCCAGCTGAGGCCTCACACATTGTGAAGCCTCATTGAGCTGAAACAAACCATACCCACCAGGCTTTTTCTAAATTCCTGACCCCCAGAACCCTCAAGCATTATAAAACAGCTGTCATCTTATATTATTGAGTTTGGAAAGGTTTATTGTAAAGTAATAGATCATTGGAACACACATGCTGAGAATACATTGAACTCCTAGTATGTGGGTTAGAGAGCCAGCCCTTGTATCCATATTCCAGACATCAAGAGGAAGGGGACAAAGAAGCGGGATGCCATGATTTCATCTGAAGGAAAGAAAACTTCTGCTTACATTTCATTGGCAACAACCTTGTCATAGGGACTCACCTGCCTTGAAGGCAGGCTAGGAAAGGTCGTTTTTAAGGTCAGCAACTACATTTTGAGTGAAATATTCTGTTTCTAGAGAGGTCGACAAGAATGTGAGACCAACTGAAGTCTCTGAGCAAACATCTATAGTTTTGCCATTTTCCAGCCTTGTGTTAAGTAGTCCCAGTTTTATCACCAGTCGTTGCATCAGATAAGGGGTTATGTCTTCCAAAAACTCCGGCCCGTGGGCAAATAAAAAGTGAAGGTCGTGGCTAAGTGCTACTGTCTTTAGCAAACTAGCATTTTGCTTATAAAACAGCCTAGCTGAGAGGATGAAATACAATTGAGAGAAACCAAGCACACTGCCTCAGAAGCAAAAAGAGAAGCAAAACCCTGGCCATGGGAAATCCCACTGTGGCGTGAGGGTTCCCGGGTTCATGGAAGATAAAGGAGGAATTATCATAAACGAGACTTCCATTAAAATTAATAATTACCTAAGGATGAGGTAGGCAGCAAAACTTTAATATCTTTATTCTCTAGACAGACCTGGTTAAAAGAATGCTGATAGGTATTCTGATTTTATGCTAGAATAATAGATTTTAATCAGACAGCTCCCTCTTTTCCACAATATCTTCAACTCAAATTATTAACGCTCTTGTCTTCTTGGTATGGGGCTCAAGACTTAACAGTTATGCAAAGATACGCTTCTTTTGATCACCAAAACCTAGCTATTGCAGCCAAGATGGGTAATGATTAACTAGGGTTAACCTAGGGCACGGATTTCATTCAGATGGTACCAAAATCTTTCCCGAGGGCTTCCTCCACACCAGACTGAATATTGATTCGCTAACAGCAGAAAATATTTTAAAGCCTAGTCAATTTCTTCTTTGAACACTGGTACCTAAGTAACCTGGTAAAATGTTAAAGCGATTCTGGGTGATTGGGTGTCATCGTGGCCCTTCCACAATGGAGGATGCCTGTCAGATAGGTCTTGGAGTGACCTTCTCACTCCATTCTATAGCACCAGGTACCTGAAGAGCCTCAGGAACATTTATTATAGTAATCACGCTAGTAATAATAAGTGATGATTAGTATGATAACATTTTTTCAACACTAATTTAGTCTTCATCACAACTCGATATCAGATCAGTTCTAGTATCATCCTCATGGAACCTGTGAGGAGATGGAACATGACAATGGAGCCGGCACAAGGCAGAGCTGAGACTCAGAAACAGGCTCCTAGACAGATCACCAAGCAAGTGGAGCATCATGTGAGCTCTGAGTCTGTCTTCCTGTTTCGTACTCTATCTCTTTTGACCTGGGTTTATTCACTACATCATGTTTGAGGTTTCTTTTGTAATGGAATGAAGTCACTGGCCAGGCCGTGAGCATTCTAAATACAAGCACCCTATGCAGATGGAGCTACAAGGAACAGAGACAGATGACAGTAAGCAGCAATGCCATCAGAATTCAGATGAGTGTGTCATAGAGAGGGAGTCTCCTTCTTTCCTTCCTGGTTTTTTTTTTTTTTTTTCCGTTTTGCAAGACGCATTGCCCTCATAGAGGAGTGTGGCTTAGAGGCTGCCTTACTTGAATGTGCTTTGGGAGAGAGCCTAATACCTCATATTTTAAAAAAGAAACACACACACACACACTCACACATCCAAGCCAAAAATATCAAGCTGTTCGTGGCTGTTAAAAAGCCAGGGAGAGCTGAGTCGCACCCTTCAGTGTTTTTCTTTCAAACACACTGACCACCCTCTCTTCACAACATCTTATTTACTGAAGCACAAGTTGTCCAAATGGAATAAAACTTTGCAACATTGAAACTTGGATTCCGCCCAAAGTTTTCTTTCATTGCGAAACCTCTCCCTCTCTCTTTCCCCCGCCCCCTGTCTCTCTCCCTCTCTCTCTCTCTTTCTCTTTCTCTGCTCCCCCACCCCAATTCGAGGCATCGCAATATAAATATCTCCATGGAGACCTGGAGGGAAAGGGGTTAATGTCAGAGGCTAGGAGCCAGGCCTCTCTTAACTGGGGAATTGGCAGCAGGCAGTCTGGAACGCTGCCCCCAATGTCTGACTGAACGTTTTTATTATCCTTTTTGCCCAAAGGTGGCTCTCAGACACCCGCAGCAGCCCAGGGCCTTCTGATTGGGATTCGACAGACGGGAGCCAGAAAGCTGTCTGCCCCTTCTGTGATGGCTTGGGAACCCCATGGAGGAAACCACCACCCCTCCCCAACCTGGGGGGGCAGACCTGCCCTCCCTCACCCTTCAATAAACTGCAGACCTACCTACCGGGGGGCTGGTAAAATCAGTAGGGTGTTCTGAAAGGCAGGCTGGGGCAGGGATGGGAGGGAGGGGGACCGATAGACCAAGGGAAGAGTGAGGAGACACTAGAGACTCACAACAGACTGGAAAGAAGAAAGGGAGGAAGAGGAGAGCTGAGGGCAGAGCAGGAGCAATAGCATGAGAGAAGTAAAGCTGAAGACAGGAGAGTCATACAGAGCACAAGGAAGGTGGGGGTGGGGTGGGGGAGGCCCGACAGGAGAGAAGGAAACAAAAGTCTAGAAGCATCCTCAGCTAAGAGCCTTCCACTTCCGACCTGCCTGCGCCAATGGTGACTGCGCTCTGAAGGGTCTGTGTTGCCATTTTTACGGAGTTATTTTCATTGCTTCATCCTGCCTTGCTCCATTAACATGGGCTGCTTTGCACCCGTGAAATCCTGCACCTCCCTGGAAATCTGAGATTGGAAGTGGTGTAGGCTCAAAAGCAGTATTTTGTTGTTTAGTCTGGTTTCTTCATTTCCCAACAGGAAACGCAAGGCACCCAGGTATTAGGAAGCAGGTTGGAGTCAAACACGAACAAGAAGCTGTTCTTAAATGATGGGAGGGTTAGGAGGGCCCAAAGAGATGGGGTCTGTGGAGGAAACCGATCACTTGCCCGGGGGCAAAAAAGGCCCCTTTGGGTTGCAATCTTCAGTCTCTTTCCCAGACAGTCCTCTGAGATCAAAATGAGGACATACCCGTCAGCTCCCAAACTCCTTGCTTAGAAACATCCTGGGGCTCTGCTGATCACAGGGAGAGAACCGGGGTTCTCCATGCCCCAAAATGCACTTGGGATTGGGGAGTTCTGAGGCATCGAACGAGTGTTCATGTAACAAGAAGCAGAATTAAAGTGTCAAGGCTCTTCTTACCCACAAAGCAACTCCTTCTCACACCTCACCTCTCTGGATGCACACAATGTGACGTCATACAAAGAACAGAAGGTGTCATTCATAGTCCCAATGAGCAGAGGAGGGGAGCAACGAAGCACGTCTCAGTGTGGTCCACAGACCACAGTCTAATTACCTTGTTAAAAATGCAGATTTCCTGCCCCCACTGCATAGGCAGATGAGACCGAACTCCCCAACAGAAGCTGAATTCTTACCTCGCGCCCTCATGATTTCCAGGACACGGAGTTTAAGATGCACAGGTCTAGCAGACTGAAGAAGCATGTCATCAATATCTAGGTGGGGGTTTTCCAACAGTAAGCTCACTTATTTCTCTTTTCTACCACAAATGAAACCGAGATTCAAACAGGTTAAGTGACATGCAAAGTCACATCAGCATCCAGTGCAAACTGGCAAGAGATGTCACTGGGAACATATAGCACATTAGAACTAAATGTATAACTAGAAGTGACTAGAAATAAAACCCCGATCTCCTGGCTGATGCTTCTCCCTGTTGCTTCAGCTACTTCAGACTGCTGGCTTTCCACCCAGGAGATTCCCCTCACTTCCCCTGGCATCTGTCATAGACAGTCACGACACGGGCGATGATAGGGCACACCCTTAGCTCTGCCTCCCAGCACCCTTCCCGATGGAGCAGGCCCCTGACTTCGGCTGCACTCCTCTAAATATAATTCTACAAGGAGCGCCCACTCTCTCTATTCAGACACTAAACTATTTTAGTTCTTAACCAAAATCTTGTTGGCCAGAGAATTAGAAGGATCACTATTCCAATAGCCAAAGTGCAAAAAGATGAGGTGTGCCAGGCACCATTCTAAAGTCTGAATCTATGTATTAAGTGAAACAGATGAGCTCCTCATGTTTTGCGGGAAACCACTGAGGTGAGGACTAGCATTACCCGATGAAGGCAGGGGGACCCGACGTGGCTTGCCCACGTTTACGCAGCCCTGAGGTGTGGAGCTGGCTATGCAGAAAGGCTGTTTCAGCTCCACAGTAGCGAGCCTGAACCCACTAACGCCGCCTCTCTGTCTGTGGGGCAGGGGAGCTACTGGGGCAGTGTGGTGGGGGAGAGCTATGTAGGTACGTTTTAGTGCAAAGAAACAAAATCACCCCCAATAGGTCAGGGCTGTTCAAGCAACCCAGAATCGTAAACTAACTTTTGCAAAAGTCATCTGAAGGTACTTTCAAAATAAGGCATCACCTTTAAAGTCAATCAGTCCAGTAATACACATGTAGAAATGACCACAGAGCTGATGTGGTTCCCTGATCTTTTCTTCTTGGATGAGGAGATCAAGGATCTGAGAGGTCCTCTGATCTCTGAAGTCTCAGTTCCGTCAAAGATATCAGGTCAAAGCCTCAGTTCCCTTGAAGATGTCAAGTCTTAGCCAAGTTGCATAAATTGCAAATTCAACTAACTTTTTGAAACGTGCCTTAGGTGAGACTATCAGTAATGCCTCAATCTGTTGTCATGATCATGCTCCATTATAAACAACCCCAAAACTTTGGGGGGAGGCACCATTCCGTGTTTATTGCTCACAAGTCTGGGGCGGTGCTTCTCCTCATCCTGACCTGCTTTCCTATCTTCTGAGGAGCTGCTGACTGTTCACTGATCAGTCTGACCGTCGGCTTCCCCTGGGGCGAGTAGGTTCTCTTCCATATGTCTCTTACCATCTACCTGGGAAAATTCTCCTATCAATGGAGGAGGTGCAGGGCGCAATGGATGTGTACAAGCATCATGTCAAGTCTCTGCTCGCCTTGCCACGGCTCTAATCATCGCATTGGCCAAAGCAAGCCAAGAGGCCAGGCCCAGATCAGATCTGAAGGCACTGCATCCACCCGTTAATGCAGCAGATCTCCCACAGTGAGGGAGGGGGAACAGCATTGCATAGAGAGAATTATGAGGAGGAGGAAAGAAATCAGATCAAGCCAAGTTATGCAATGCTAGTTCTCACCTCTGAACTTTGAAGTCACACCTTCCATGATGGGGAAACTTTGTGACATTTAATAAATCAACAGAAATACGTCATTGGGCTAAAATAAGGAAAGTCTCAAATTTTAAAAAAGTGTGCACCATTTTTTAAAAATTAGGTTCACCATGCTGGTCAGCATCACATAGAATCTGAGGATTCTCATTTTACTTACAGATAAATATAGGCAGGACTTTTTAAAGAAAAATCTGAGAAAACAAAATTTAACTTCAATTAAACTTTGCATTATAAGTATATCTTTATAATATAAAGTATACATATTCTAAGAATGAGTTTGCTTTGACAATATGAATTTGGTTTAATTTAGTTAAAATTCAAGTGCTACTTAAAAAAAAAAAAAAAAAAAAAGATTTGTAGCCGTTATTCCTGGTAAAGACCAAAACTATTTTCACTTTTTCCTCCTTTAGTTGGACTAATTTCATAACTCCCATCCTCTAACTATCACTTTTCAAATATCTTGAAAAGAGTTCTTTAAAAGTACACATACTCACACAGCCTCACAAGCACACAGCACCCATAAAAGCAAAAAAAAAAAAAAAAAAAACCCAAAAACAAACAAAAAAACTAAAGACAAACAAACCCCCAGAATAAATAAACATAATTCTACTAATACAAACTCTTGTGAAATCTGTTAATAAAAAAGTATCCCACATATTGTACTCAACTCTAATTACAAAACAAAATGTAAGTATCTAGTGGCTTCAATACAGTTGTTGACTTCTTAGGAATCCAAGATTATAGAGCTTTGGGGATCTTTTCTTTTCTTTTCTTTTTTTTTAAATAAAATTGCTGTAAACAAGTTACGATTGTACTATTACAATAGGCCCCTGGCCAGCCAACCCTAAGAGGTTAATAGTTTAAGATTTGATGTCATAATGTTATCCTTTAAACTAAAAGACCATTGTAAACCCATAAGGTGCAATGCAACATCTAAATTCAAGAATTTCAATTTTTTTTCTTAAAAGGCCCTACTCTCCAGATAAATGTTCTTCTTCTTTTTTTTAATACTATAAGGAGATCCTAGATGTTATTTTATCTGAAGATCTTTGACTTATTAGAGGAAGCATATTTTCTTAATCCTGGAGGCAACACTAACTTCATTAACCTGTAGATGGAGAAGAGTAAGTTATAAAAGTACGGATGAAACAACAGGAATGGCCCAGAGGCTGACAGACTGGATCGGCTGTGGGTTTCCTTCCCACAATCAGCAGCACACAGCAGTGCCTCCTAATGAGTAATTCAGCCTCCTTGTGGGACCTGCCCATTTGCTTTTGAAAAGTTTAATTATTAATCTCCTGTCACTATCTGTCAACAACTGTTCAACTTGGTGCTATCTTGGGACATGCATCTTTTCTCTCAAGCTGTAGGTTTTCCTTTGTTGCTTTGCAAACTCAGGAGCTTCCCTGGTGAAAGTCAAAACTGGCCCCCCATACGCAGAGGTCAAGGAGAGACTGAAGAAAGAGCAGACCACTCTGGGCTGGTAGGTGGCATTCTATATATATGAGAGGCTTGTCTTGGGCAGCTACAAGATGAGTCGATCTCCACACCTGCTTCCAGGATCTTCAAGTTCATGGAGACGCCTTAACAGGGTGCAGTCAAGTATACCTTCTAGATGGGGTGAATGACATAGCTCTCTCGAGGCTGTGTCCTTGAAGAGGCTCCAAATGTGGGAAAGGTGGGTGGAAGGACATTCCAAGGGCAGGAGATGGGGGAGGAGCCTCTGATTGTCCAGGTAAGCTCTTGGGTCAACCAGCAGTCATGTCCTTTCCATGACCTCCTCCAACATCCATACAATCGGTTATTATCTTCTGAGAATTTATCATAAAGTGTATGTGATTGAGTTGCTCTTATGTGATTTCTGGGGAATCGAATTTTCTTCAGGGGACATCCTCAGAAATGAGACAGGTTCCCTATCACCAATTTTCACATATACTGGAGCTATGATTGGACATTATCAACTGAAAGCTTTCTTTTCTTTTCAACCTAGTATTCTGTATTTTGCCATATTGGATTGTGTGCAGTTACAAAGGGCAAAGGTGCTCAAACAACTATTTCAAGTAATCTGTTCGGTGAAACACACAGAGCCATTGCAGCAGAAAATGGCCCTCATTGGATTTATTCTTTTGTTTGCTTGCTTATGTTTGCATGGTTCTGGAATTGAAATTAAAGGTAAAAGTCATCAGACACAGGCTTATGTCACATCTGCTGTCCCTTGAACATGTATGTTTCCCAATTGATTACCCGGCTTGCCCTCTGGAAGCAAAATAACACATTCTTGTGAGTATCTTATTTTTTTTAAATAATAGGACAGATGGAAGCAAAAACCACCTATAAACTCAGGGGGTTATTTACCAAATAGATATACTACATGTGAATATGTATTTTTTTTCCACCTGCTTTCATATGCATTATCTGTTTGATCCTCAGCTGGAATATTTTTAATCCCTCTAAGTCCCTGTAGTATTTTTTCTATTTCTTCTGGAAGGTACATGGACTATCAGCTTGCACTCTAGTTATCTGAGGATGCAGCTTGCCCACCCCATGTCATACAAATTTTACTTTGTGCAAAGAATGGTGTGGCCCTCTGCCCCTGGCTCTTAGGTGATAAACTCTAAGCCCTTGGACTGTTCTACCTGAAAAGGGACTTTGTCTACCCAGTGTCACTGAGCCACAACAGAGAGTCTATGCTAACCATGTGATTTATGGTGGGGGCCTTGGGCCACATGGTGTCAGCTCACTCTCTGGAGGGGCTGAGGCTGATGACCAAGGTCAACCACAGGGGCAGTCAGCTTTGTCTCAGTGAAAGCTGCAGATGCCCCAGCATGGGGGAGCGAGCTTCCCCGGATGACAACAATCTGTGTGTACTGCCACACACTGATGCTGGGGAAATAAACATGGTCCCTAATACTCCTCTGGGAGGACATCAGGAAGCATAGCCCAGTCCCTGCCCTAGCACCTCCTACCTTAACCCGTTCTGACCTTCACCCTTCACTCCAATCAACTGTAACCATGAGCTAACAGGTTTGCTGAGTTCGATGAATCCATCCAGCAAATTACTGAATCTGAGACCACTGTCAGGTCTTGGGGACTTTTCTAACTCACAGGATGACATTAATGGCTTCCCATTTCCCCTGACTTCCTGTTAGGTTGGGTCAATGGGAAGCACCCATGAAAGAATGGAGGAATCTCGGGAAGAAACCCTAATTCTCTCCCTGTGAGAAAGCATGGTGAACTGGCTGTGGCCCTGGAGGTCAGAAATCTCAATGCCACCCACAAAGCATTCTGTTCTGTATAACTATTGTTTCCTCTGGCTCCCAGGGACACTTCACCTGCTCTTCCTTGGTGATAGCCTTTCCCAAGGTATAGAAAACATTTCCCCGGAGTTGGAGTCTGGAGACATATCCTTGCTTATGTTTGCATGACTCTGGAACTGAATTTACAGGTAAGAGCCATCAGACACAGGCTTATGCCACATCTATTGTCCCTTGAACATGTATGTCATATGTAACATCGGGCAATCACATTAGCTTCTAAATTCAGTTTTCTTGTCTATCAGGTTCTTATCTAACAATGTCTGAAGAAATTTATCAGTCATAAACTGATGAAATAATGACTTTCCAGCTTGTCTCCCCTTTGTTTGGAAAATGCCTATGATTTTGCTGTTCCTTTTGTTTCCATAGAATAAAAAACCCTGACACAATTTTTCTGCAAGGCACTCCTGCTCAATCTCTTTTTCCAGTCTCTCATCCACAGGTTAACTGTGGTCCCCACCACAAGCTCCATCTAATAAATCTCATTTATCTGATGACTCCTGGATTTTATTTGAGTTCCTGTTTCCCATGAAACTTGAAGGAGCTTTGTTAATATTTTCCTCCTTCCTTGTGAAATGGGTTTCATCTGTGCCAACATGTACGTGTCCTTTACTCTCACCTTTGATTTGACTTTGACTTGGTTCTCCCCTACCATGGGGCTGCCCTCAGCCACAGACCGGGTATCTCCTTTCCAAATCTCACTTCTGTATCATCTGTTCATGCCATCCACATCGACCTTCACCCTCTAAACTCCGGAAGGACTTACTTGTCTCTCATTTAAATTACAATTATAAAACACCTTGTGGTACTTTTTAATTGTTTTTCTATTTTTTCCAAATAAAGTATTAACTCTTTTTAGGACAGAGCCATGCTTCCATTTTTTCCCCAGATGCTCGCCAGCATTTACTTCTTATCTTTTTGACAAGAAGTGATAGATCATAATCTTAACAAGTAGGAAGTAGCATTTTATTATGGTTTAAATTTGCATTTTCCTGGTGATTAGAATGTTGAGTATTTTTTCACATATCTGTTGGACACTTGTATGTCTTCTTTGGAAAAAAGGTCTATTTAGATTCTTCGGCCATTTTATAAGACAGATATTTGTTTTTTTGTGTGTTTCTGTTATTGAGTTCTAAGAATACTTTATATATGTTGGATACTAAATGCTTTCTTGTAATATATGGTGTGCAAATATTTTCTCCCATTTCATAGGTTGTTTTTTTTGTTGTTGATTTTTTACTCTGATGTGGTCCTACTTGTTCATTTTTGCTTTTGTTGCCTTTGTTTTTTTGGTGTCAAATCCAAAATCCATTGCCAAGACTAGAGTCAAGGAGCTTACCCTCTATATTTTCTTCTAGGAGTTTTACAGTTTCAGGTCTTACATTTAACTCCTTAATCCAAATTGAGCTGATATTTTGTGTGTGGTATAAAATAAGTGTCCAGTTTCGTTCTTTTGTGTGAGGATGTCCAATTTTCCCAAAGCCATTTATTAAAGAGATTATTTTTTTCCATCACGTAATATCGGCACCTCTGTCAAAAATGCGTTGACCATAGATGCTGGAGTTTATTTCTAGGCTCTCTAGTTTCTTCCATTGATTTGTGTGTCTGTTTTTATGCCAATACAAAACTATTATGATTATTATAGCTTTGTACTATTGCTTGAAATAAAAAAAATTGTATACCTCCAGTTTTGCTCTTTTTTTCTTTTTTGCTCAAGGTTGCGTTAGCCATTAGGGGTCTTTTCTGATTCAAAACAAATTTTAGGATAGTTTTATTGTATTTCTGTAGAAAATGCCTTTGGAATTTTGACAGGGATTGCATTTAACCTGTAGACCACTTTCAGTAGCATGACCATTTTAACAATATTAATTGTCTAATTCATGAACATGGAATATTGTCCATTCATGTGTGTCTTCAATTTCTCTTATTTGTGTTTTATGATTTTCAGTGTACAGCTCTTTCACCACCTTGAATCAGTTTACTCCTACGTATTTTATTCTTTTTGGTGCTATTGTAAATGAGATTGTTTTTAATTTCTTCTTCAGACAGTTCATTGGTTAGTGCATAGACATGCACTGATTTTTGTATGTCGATTTTGTATCCTGCAGCTTTACTGAATTTCTTTATCAGTTTTAATATTTTTTTGGCTGGTTTGGCTCAGTGGATTGAGCGTCGGACTGCGAGCTAAGTGTCGCTGGTTCGATCTTCCAGTCAGGGCACATCAGAGAAGGAAAACTCTGATTCCAAAAAACCTCCGCTGCCTTGCGGCATACCTCTTCAGGGGAAAGGCTAAGGGAGTAAACCCCGACAGAAAATCCGGAGCCGGAGTCCCTAAGGCGGTTTGACGTTGTAGTCAACACCGGCAACTCCTGCGGTGCACCTGAAGCCAAGCTGTATTGACTCCGTCTTTCCCTTGGAGCCTTCAGCTGCAAAGAGAGGGGGGTTCTGCTGCATGGGCAACAGCAGACCCTCCATATCACCCTGCCCAGGCTCTGTAGCTTCAGCTTCACTGGAGAGGACACTCCAGAGTCATCGCAAGATGTCGATTCAACATGGGAGGAGACAGATACCGTGTCACTCCCGAGTCGGACTGCACAGCCATTCTCGGCGGTGTAGATAGACTCTTAAGAAGCTACACCATCGTCTCTCGAGACGGATGGCTGCCGGCTGCTCTACATGTAAAATCATGTCGCCTGAGAAAATTTCAGACAATTTTACTTTTTCCTTTAGATTTTGATGCTTTTTTTTTTTTTTTTTTTTTGCTTGCCTATTGCTCTGGCTAGGACTTACAGTTCTATGTTAATAGAAGTGGCACCCCTTGTTTTGTTCATTTTTTCATTTAGCATAATGATTTTTGAGGTTCACCCAAGTTGTAGCATGTATCAGTAGTTTGTTCCTTTTTATTATTTAATAGTATCCCATCATACAGATATGTCAGCAGTTGATGGACATTTGGACTGCCTCTAGTTTGGGGCTATTTTGCATAATGCTGCTATGGTACATCTACACTTAACTTTTTAAAAATATTTTTATTTGTTTATAGAGAGAGGGTAAGGGAGGGAGAAAGAGGAGAGAAACATCAGCAAGGAACCTCGCCTGCAACCCAGGCATGTGCCCTGACTGGGAATTGAACCAGTGACCTTTTGGTTCATAGGACAGCGCTCAATCCACTGAACCACACCAGCCAGGGCAATATTTAACTTTCAAAGAAACCGCCAAACTATAGTCCAAATAGGTCATTTTTTTTAATTAAATTTTTTTTAGGAGCCTTCAGATGTTTGAAAACTTTTGACTTTTTCATTATACCTTCAAAGGAAAGAAAAATGTTTTGATATACAGTGAGTTTTATTATTGCTACACTTATATAGGTGTATAAACCAAAATCTATAAGCTGACTTGAAAAAATACACCCTAAATCTAATCTATTTCTATTTAATGATGATAAAGAGTTTTAATGCCAAAGAACAAAGAGCATATGAGGCCTGTCCAGGAAAAGCCCAGCCATTGTTAATAAAATGAGAACGCTTTGCATGACATCAATGTAACCTGGGAGCCATGGAGAATGCACTGGAGTGCACATACATGAAGAATGGTGACTTCATTGTGCTAGTCTGTTGGGGGCGGTACATGGTTTTGAGTGAGCATGTGTACTATGTGGCTATCGCATTTAAAATGACTGAGCAAGTAGAGCAACGAATCTGCATCAAATTTTGTGTTAAGCTTGAACTTTCCCCTGCGGAAATTATTCAGATGACTCAGAGGGCCACAGCTGTAGGCAACTGGTGATGGGCAGCTTCATCACGTCAATGCACCTACTCATGCATCACGTCTCACACAGAGGTTTTTGGCAAAACATCAAATCACCCAGGTGACTCCACCCCACTACAGCCCAGATTTGCTGCCCTGCGACTTTTGGCTTTTCTGAAAACTAAAATCACCTTTGAAAGGGAAAAGATTTCAGACCATCAATGAGATTCATGAAGATACAACAAGGCGGCTGATGGCGATTGGGAGAAGTGTGTGAGGTCCCAAGGTGCCTACTTTGAAGAGGACCAAGGCATCATTGTCCTGTGTACAATGTTTCTTGTATCTTGTATCTTCTTCAATAAATGCCTCCATTTTTCATATCACACGGGTGGATACCTTCTGGACAGACCTTGTATATGTAAAGTTAAATGGGAAATTCCGAGGGTCTTATGCAGTCTTGATATACATTCATCACTGACATGCATGTCTGGTGCCCACTTATAGAATTTTCACTAAGCATAAAGGTTGCTTTCTGCTTTAAGGTGAGACAGAGTTATCCCAGCCACCATCGTTTCTACATTTCAATATTTAAAGCTTTATTTTATGCTTTTTTTTAAGACAAGGGAAAAATAACAGTCTTCAAATGTTTAGTAGAAATTAAGCAACGTTGTTGGATCTAGTTGGATGAATATGAAAACTGACATGCAGTCAGATGTGATCTGCACAAAACACCTTTTGTTTTTCCTAGGAAGTGCCCTCTGCATTTCAATGACATCCTGGCACATGTGAGTGTGACGGAGTATTGAATAATATTATGTTGTCTGATCTCTGTGCATTAACGACACACTAAATATCATGAGAACAAAAAGACTTGGAAAACCAGTTCCGGTAAATTAAGATCCACCTCAGATGTCACTCCCATGAGCAACCTTCAGGTGAACTTGACTGTAATGATTAGAAGGTTTTGTTTAATTTGTTGGCCCCAGTTGTATGTATTTCACTAAGAGCAGAAATAGCAACAAGTCTCTCTTTTTAAAAGAGAATATAGTTTTTCTCGTACCAACACAATTTATGAAATAAATCAAAGAAAGAATGTGTTCATTATAATTTTTGAACCTTCCTGGATATGTTGCTTCTGACAGGAAGCCGTCTTTACTGAAAGCCAAACTTGACATTGAGTGAAGCACTTGAGAGGGTCATTCAGGCATCAAACGTAAAGCAGAAGAAAAAAAAAACCTGAGTGTTGCTGCTGTGTGCCATTTAATTTTGTAGAGAAAGAATTTCCTACATGGGCCTCTGGAAGACTTAACATGCTTCTGCATGATCAGAGAGAGAATTGCACAGACTGGGGAAACTGGGCTCACTGTCCCTTAAATATTTGCCATTTTCTCACAACTATGTGGCAGCGTACGTAATGTTATCATTTTTAAACTGCAACCAGTGGCAATGTGGATATCACTGTCATCTCTGAGATGTTTTGCAAATATTTCTCTCCTTGGCCAAGCCACAGATGCAATTTGTGCCCAGTTAAATCCTCATAAAACAGTGTCTTTGACAAATTATTGTTTTTTTCCTCCTCAACACCGAGAAATGCCAGACTGGGCTATTTTCACTTTTGGTGGGAAATGTTCCATTTAGACTGACGCACGATTACGTGGCCAGTATCCGGCTGTTCTTGTCATACGGCTGAACTTCAGAGTGTTGTGCAAGGACCTGATAATCATAATAACAATAGCTAACTTAGTGTGTTTCAGGCATGCTACTTGAATTATCACATGCATTTGCTCTACCAGTGCTGAGGGAGGTACTGTTATTATTTTTACTTTGTATGTGGGGAAACCAAGACTTCAGAGTGTTGTACAAGGACCTGATAATCATAATAACAATAGCTAACTTAGTGTGTTCCAGGCATGGTACTTGAATTATCACATGCATTTGCTCTACCAGTGCTGAGGGAGGTACTGTTATTATTTTTACTTTGTTTGTGGGGAAATCAAGACTGAGGAAGGCTAAACAATTTACCTGTAATCCATAACTGGCAGCCTCATTTCCACCACTTTTTGAGCATTCTTCATGAGTACCACATAAAATGACTTTGACCCACCCATTTAGAAACTACTTTTAAATATCTTTGTGAATTATAAGCACAAAACGGAGGGTCTCTAATGTCAAAAAATTTTTCTATGAAACTATATTGTTTGTATGGACAAACAAATTATGTGGGAAGTCTATTTAAAAGATGTTGGGTATACAAAATATATCAACAGCATCAATAAAGACTATTTAAAAAATGCTTTGTATAAGTAGATAGATGCATGCATACATACATACCCACATACATATATACATACATACATAGACAGAATGAACTCCTAGACTATTGGGTAAAATCCCAGGCAGTCCCTAAATGTTCAGACAAAATGCCTGTGATACTGGTAGCAGTGAATTAGAATAACTTTGAAAAACAATGACACCCCATTTGTTACCATGGTAAAAAAGCTAATGGTTGGTGAAGGGCTACAGTCCTGGACTAGAAGAGGAAGCCCAAGGGCAGATGGACGAGGCTATGTTGACTGACTGACCTATTTATTTAACTTTTCTCACAGTTTTCTCTCAGCCTCTTCATTTGATCCCTATACAGAGGTGGACAAAAGTAGGATTACAGTGTTTGCATGGAAAAAGACCTGCAGGTTATGATTATTACAATAGCTTTACTAACTGTTTTGCGGTCCCACAACTGTAAACCTACTTTTGCCCACCCCTGTATATACCAGAACTGATCTGCGACAATTTTGGGGGTCATTTGGAGTGATTACCACCATCACCATAGCTATGCTTCTCACTTCAGTACATTTTGAATGGCTTCCTCATCCTCACCCCTCCTCACATGAGCCATCACTTTTTCCCCCCATGACAAAGAAACTAGCATTCAATGACTTGAGATCTTAATAGTACGAAAGACTAGCCACTTTTGGTTTCAAATAGGGGTCTATACACCTTTTCTGTAAAGGTCCAGATTAAAAAGAAGTTGAGTTGAGGTCCATGTAGTCTCTCAAGTCTGCCACTGTAGTACAAAAATAGCCACAGACAATTCGTAAATACAGGGGTTTGGTGGTCCTTTAATAAAACAGTATTTGTAAACACAGGCAGCAGGTTGGGCTGAAAGGCACATCGTTGGTGACCCCCTGGTTTGGAATGATGTACCACGTGCTTCTCTGCTGGGTTCATTGTAGACCCTTTATGTCTTCATCACAGGCATGCAAAGGTGGGGAGCACAAAGCCCCGACACATCAGGTCCTCATGGTGGGGAGGAGACCTGGCCTTGCCTAAGTCTTGTTGAGATATGGCATCCTGGGACAATCTTGTCCCATACTATTCATGGCATTCCCTCTGAAGGCTATTTTTGTGAGAAAGAGTTTTATCCCTGGCTAATAACGGCTGGTGTCATCAAAAACAATTAGCACTATATTTTTCTTAACAGATCCTGTTTGGGGCCACTTTCAGGGGCGTATTGTCTCAGTTACATGGAGTGGCCGGGCAGTGTCAGACTTGACACATAAGTTTGTTTGCACAATGACATGTCTGTGGCTTCTTGGTTTATGTGTTTAATAGGTGGGTGGACTCTGCCCCACAGTTTGGATTTTTAAAAATTAAAGGCTTGCAGTTTTTCATTTCAGAGGGTTTGAGTCATGGAAAGAGAGAATGAAAGATTCAAATAGTCAACATATCCATCTTTTTAATAGTCCCTTGTTTGGCACGGAATTTCTACACCGACTGCTTGAAGGGAGCTGGCCTCTGTGCATCCATGGGCCTAAGTGGGCAGATGGTAAAACACGGGACGCTGGGGCTCCGGGGCCATCTCTGCACTTGCAGGTTCAGCGTGAGGGCCTGAAGGAAGGGTTCTTGGAACAGCTCTGGGACTAAGCTTTCAGTGTGGCCCCTTTTCTAATCCTAAATCAAACCACTACACTCAGCCTCTCGCTTTAATAAGCACCAAAGCCTCATGCAAGGTTTCAAAAGAAAGAAAAAAACCCTCCTCTGTTAAAACTTCCCTGAATCCCACTCATTGGAACAGGGAACATAGGGTGGTGTAATTTTTTTTTTTTTAAAAGCAAGGCATCTGCAGTATTCAAGAAATAGCTAAAATCTATTGGATTCTAGAAACTCTTATAAGTTGAACTCCAAAACGGATAAATTATTTTTATTGGCTTCAGCAATAGTCGATGCAGAAAGAAAATTCTAGCTGGGGAACAACTTCAGAAGAGGAACTTCGGTAACGTGTGTGTTTCCATATTGATTTCAAAGAGCGCTAAGAAAATAAATTTTCAATGCATGTGTGATTGAATATAGCTACAGAAACTCTGTGCCTAGGTAAGGGGAAGCAGAGGGGATCAGTTTTTCCATGACATCTTCAGGCAGCACTCTCTGAGTGATTGGTGCTGACTCTTCATTCAGTAAATATTTTTGAGCACCTGCTATATACCAGGCCCCGTGCAAGGCACTTGGAAGGCAGTGTTACACAAACTAGCAGACCACCAGCCTGCAGGGAGCTCAGATCTACAGATATTAAAAATGACAGATAATTAACTGATTACAATGTGGTGTGGGAAAACTTACTTAAGAGGTGGGTTTTTACCTGGAGGTACAACCTTGAGTATGTGTGAGTTGACTCAGTGGCTGGCTGGGGAGTCTTCTAGGCTAGCCAGAACAGCACCCAGACCTTGAGGAGAAGCAATGAGGTACATTTGAGGGAAGCAAAGTGTATCAGTGTAGCTGGAACAGAGAAAAGGAAGGGAACAGAAGCAAACAGACCTGAGAGCACTACGGGGCAAGTATTGATACATAAGGGCTTGGATAACACAAGAAGGATTCAAAATTTTATCTGCAGAATCTTTTTCTTTCTCCCTTCAAAAAATGGATTTCCCCAAAGCCATTTGGTGATAGATACATTTCTAGAAAGCAACACATCTTACAATGTTTTTTAAGTTTTGTTTGAAATTGTATACTTGGATGTAGCAAATCCTTGAGTCACTAAGTACAAAATTTGCATCGTGGCTTCTCTGTTCTATAGAAATACAGTGGGTAAGTTAGCAAACAGTTTATCTTAGAGAAGATAGTGTGAGGAACAACAAATATGCCAAGTGAGGAATAGTGCGCAGTGAGTCATCCATGAACACTTACAGATAATCCAAATTTTTCCTTAATTGTAAACTCCATTTTAACCAGAAAATGACTGAAACACTTTACAATGACAATAAAATCGACTAACTGCAACAGCACATTTCACTGAAAAAAAAAATACACTATAAAAATTCTAATAGCGATTTTTATGTATTTATTTTGCACAAACCATTCCGGTTTTGTACATCTTTACAGTGATAATCATTCCTTTATTTTGTATATGCTTTCACTTAATGTTACTTTCCAGATTTCAAAAGATTCTACATTATTATTATTTATAATGATTGCAAACGCTCCAAGTAATTAATTGTTATACTTCTGATTATGAGTGTGTTAGATGAGGGGTAAAGTTGTTTAAAAAGGAAAGGTTGTCTGGGCTGGGGTTCGATGTAGCTCCAAATCACTAAATTTAAGTAAAATAAATAAACCCTCTTAATAAAATTATTGGAACAGCATCCTGTCCTTTCACCTCTAAAATTCGGCAATGTCAAAATGAATGGAATTAAATTTCAGATATCTGAATATCTCATCAAACCACTTATTTGAATATTCACTTTTAATAGACCTTATTTTTAAAAGAGATGTTAGGTCCACAGCACTTGAACAGAAGATACAGAGCTCCCATGCACCCTCTGCTCCTCTCCTCCAGCCCTCCACTACAAGAAACGTCCCCCACTAGAAACATCCTACCCCACAGCAGCACATGTGTTCCAGCTGATGAACTTACATGGACACACTATGAACATACGAAGTCCATAGTTTCCATTAGGATTCACCCCTGGTGTTGTCTATTCTACGGGTTTTCACAGATGTAGAATGACATGTATTACCCAATATCATATGGAATAATCTCATTGCCCCCAAAATGCTCTCTGCCCACCTATGCATCTCCTTGCCCCCTGATCTTTAGAAAGCGTTGATCTTTTACTGTCTTCACAGGGTGGCCTTTTCCAGAATGTCATGTTCTTTGAATCAGACAGTCTGCATCTTTCTCAGACTGGCTGCTTTTACTTCTATGCATTTATGTTTCTACCGTGTCTTTTCATAGCTTGATAGCTCCTTTCTTTCTACCACTGAGTAATATTCCATTGTCTGGTTAGAACACCATTTCTTTATTCATTCACCCACTGAAGGACATCTTGGTTGCTTCTCAGTTTTGCAAATTAGGGCGAACGCTGCTATAAACATTCACATGCAGATTTTTTGTACGGATGCATGTTTTCAGCTCATTTTGGCCAATGGTAAGGAGTGCAATTGATGGACCATATAGTAAGAGTGTGTTTAGTTTTGCAAGAAATTTGGCGAACTGCCTTCAAATGTGGCTGTATCCTTCTGCATTCCCACCAGCAATGAGTGAGAGTTCTCGGGCTTCCACATCCTTGCCGGCATATGGTGTTGTCAGTGTTCTGGGTTGTCCCTATTTTAATAGCTGTGTGGCAGTCCTAATTGGGACTTTTGAAACAACAACAGAAAAGAAGTCCTGCTTCAGCAAGGAACTGGAATAATTTTGCCAAATTTCTTTCATCATACTTTGTTTGTTTTCACCAAAAGTGCCAAAAGTATTGATAATGCCCTGAAACTCCATTCCCTGTCACACTGGGTCAAAGTTTTAACAGACTCTGGAGTTGTTTTCCTGACCTTTCTTATTTAACATTTTTTGCCATGAATATGGATGAAAATAGAAAAACAACTTCTAAAACTTGCAATTGACTCCCTGTGCACTGCGATCTCTCTCCCTCCCTCTCTGTGTCTCCCTCTGTCTCACTTCCGCCTCTCCCACTCCTGGGAAACCACTCTTGTCAAGTTCCCCAGCAGCCCTTCTAGCGAAATCCAGAGACAGATCCTCTGTCTTCTTCTTCCTAAACCTGGCAGGTTCCACAGGCCACATTTTCCTACAACTCTGTTCATTCCACTGAACGCATCCCATTCCATGTCCCTCGCTGCTCTACCCTCAATCCAATGCTCAACTTTGGAATCAAAAGGATCCGGCCATAGAGTATCTCTGTCCTCTTCACTAAGTGCCCTTTCCCCTAAGTAATCTCATCCCATCCCATGGATTTGAACATTTCTATCTGCTGATGCTTTCGAAATTTATAGCTTCACTTCTGAACTCTCCTTGAACTGCAGACTCATAAATCTGACTCTAAAACTTAAAATACACAGAACAGAACAATTCATTCATAAATCTTCCCTTTTACACATCCTTATCCACACCCTAAAGGCAATAGTCTATGGTCTCATGCTTCTCAGAGAACGATATCTCTCTCTGTCCACTGGCTTGGGCCAAAAAGTTCAACGTCTGCCTTCGTTTCTAATCATCCCCAACAGTAAGTTATTGTAGCTCTGTCTCCAAAACATCCTGAATCCTTCTCCTCATCACCACCTTCCTTCTAAGCAGCCCTCCGTGTCACCTGGTCTGCTACTAATGCCCCTCCCCCACCCCCGCTGTCTCACTCCTCCCTCTCTTGTTTCCATGCAGTGCATTCTTCACACAGACATCATGGAATCACATGACATGATATAAGGTATGGACTCACCCTGCCCCAGTGTCACTGAAATGTCAGTATCAGGCACCAAAGCAAATACTCACACACATGCATCTTAAAAAAATAAATCCCTGATCACTTGTTCCAAGTATCTTGAATCTCTCTAACCCATTCTGAACACGGCAGAATCCAAAAGAAAAGAGGGTTTGGGAAGGGATGCTGGGGAAAGGGATGTCTTTGCCTCCTGTCCAATAGAGCTGCCAAGAAGACTGGGGACTTTCAGCAGGTTGGGAGTGGCTGTGTACTTCCGGACGCCCTGGCACGCAGCAAGAATGCAGCAGTCCACAGGGATAGAGACATAAATACCCAGGTCAAAGGGAATACAGGAAACATGGGCGCCCAGCAGAATCTCGTGAAAGTTTCTGTTTGAACGATGTTTTAGGCCCAAAGTACGCAAACAGTGTCAACCACCTGCAGGCCCGTGTGGAGGGGCCGAGGCGGGCGGGGAGGGCAGTGAGCTGCGCCCCTTTCCAATGTAGGCAGGCTTCCCGCACAGAGTCAGCGTGACTTGAAGACAGGAGAGAAAGGAGCACTAAGTCAAGTTCAGGGTTTGGATTGTTACACAGGGCTGGACAGTCTCCTAAATCGAAACTCTGTTTGCAATTTAAAGTCATTCTGGAACTGTTTGTGAGGAAAGGGCAGAAATGTTGTGGGCCTGCCAGAGTGTGTGTCCAGGACCCGGGCAAGGTCATTCCCACTGAACACATTTGAAAGAGAAGGTCGGCATGAAGTCTAAAGGCCTTTGACTTTGTTACCAGTTGTGCTTGTTCAAAAACGCAGCTACGGGATCTATTAAAAATATAAATACGATCATATCTCTCCTCTGTAATTCCCTCCAAAGCCTTCTATTCTATTCAGATTAAGATCCAAATTGCTTCCATTATATTGAGAGTAAAATATAAATAAGGTCTATCTTGTCCCCTTCGAAGTCCCACCCCATCTGGCCCCTATGCAACAATCCCATCTGCTGTCCAATCATTGTCCCTTTGGCTGCCTTCTCCAGTCACCCTGGTTTTCTCATTTTTTGAATATGTCAAATTTATTCTTTCCTCAGGGACTTTCCCGCTCGCTGCTCCTTGACTCTGCAATCTTCTTCTTTTCGATCCTTGTAAATCCGAACCCTCATTTCTTTTACCTCTGTTGAAATATCACTCTTTCCGAGAGATCATCCTAGAGTCCATGATCTAATGTTCACTCTCTCCCATTCCACCATGAGCGCATGACCTTGCATTAGCTGTTTCCGTACCACTTGCTGCTGCACAGAATTGTATTTTTTGGATCTCTGATTGTATGTGCCAGTCACAGATCTTGTCTTTTCATTGTTGTGGGTCCAGCAGCTACAATAATGCCCGACCCTGACCCCGACCCTGACCCTGACCCTGATCCTAATGCAGCAGACTCCCAGGAACTCTTTAAAAATGAAGTCAATGTACACGACTGAAAACTAAGATTTTTTTTCAGCACAAGTTATTGTAAAATGTCTCTTTTTGTTACTGCCCATCATTACGGACCAAATTGCGTCCCTGAACTAAAATTTGCATGTTGAAGCTATGAAAATTAATAAACAGAAGCCTCATTTAACATGGAGTCAGGAGGCGAGAAGAGAGAAGAATTCTTACTCACATGTCATGCAAGGCACACAGCTGGTCCCAACAAGGAGAAGCATACCTCGAATCTCCGACAGGAAGTGAACCTACTTCACTAAGTCAGCAGGAGGTACAAAATATTCCTCCTTTGCCCAGTAACAGCTCAGCCAACAGGAGACAGCCAGAAACTCAAGCTAACATAAGTCACTACACTCTGAACACTTAGTTTCCTCCAGGGGCCTCTTCGTTTACAGTAGCCCCTCCCAAGTCCATAAAAGAGGTTCCTTTCATTTGCTCTAATGTTCTGATGGTTCCCCATTAGAACACATGCCCCAAACTGCAATTCTCTGTTGCTCCTGAATAAACCCATTTTGCTGGAGAAATACCTGGCTGTCTGTTTCTTTAAGGTCAAAAAAATCTGAACCCCCAGTACTTCAAAATGTGATTGTATTTGGAGATAAGACCTTTGAAGAGGTAATTAAGTTAAACTGAGGCCCTTAAAGTGGGCCCTAATCCAATGCGACTGGTGTCCTTATAAGAAGAGGGGATTAGGAGACACGGGGGAGGAGAGACCAGCCACGTGTGCACGCTGAGGGTCAACCATATGAACAGGCCCTAGCAGGTGACCATCTGCAAGCCGAGGACCGAGGCCTGAAATGCTTCCTTTCCTTAGGGCCCTCAGCAGAAACCAACCTTGATCTTGAGCTTCCAGCCTCTAGAACTGTGAGAAAATAAGGTCCTATTGTTTAAGCCACCCAGTATTTGGTGTTTTTTAATGGCAACCCTAGCAGACTAATACACTGCCCCACCCCCTCTCTCCATCAACATTGTATTTCATAGTTGTACAAAGGAGAAATCACAAGGACTTAATAGCAATAACTTCCTCATCATAATAATGATGAAAATCATGGGATAGGAAAGAATCTTTCTTAGGTTAGAAGAATACAGTTTTTTTTTTTCTTTTTTTTTTAGCTACAAGTGGCTCACTGACTCTTTAGAAATATTTATTTTTGTCATGATAAAATATAATAAAAGCTATTATTTTAGCCACTTCTAAGTGGACCCTTTGGTGGCATTAACAGAAATGCATTCGCTTTGTTGCGCCCCATCCATCTCCAGAACTTTTTCATTTTCCCAAACAGAACGATACCCACTAAACACTAACTTCCCATTCCCCGCCCCCACCCCACCCCCTGCCAGCAGCCACCATTCTCCTTTCTTCTGTCTCTATGAATTTGACTACTTTGGGTGCCTCGTGTAATTGGAGTCACTCGGTATTTGTTCTTTTATGCCTGGCTTATCTCGCTCAGGAGAATGTCTTCAAGGTTCATTCACGTCAGAATTTCTTTCCTTTTTAAGGCCGAATAATATACCATGGTGTGTGTGCACCACATTTTGTTTAGTCAGCAGCCGATGGACTTTGGGGTTACTTCCGCTTTTGGCTATTGTGAATCATGTTGCTGTGAACAAGGGAGTCCGTCTGAGCCTCTGCTGTTCATTGTTTTCAGTATATGCCGAGGGGTGAAATTGCTGTATCATGTGGCCATCCTATGTTTAATTTCTGAGGAACCACCATATTATTTTCCACAATGGCACACTGAGTTTTAACTATGCAATAATAATTACAAATCTGTGCGATCTATTTTCTCCGTGCCGGGATCTCTGCTTAGGCGCCTTATCTACCACCGATATCATTTTCAGTTCTCATAGGACACAGGTGTTTTTATTATCAACATTTGACCGATGAGGAGAGTGTCTCAAAAGGACACATTCGTAATTTGCAAAGCCAGGACTGGGGTTAAGGTTCGCCTGACTCCAGAGTCCACTGCACTGTCCCTGCCAGTGGCCATTGGAGCAGGGTTGTTCAGAGAGAAATGTGACTAAGCTGCCTCTCTGTGACTTGCCTTGCAAATATTTTCATCTTAGAAGCAGATGTCACGACAATATAGTGCACTGTAATTTCTGGGACCCAAAGAAATGCTTGGAATCATGAAAGGTTAAGCCCAAGAAAATAGGAGACATGTAGTTCACATTTTGCCTGCAGGAAAGAAAACAGTGAATTTTTGTTTTGTCCATGGTAGATTCTTCTAGGCATGATTCTGTTAGCACCTAAGACTTTTCTAATTGAAGGCCACTTTCTGAACTTTCTTCTGGTTTAGATGGTCAGTATATCAGAAAAGGCAGATGAATAACTGTTTCTTAGAAGAACTGTCATCGAGCCAGGGTGCAGACACATGTCATGGAGAGTGAACAACAAGAACAAAAAAAGAGCAAAGCCAGCAGCCCTACCAGGTGACCACTGGTGAGCTTACCGATTCCTCTCAACGCAACCAAAGTAAACTTGCCTACAGGAATATCAAGACAAATAGAGGTTTCCCATTAACCTGAACAAGGCATTCTTCCACATTTTAAACAGGGATTATTGCATCAAATTATACTGAGACCCAGACAATATGCCAGTAATAAGCAGCCCAAAGAGGAAATCCCAGTTTATATGACTCACTGTTCTGAGCAAATATTAACATTGGCTAGCCAACACTTCCTTTGTATCACTTTTCCAGATCACCAGAAAGTTATATAATACTTCAAAGTAGCCAAGACAGTCAGAAGAAACTTGATCAACTACTTGGATTACTAGTTTCATTACTAACAGCTTCAATCAACTTAGACTTAGTCTTTCTCTGAAACACAGGAAAAAGAAATAAATTTTAGTCCTACTCTGAGGAGTGCCATGTAGCGAAGGGATCGAGGGACATTTCTCTGTGTCCACCAGTCTAAAATCAGCTGGGTGGAAGCATAACTGGAGTCTCAGAAAACAAATTTTGCAGATGTCCAAGAGCTCCTTCTTGAGAAGGTTTTACATAGACTGGCCCACTGCCTCAGCATACATGGCAGGTGAGCAAATCCTCAGTAACGACAAGTCTAAATCATGTACATTTCTTTGCTGAGATGGGTAAATTCAGATTTTTCCTGGAAATTACAAAATAATAAATGACATTGTTCACCAAAGTAATGCCCACATGCAAAATGATCATCTGATTGACCTTAAAAGAAAAGGTTTGATTAGATGAGCTATAAATGACACCCTCCCCAGACCTAAATCTTTATGGTTCTTGATTTTCTCTGGGAGTCAAATTTCTGTGTTTTTTTGGGTTTTTTTTCTATGCCCTTACATGAAAATTAACTGAATAAATTGTTCCTCCTTCTGATCTAGGTGTAAGGTTCGCAGAAACTTTCCGCTATGAGACCGTAGGATATATACTGAAGCAGCCCAATAAAAGGAGCAGTCAGCGGTTTGTCCCATAGAATTTGGTGACCCCACATCGCCAGGATTTTCACCCTTATTCTTTTCCCAGTGTCACTCAGAAACTTCAGGAGCTCATAAATGTATGAAGCGTAGGTTATGCTTGCAGAAGCCTGCATGGCTGTGGTGGCAGCAAGTGTCAGTGAATACACACACTGCCATAACAGAGGGCTTGCGGGGCAGAATGATGAGAAATGGGTCAAGGACATCGGCTGGTAGGAAAGCAGGAAAGAAATAAGATTTGGCGCTCGGAACAGACACATGCATTAATAACCCTTGAAGAACATCAAGCAAAATGAATTCTCAAACACTAAATACACGAGAGCCCAAGGGATCCGGGGGGAAGAAAGCATGTGTGTATATGTATGCGTGTAATAATACAGAGAGTAGCATATCTTACATTACCATACACTGCTGTGCGTATGCACACGGCAGTTCCAGGTGGAACCATTCAATACAGATGTTCTGGAAGGCATAATTTCAAAAATGAAGTCAACACATAGGAGAGGAGGGAAGAAGGCAGAGGAAAAAGTGAAAGATTAGCGAGGTCATGGTTTGCCTTTGTTAGTCAGTTTTGGATCCCCTTAACCTAGATTTCTCTTCCTAGACTATTGATTCCGCTTTGATTCTGAACTCTCCCTTAGAAACCACTCAATTTAAAAACAGGAGGAAAAAAAAAAAGTCTATTGATTTTCTTTCTCATGGTCCGCCTGTTCCCCAGACCCTTCCAGCTAATCAGTTACCACCTCCTCCTACTTATCTTATCGCCTCTTCTAATTTCCTCCATTAAGAGATGTCTGACTCTGTAGTTGCTGAAATCTCTCAGTCTGGGTACATAAGGAGATTAAACCGAGTCACCGAGTCCCCTTGATCTTCTCTACTTCCCCTTGTTGAAGGCGTGTCTCTGTTTACCATGCAAGATAAGGGGGTACAGACCAGGCAGGAATTGGACCTTAGAAGATGCAAGGGATTAAGATATTTGCCTTGTGTATACAGTAGGTGACAAGAAAATCCCACATGGAAAACTATAAAGGGTTCTTCAACGCTAGGTCATTATACTCAGTTTATGAAAAACCAGAGCTCTGATGATGTCTAAGGGTGTAACCAGATCCCAGCCCTTTTAAAGCATAGTGGTGAGTTGAAGTGTTTCTGACAGCTAAATAAATATTTTCTAAATAAAAATATACTGTATGTTTTAAACGGAGTATCAGAACCATTTTTAGAAACGAGGATTGCTACTCTGGGATTCCCCAGCTGCCAGGCCCTGCTCTAAGTAGGAGCTGCTATTTTGTGACCGTCGCCAGCTGGGAGCTCCGGTTGCCCCGTTAAATGGCATTGTGGTTACAGCGTACACGATCCCAAGCTGCAAGAGGCAGCGTCTGAACAAGCAACGCAAACTTTAGAAAAGTCGATTCTAAAAGCTTGGCGAAAATATGGGTCCAGTCCCAGATCGAGAGTCCGAGGAATCAGGAATAACTGAAGAGACACCCAGAGAGAGGACAGGAGAGTCCCCCACAAAGACAGAAACCCCGGACCAATCCCAAAAGTGGTAGGTGACATGGGGAACAAAAAAATGCCCATGTGGCAGCATTGAGTGTCCTTGCACAAGATTGAAAAGGAAAAGGGACTACAAAAAAGTGGGAAGAGTCAGATATAATCAAGGCTTCTAGAAAAGTTTACAAACTTGTGGAAGATCATCATCAAGAGACTTAAAACCAGGGTGACTTGAGAACATATACGAGAATCGTATGTGAAAAATGGGTTTATGATTATATTAACATCACACATATACTGAGTAAAACTTCAGAGAACACAGAAGTTACTCTTTTCTGCTGCCCTCAATCCAGAGGCATGATCACCTCATTTCTTATGTATTTTTGTAGAAATTTTCTACACTCATGCAAGTGTGATATTCAGCAGTCTTTCTCCAGTGGGGGAAATTTTTGAAGGCTCTTTTCAAGTTACAAAATAGATGTTAAATAATCATTTGCGTAAATGACTTCTACAAAACTGGAACAAGACGAACTATATATAATACACAAAGCAATGACCTCAAGGCATCTGTCAGAAATCTTTAGAATCCGGGAGAACAGGAGACATAGGTAAAATCTCCCTTGATTTCAAAGTGAGAGACTGGATCATTTCTGGTAAACACACAACATCTCGCTTTTGACAAATTCTGCAACAGTAAAACACACAACAGCCAAACAGAAAAAGTGTGATCAACACTAGAAAAAGAATAAATCACATGAAGAAACTTTATTTTACATTATACTGGTTTGGCTCAGTGGATTGAGCGTCGGCCTGCGAGCTAAGTGTCGCTGGTTCAATCTTCCAGTCAGGGCACATCAGAGAAGGAAAACTCTGACTCCAAAAAACCTCCGCTGCCTTGCGGCATACCTCTTCAGGGGAAAGGCTAAGGGAGTAAACCCCGACAGAAAATCCGGAGCCGGAGTCCCTAAGGCGGTTTGACGTTGTAGTCAACACCGGCAACTCCTGCGGCGCACCTGAAGCCAAGCTGTATTGACTCCGTCTTTCCCTTGGACCCTTCAGCTGCGAAGAGAGGGGGGGTCTGCTGCATGGGCAACAGCAGACCCTCCATATCACCCTGCCCAGGCTCTGTAGCTTCAGCTTCACTGGAGAGGACACTCCAGCATCATTGCAAGATGTCGATTCAACACAGGAGGAGACAGATACCGTGTCACTCCCAAGTCGGACTGCACAGCCATTCTCGGCGGTGCAGATAGACTCTTAAGAAGCTACACCATCGTCTCTCGAGACGGATGGCTGCCGACGACTGAAATAAAAATGTAGGGCAGGTGAAATATAAACAAGGCAGTTTTGCTTAACACAATATTTGGTAGCTTTCCATATTAGAACTAATAATTTGGTGGAGACATTTGTATAGGAGACTATTATTAGGTAAATTTATATCTGAGTGATTTGTAATATCTAAGGAGTTGCAACCAAAAATGTCCAAGTGAAAGGGTCTACATTTGGTGAAAAATGCAAATAATAAAAAATTTTTAGAGAAGTCACATTTATTAAATTTTAAATGAGTTAAATTATGGAATGGTTGGTTTATAATAAAATTTCTTCCTTGTATTTGTCACTTAACTATGTCCCCTGCACTTAAATGCATTAATATGTTTAATAATCACAGAACTCTACTGCTATAATAATCAAGTGAGGAACCTTAGGCATAGAGAGGTTAGGTAACTTGCCCACAGGCACACAGCAAATAAGTCTGGATCTGAGCTATGAGACCAGGTTGTCTGGCTCCAGAGCCTGTGTCATTAATCTTGTTGCTTTATTGCCTCCAGCATAAAATAATGTCATAAATCATCAAGTCAAATGTCACAATTATTTCAACAGGCCATGATATCATGACAAGCTTATTAGAGATGAATGTGAAGTCTCACACCAGAGTCCAAAAAATCCACCATTTCAATTATAGCCTGATGTTGACACATCACAGGACTGAGGGAGCAATAGTCAGCACGTGGCAAGAGTTTCAGCTGTCCCCAGCGTTGCTCAGCTAATCCCTGGCATGAATCAATGCTGAAGAGGTGCATGCTTACATTAGCAACCCCATGCCACCAGCCGAGGCAGGGTTGGGAATAATGTTGGATCCTATACCCAGCTTCAAGGAGCCTTTGGGGACCTGTGTGACAACTAAGCCAGCCCTTTGCTGAACCTTCACAATACGATTAAGAAGATTGCTAAGAATCTGCATATTCAACAAGAAAATGGACTTGGATTTCTGACAAATATTTAAGTAGTGACCAATGAACTGTCTGTAATACGCACCAGAAAGAACTTCTGCATAACGTATACCAAAGGCCTCAATGGTATGTTAGCATGGAAAGGAAGGTGAGTTTGGAACAGGAAGGTCCAGGAATGGGAGCGTACTGGTGGATTGCTCCTGGGAGGGGTGCCCTGCAGTCAAAGACCAAGGAAATGGCAAGCTTGGTTGTCCTTCAGGCTTTGAAATGACAAGAACAGGAATCTGGGGGTAGGCATAGCAACAAGAATCTAGACCAGGATGGAAACTATATGTCTCCCCACCTGTCAGATCTAATGGGTACAGGGGAGCTGGCCGTGGAGGGCAGTGTCGCAGCCCTGTGACAAGAGTGCTGTCATTGATGAAGGACTGTTCACACATGTCTCTTCCCTCCGCTAACAGCATGACTGACACTTAGTTCTATGTTGTGGAAGATCGTGTTTCTAGGGAGTAGCGCTCTGGGAAGAAGCAGTCCCCGGGGGCTTTCTGGGAGGACATATACAGGGAATAATAGTTCCAGGGAGAAACCTGAGGAAGAGGTAGGCAGGCTTCCCAGACAGAGTTCTACCTTCAGCAGGAATTAGAGCAGAGAGGAAAAGGAACACTTCTAAAGACCTCACCTGCAGGCACAGGGCCGGGTTAGGAGCTGAGCTCTACCTGAGCCAGCCCAGTGGGGTCCACAGGCCCCACCTCCAAGGCACGCCCTGTCCTCAGGGAGGGATTTAAGAGATCTAGCTGTCTGACGTCCTGTCGGGTAAATTAAGTCCTAGTACGATTCTCACATGGTGCGGACATAGTTCACACATTCTTTAAGCATCAGTTTTCATTCTTCAATTTACCTTAAATACATCCTACTATCAAATACTTAAGAAACTCCAAACAAATCACAGGAGACTACTCCAGTAAGAAGGAGATTCCGACAATCCTTTGATAAAGGCAAACATGAACGGATACAAACAAAATATTTAGACTTTGATCTTTGGGGTATTAGAAGTTATTTATATTGTTTTTTTAGGGCATGTATGTCCCTAGGTTGAAATATTTACTTAGAAGGATTTTTATTTTTCACCCCGTAGCTCATCCTAAAAATCCAAATTTAGAAAATTAAGGAAGGCTGCTTTGGGGAACATATGTCTGAAAACATAGTCCTGATCTGACATGGGGTTTGTTAGTGTGTCTAACCTGCTTACTCATGAGACCAAGCTCAAATAGAAGGCCCATACCACCAAAACCTCTACTACAATTTGTGTGTTTTTTTGTTTGTTTGTTTGTTTTGTTTTTGGTCCTAGAGGATTTTAAACATTTTGCCATTGCAGTTCGGTTGCAAATGAAACACAATTGCAGTAATAATAGAAAGGAGTCCCCAAGAAGCATTGTATGACTTTTAATAAACCCAATGACAGCCTAGATTTGACGTCATGGTTTAATGAGTAGTTGTTATTTCTTCCCCTGAAAAATGAGTCACGTCTCTTCTGTTAGAAAGTACTTCTCTGTAACTGCTATTTACAAAAAATGTAAAAGCATTCATGAATGTTTAATGAAGCAAGTGACTTGCAGCAATAAAAAAATTTAAAAAATTAAAAAACAAAAAAAGGAAAGAATGAAGATGAGCTAATTAAAAGGTAAACAAGAGAATCTGCTTTCTGGAAAACTTAGGGACACCCAGGGAGTTCCTTTTTACCATGCAGGACACGTTCCTTTCTTAAAGTGACTTCCATTTCTCTTTAGAGCTTTCGATGCTAAGTGATGTTGAAGCCCAAGGCAAAGCTCCACAAATTTCCAGGGCTTTCTATCTGACATCGAAACAAAACAGTGGGTATTATTGACTGTTGGCTCCATCCTTAAAATTCAGGGCTGCCCCATTTTCTAGACCAGGTGGATGGTGAGAAATGATGAAGGTTTAAAACTTGGTAAAACAAGTTATTTCATAAAATGTTTTAGCATCAAACTATTGGATTGTCATTTTGGAAAATTACTTCCAAACTATTGAAAAATAAAAAATAAACCAAAGAACCACTGCCACCTCCATATTGGGCCAACTTATTAAGCATTCTATATGCCTTCAAAGCCAGCAACTCAGGGAAGTTTAAAACAATTAGAATTAACAGCCAGTAAGAGAGGCTTATAATCATTAGTTAAAATCCAGCCATCCTGTTTCAGAATGGAATGAACACCAAAACTCAATTTATTCCTTGTCATCCCCCCAAAAGTATAGAAGGTTTAGAATTCAAAGAACATTAAGACCATTTCCACTGTTTTTATGGCTAGTTTAAGACTAAACATTGAATTAAAACAAACCTAAATTTCTCTCTCCTGTCCATCATTTCCTCTTGTGTTAGTTCTTTTTTAGATCCTGATTGCCAGCATTCATACACTTCCCCATGTAACATATTTGTCCCTTTGATTTCCGAGTCATAAAAATGTTACCATTTAGGAGTGGAGCTAATTAAAATCCAGGACTTTCTATCTAGAGTCCTGTTCTTTCTGTTCTGTCATTTCCTCAGAGCTTATTTTAAGCTCCATTTTTGCCAGGCTAATGCAAATTAGAGTTCGTTTCTCTGAAGACGCATACTATGTTGGAGATTGGATTTGAAGGAGGGGTGGGCAGAGAAAGGAAAGGAAAATTCTGCATTACTTCAGGAGAGAAATTATACTTGCAGACCTCACACGAGCTCTTAACAGCCATGGTTCTCATGGATGGAAACAGCACTAGGATTGGGGCATCACGGCAGACCACACGCTTCCATTTTCTCTGAATTCCAAAGATCACAGATCGCCAGCGGGTAAGTGACCCTAAGGCCGGCGATCAGAAATGCTGAATTACTGATCATGGAACTAGTTTAAGCCAGGATCGTACTGACCTGGGAGCCTTCTTCTCTTTCCCTTATTAATGCAACGCTCTCCAGTTTGGCTTGACGCACCTCTTTTTTTGTTTTTGTTTTTTCATTAAAAAATCACTGTTATCAAACTCAAGCAGTTCACCCCTTGGGGTGTTCTATTCATGAGTAGGAGGGGGCTGTCATCGAGTAGTTTTATTTATTAGCAACAAGTAAAGGAGACACGGGATTCACATCCAAAGCTCCGTCTCCCAGAAGAGAGGCAAGCCATTGCTTATATATACTATTCAGTCAATTATATGTTGAATTCTTCTTTTCAGTTGGCTACACTTAGCCCACTGGGTTCCCACCAAGTGGGAATATGTTCTTTGCTTGGCTTCCATGATACTATGTTCTCTCTTTTCCTCTCACTTACAGCCTACTTTAAAGTTCTCTGTATTGCTTCCTTCTCCCCGCCTCTTCCATCAGACCCCAACTGTGGGAATAGCTCTCCCTTCTTCCTCCACACATTGCAGGAGGTGACACATTCAGTTCCTTGGCTTTTAATACAGCTCGGGTCCCCACGACTCCTAGAGTGTCTCCCGTCCTAACATCCACTGCAAACTCCCACTGCTTGCTTGTTGAATAGGTATCTGTAATGCATATCAATCAAACTATTGATATTTCTCCTTAGACTCTAACCTCTCACAGATTTTTTTCCCAACCAGAATGAACCACAACACGATCTGCCCTGTTGTTGAAGTCAAATACATAGGAATTACCTTGGATTCATTTTTTCTTCACCCCTTTCATCCAGTCCATCTCTACCTTCAACAGACATAAACCCATTGATTTTTCTCTCCATTTTCACTATCCTGTCCCTACCCTAAGCCTCCATCACCTTTTACCTGGAATTCTGAAATAGTCCCCAAAGTGTACCCCTTTCTTCCCCTCTTGCTCCTCTACCGCTGAATCTCTGCCCAATTTAGAGTGGAATGAAAGGCATAAACTAGATTCGATCACACCTCTTCTTAAAATTCTGCATGCACATCCCTCAACAGGTAAAGTCCGTTCAAGGTGCTGCTTCTTATTCACAAAGCCCTGCAGAGCTACACCTTGGTCTCATTTTGCACCCATCTCCCCTTTTCCCACCGAACAGCAGCCACATCAGGCTGGTCCCTGTCTTAGGATAGTCCTGCAGCTGTTCCTATAATCTTCACTCTGGTTATGCCCTCTGGAGACATTCATACCACTGTTACCCTGAGATAGTTGATTGGAGGGAGCCCTGGGGAGTCTCTCCCAATGGCTGGGATGGCGGCGGAAGAGGTTCTTAACACTAAGAGCGTGACAAGGTAGCAAGATAATTGGGTAGAGAAAAGAAGCCCTTCCTCTACCTCCTCTGGTACCAGACTAGCGGTGGGACCAGGGGAAGGCAGGCACATGTGCCACCAAAGTCAAAATGGTGCCGGTGGCAGTGCTGGACCAAAGAAGCCTGTCAGACTAGCCTGGGGAAAGAAGGGATTGGTTGGGAGGTATATACAAAAGTGGCCCTGGCTGGTTTAGCTCAGTGGATTGAGCGTCGGCCTGCGAGCTAAGTGTCGCTGGTTCGATCTTCCAGTCAGGGTACATCAGAGAAGGAAAACTCTGACTCCAAAAAACCTCCGCTGCCTTGCGGCATACCTCTTCAGGGGAAAGGCTAAGGGAGTAAACCCCGACAGAAAATCCGGAGCCGGAGTCCCTAAGGCGGTTTGACGTTGTAGTCAACACCGGCAACTCCTGCGGCGCACCTGAAGCCAAGCTGTATTGACTCCATCTTTCCCTTGGACCCTTCAGCTGCGAAGAGAGGGGGGGTCTGCTGCATGGGCAACAGCAGACCCTCCATATCACCCTGCCCAGGCTCTGTAGCTTCAGCGTCATCGCAAGATGTCGATTCAACACGGGAGGAGACAGATACCGTGTCACTCCCGAGTTGGACTGCACAACCATTCTCGGCGGTGCAGATAGACTCTTGAGAAGCTACACCATCGTCTCTCGAGACGGACGGCTGCCGACGACGACGATATACAAAAGTGTGGGAAGTTGATTGTTCATTTGGAGAAAGCGCCCAGTCCCTTCCACACCCCGGATCATACAATCCCAGGTGAACAAGGAATGACTTGCCCAACTGGCGGTTCATTCACCTGCATGTGTGCATGCTCTCTTGCCTGGGAGCATGCAACCATGAGGTCAAAGCAGCCATATGGCCCATGGCCGTGTGGGCTCCACACGCAGGATCCAGGAGGGAGCCTGAAATGAACAGCAGCCGGGAACAAGCTAAGCTACCTGGATGGGGACTAAGACCACTGATCAGCCACCTGCAGGATCCAAAGGACAGGGCTTTCAAATGGAGCAGGAACTCTGGATCCCTGCTTTTGTCTTGGCCTTGCTGAGGACAGTTGAACTTATTTCACGGCAGAGAGAGGAGACTGTCTGTGAGATGGGAGTCCACCCTTCCCCCAGTGGTGTGGCACCTGAATAAACCCCTTTCCTTTTGCACCAGCACCTGCCCCATGAGTCTGGCTTTGGTGGCAGCAGGCAGCCAAACCTTCGGTTCATGTTCAGTGACATCACTGCGAACATATTATCTCAAATGGACTTGCCCTGAACACCCAAGTTTTTCTTACCTACCCAGTCACTGTCCAAAACATTGCCAGCATGTTTCTCATCACTATTGCTACTGTTTATTGTTGTCATTCTCCACGAGGACTAAGAGCTTCTCTAGCATCTCTGTCACCTGGAACAGGGCCTGCCAGTTAGTAGGTAGTTGCTTTTTGACTAAATGAGGTGAATGGCAACTTCCATAGAGATCTTAGAGCTGACTGTTACAAGCTTACAGCCAGTTATAAGGCATTAAAGCAGAGACTCAAAGGCTTTATTTAATTTAGCATTTACTTAATGTGTTTGCATGATCATCTCTTTAAGCAGGCTTTAGTTGTGACTGGGAAAGTCTCTTCCAAAATGGCACCAATTATTGACCATAGAGAAAAAGGGTCAAATTTATACTATGTAGGAGAAAGATAGGGGAGAGACAGACAGAGAGATGGGAAGGAAGGAGGGAGAAAGAAAAGGCTAAGAAAGAAAGAAGTGTATGGGTGGAGGAATGATTTTGCGTATTTTAGTTCTGTTTTCTAAGTGATGTTATCTCAAACATTTGCTCTTCTCTTTCAGCTCTGTTCTGTCCTAGGAGCATCTCCTCCATTCCTTTGGGGTGGGGGAAGAGCTCATTCACAGCCCCAACACCATCCCACTATTGTAGAGACCATCATGTGAGACAAGCTTAGGAAGGCATAACAACCCTTCTGACCTGGTGGGCACCCAGGACTCTCAGAGCATAGATTGCCTCCCACTGCTCAGCCCCAGGACCATCAAATAATTTCTTTTCAGAAGGCTTTCCAGATTTCTAAGCTCCACAGTAAAAGGCTGAAACCTCTTTACTAATACCTCCGGGAGTCAGAGTGCTTTAAGCCATTATCACAAACACCTAAAGGGAAGTACTTGAAAAACGAGAGGCAGATTAAAACCTGATGGGGTGAGGAATGAAATGCCCAGGAAGGGGAAGGAGAGGCACCAAATGAAGAGAGAGGGTGCCAAGACAAATCCCACCTCCCTGCCAAATGTCTCAAAGGTACTCCGCGAAGTGAGAGATGCTTCTGCTTATAGCAAGCTTCTCTGAAACCAATACTTTCCACGGGAATACAAAAAAAGAGGTATGATGTTGCAGTTGATGTATTCATATATATTCATATATGCACTCACTGAAACATAATCAAAACCTTCCCATCGCAAGTTGGCAATGGCTTCGGTTTTCTGCAGTTGTTGGGGGAAGCCTGCTCTTTACTGAAGCTTGTTTGTGCTGGTGAGCTCCTTGGCAACATAGCAAAGTCTTCTAAGATCACGTGGTAACTGTCAAATTCTAGCACTCTTCCGCTATTTTCTGATGCAACCAAGTGTAACAATGTTGTATCCTAGTAAACATGGAAATGGAGCAGCGGAAACATTACTTCTGAAAATAATAGACTAGATTCGGATTGCAGTCTGAGTCCAGGAACTTGCTGGAAGTCTTCGTTTTATACTGGGTTACTTACATTCTATTTGCCTACAGGATGAAAAATTTAGCAAGAAGACCAGGGCCCAGCCACGCAAAACCCATTATGTATTCATTCAGTTGTACAGATTTCAGCATGGACAGGTGCCAAAACAGGCTGAAAACGTATCTGATCTCTGGTCATTCCAGCTGCCCCTCCTGCGTAGGAAAGGCTGAATTTGATCCCCTGCTATGCAAATGTCTTTCCTCTTCATGCCGATCTTTCTGGCTGGGTGGCACAGAGGAAAGACCTTCTTCTCATCATTAAATCACTCACCAGTGTGTGACCTGAGGAGGTCTCTAATAACATCCCTGGGCATCTATTCCTCATGTATAAAATGAAAGAATTATATTAGGTAATGGCTCAACACTTGAGAATAGGAAACTCTGAAGAAACAGACTTCACAACTTAATTTTTATTACTTTGTAAATTTTGCACAGCCTTTTTAAAAATTGACTTGAGAGAGAGAGAGAGAGAAAGGAAAAGAGAAACATTAATTCATTGTTCCATTTATTTATGCATTCATTGGTTGACTACATGTGCCCTGGCTGGGGATTGAACCTGCAACCTTGGTGTAGGAGAACAATGATCCAACAAACTGCACTACCCAGGCAGAGTTACATTTTGCATAACTTTTTGTTTTTTTGCTTTAATAAAATACTTTTTCCACATCAGAGAACATACTAATTTTTTTTAATTGTGGTAAGAGCACTTAACATGAAACTTACCCTCTGCACAGATGTTTTAAGTGTACAATAGCATATTGTTATCTGGAGGCACAATTTTGTGCAGCAGATCTCTAAAACTTACTCATCCTGTTTAACTGAAATCTTATCCATGTTGATTAGCATGTCCTCATTTCCACCTCCCCCAGTTCCTGCCAATCATCATGCTATATGCTTTGCTTCTTTGACTATTTTAGATGCGCTGTAACAGTGGAATCACACAGTATTTGCCCTTCTGTGACTGGTGTATTTCACTTAGCATGATAGCCTCAGGCTTCTTATCTGTTGTCACATATTGCGGATTTTCCTTCTTTTTAAAGGCTGAATAATATTCCCTTCCATGTATATACACCATCTCTTTTTCCATTCCTCCGTTGATGGACACTTAAGGTTTTTCCACATCTTGGCTATCATGAATAGGGCTGTAATGAACATGGGGGTGCTAATATAATATCTCTTTAGGATCCTGATTTCAATTCTTTTGGATAAGTAGATTCAGGAAAAGCACAAGTATTTGCTTCTCCTCGTTTGCCAACAATAAATCGTAGATGACAAGAATCATATGCTTAGCCTTTGGGAAACCAAATGGTAGTACAGTAGTTCAGGTAATGGGGAGAAAGCCTGCTTTAAAAGTATTAAGTGCCTACTGTGTGTTAAAAGTTGAGCTAAGTGATTCACATCTACTGCATTATTTGATCTTTACAGAAACATGGGGTTCTAGAAAAAGATCAAGACTCAGCGGCTAAGAAATTTGTCGTACGGCTCCCAGATATTCAAACCTTAGGCAGGCACACATTAAATGTTACATTTCTCATACCACATATTTTTATTGCCACCTAGTCATAGCCATTTTTATGTGTTGTTATTGCTGTGGACATGTTGCAGAATTTATAAAACATCGATATTTCCACTCTTGGTTTAGATTTTTAAAAACTACTTGTAGTAAGTAATCTATAAAGAGGACAGTCTCTTGCAGAAGAAAATAATTCACTTAATTTTTAAAACGTTTTTGGAATATTCATATTCCATTATTTGATGACATTTAATAATAAAATATCAGATTAAAAGATTTTGGTGGGGTTGAATGACATTTCAAATATGTCTGATAGATCCAACTACGCTTCTTGCACATATCTATTGCTCACTCTGCACAGTTTGGCAAAGCTTTGCATAGAGATAGAAAATAGGCTTTTGCATGTCAGAGGTAAGGATTGACACCATGAACTTGATTTTCTCGGCCAAACATGTTACTGAGTCTAGACCTGTGCTTAAGGTAGACTTTTTGAACTAAAGCCCTCTTAGAAGAACACTCTGAGGCTTAAGTCAATATATGATGATTAAATGCCTTGGCGTTTTGAGTATTTTACTAAACATAAGAGATTAAGAAAACCAGGCATCATAAGTCTCCTCTTCCCTAGCCTACATACGGTCTAATCACAGAATTAAGAATTTGAAGCGTCTTAATCCTTTCAACTGGGGGAAGATGAACTCACGTCATTGAACTGCATGCCCTTCAGTCTATGTTATTGTGGACTTGCGCCGACAGAAATGAAGAACTTTTAAGGTTGCTCTAAGCAGAACTAGATATCTTCTAAGTTAAGACTTTCTCCTGGAATATTGATGAGATGGAGGGGACTATTGCTGGTCCTCCTTCAAAGCTACGATGAGGAAGGACGCCAAGTAAACCCAGAGGTTTGGGGTTTCATCATTACGCATTACGCATTACTTGGTATTACACTTCGTGGGCCAGTGTCTTAACTTGTATCATTTCCTCTTTATGGTCCCCTTTGGTGATATGTTCTCAGTAAAACTCCAGAGTGACCAGACTGATGGGAAACAGTGGGAAACAAAGCAGTGACGTGTTCTTAAAGGAAGTCTCTTCTGATGGCAACGCCATTATAATTTGGGAAACTAAAGGCCCGTAGTCATAACTTAAACAGGTAGAATCATCCCTGCTGGGACTAGTTCTTCCATAAAGGGTTCACTATGGTCCTCTATTGCTACAGGCAACTAATTTCTATCTCCATACTTGCCTAAAGCTGAGCGGGTGTGACGGGGGAAAGGGATGGTCCCTCATTTATAAGATTTCACTGCATCACTGTGGTTGATGGTCACATTGCACCTTGTAAGTTTCCTCCTTATTTTTCAGTCACTCCAAACGTAACTGGCTGTGCCCACTACACTGTGGGTCACAGTCCTTCCCACCTTCTATGTTAGAAACTGTCTCTACCCCACAGCCCCCCAAATAGGGCTTGTACCCTATGCTCACTATTTGCATAACAGATTGCTAAAAATTTAGGTAGAAAATACTGATAATGGCCAAGTATCATTTCCTTGGTTTTGACAAGTCAAGGGTGAAAGGCAGAATCCCATTTCCATCGGCAGAGTCAAAAACAACCCTCAGTTGTAGGAAAATGGATCGGGGTGAGCTATCACAAAGAGAAGTAAAACGGAAGTGGTAATCACGTAGGCTGCAGGTTCAAATTAATTCATTGCCCTCATTACAGATATTTATTGAGTTACGATTTCAGTTAAAATGACAGCAACCTAACTAACCAAAACTCCTTATAATCATCCTTCTATACTTTTCCTAAAGAGACCCATGCCAAACCTCTCTGGTCTGGACTATTTCATTTAACCCTCAAATATAGCCTTCGCGAGGCTGCCTTTGGAAACAACAAAAATAGCCCTGCCGTCTACCACAAAATAGAATGTTTCTACCACCAGTCTGGTCTGTTCTGACCAATCTGATTTGTTGGGGGTAGGGAGGAGGGTGTTCAAACTGGGACCCAAAAAGTGGAAAGGGAGATGGGAGGTGCTTTTTCCTAAATCCAGAAAATAAGATTTCTTTTCCACTCCCGTGAAATACAGCTGAAGAAACAATGAACTGGCCTCGACCAATGTGACCGTCTTATGTAAACCTATCTGATTTCCCAACGCTCCTGTGTTCCTTACAATACCTTTCCTTAGCAACTGCCCGAAGATCTGGTAGAGGACAGGATGGCACAGATTAAAATGAATAAATAAATACAAGAAAGAAAGAAAAGGGCGGGGGGTGCAGCCCCGCGTTTCCTTATTTGTGAGATACATGTTACAAAATCACTTCACTCGGTGCCAGGACAGAGCTCGGGGCAACGGGAAGGTTTGTTCGGACATGACTCTTCCTCTGACTGAGGTGTTCTTTTGTATGGGAGAGAAACCTCCTTTGCTTTTAAGGACTTGACAAGAGGTGGAGGGAAGGCTCTCGTCATTTCTCACAAAGGTTTCATTGACAAAGGTTTATAATTTTTGTTCGAAAGCACTTCCTACCAAGGAGCGAGACTTTGAAGTTGAGTCTTTGTTCAGTCATGCTTGTTATGGTTTCTTGAAGAAGAAAAAAGAAAAAGACAAAAAAAAAAAAACACAAAAAAACCCTACTGCCTTGATGGCTAATTCTCTGCACTTTAAAAAAAAGAAAAATTTGTAATGCTTTTTTGCTTCAAGTACCACAAGCCAGATATCGAATCCTCCTTCGAAGCTGTTCTATCACACCTTTGACGGCTAAAAATAAACTTAAGTAGCTGATGCAGTTCTCTGTAGTTATGGTTTTTTCCATTTCACATGCATGTGTGAGTGTGTATATACTGGTGCTGTTCGATGTGGAAAATGAGAGCATGGGTCTGTAATGACCTTCATTTCATTTTCTAGATCCACATCGTTTTATGATCTCCCAAATTCACACAATGGCAAAGAAATGCTTCACATGACCCCTGCTGTGATTTTTCTCTTGTATCTTTTTTCTTTTCTTCCGCCATTTGGGACATTACAACAGCTTTCCAACACAACTCTAAACTAAGCTTCATAAAAGCAGCAGTGACCCCTTAAATGTCTAGTTTCTGGAAAAGTCCTGGTTGTTTATTTTTTAATTTTGGGTACATATTACTGGCAGTGATTTGCCATGTGTCCAGGTCTGGTTACTTCTGTGGATGTTTTCTTTCATTTTGTTGTTATGTCCCGGTGGTCTAACAATTGTTTGCGTTGTTCCCGCCACCTGGCCCCCAGCTGGCCACTGGCTCTATAAAACCATGCTGAAAGCTCTCCGTGTAGGATACAAACACCAGTCAAAGACCCCAATGTGTCAGAAAAAGTGTCCCACAGAAGAAATGCAAACGCACGTGTCCTCCTGTGGCTGAAGGTGGGAGGCCGGGCCTTGAGGAGACACGGCGTGAGCAATTTTATTTTAGACCACAGACATCATAAAAGCGCGAGAGAAGATTTCCCACAGTTTGACACTCGGCTCCTTCCGCCAAGGGTACTAAATGTATTTGATTTCTTATTAACTTTCTTTTCATATGGAACTTTTTATTGTAAACTACCTCCTTTTATTGTTTTGCACCCAGGAGTGGTTTCTTGGCATAGAATGAGGGTGAAATGTTGCCAGAAACATTTTTTTTTTGGCACGGGGCATCAATTAAAACTGATACACCAACCTCGTGACGAGAGATTAGAGTATCTCCCAGCATTGTTTTCTTGATTATTTCAGTTCAAGGCAGCAGTGTTCTATGTGCTCTTTCTTCAGAGTGGATGCCATGCCTGAAGTTATTCTTTGGAATATAGTACTGGCATCACCATTATCTGAGTGCTGCAGTACCTGGATTTAAAATCATTTCTTGTGTTATCAATAGTTTTCTTTACCTCGTGCGTTTTCTTGCTTTTTTCAGTGTATAGATTTTTTTCTTAATTGAAACACAGATTAAAAGAAGAGCCAGTGCTGTTTTTAAATAGGCTGTGGTAAGAATACAAGATAAAAAATAGAAACAGACACAGTCAAGTACACTCACTATTAATAATATGTGTGTTGTTTAAAATGTCCTCAGAATTCAAATGCTAACATAAGTCTCCTGGGGAAGTGCTAGGAGCGATGGATGAATGTCAGGGTGAACTTCCTACAGCCTTTCAGGTATCAGGTTACTTAAAATGAGTAGTCTATAATAACATCACCTTCAGTCAAGGCTGTTGGGCTTTGTTGCCTTTTCCAATGCACTATTCATATCCTTGCACTGCAGAAGCCTGTGGAGATGGTGAGCTGAAAGCCCAGCTTCACTGTTTTCTAGTTGTGTGACATTTAGCCAGCTATTTCAATGCCCTGTGTCCCTGTCCCCTCACCCCCAATCAAGGGCAGAAATAGCAGCTACCATAGAGGAGCCTTCTGAGGATTAAATGAGAAAATGTATGCAAAGCATATAATGTGATCTATGATTACATTGTGGCAGAAAAACTGGGGACTGTCCTCGGCCCTGAATTTCCTGTGATTTCTATTCATTAAGAAATCTCTCTTATTTCAGTGGCAATCCAAATTATACTCTGGGAGTTTGAATTCACTCCTTCTGCAATTATGCTCACTGGGGTTCTCTGAAGGGTCCTCCCACCGCAAAACCTCTAACCTTTTGATAAGAGTCACTCTCTTGGAGACATTAATGGTCATACAAAAAGTGTGGACTGGATTCCGGAATGGAAGGAGTGTGAGCCATAACCCTGAGGGCAAAAGCTAAGAGTCATGGTGTCATCGGAACACAGAGCTGGAACCAAAACAAGAGGGAGAAAACGAAGCCCAGAACTCTGGCAATGGGCTGAGACTCCCATTCAACAGAGCCTCCTGGATACCAGTAAAAACAAGTCTTCTCGAGAAGAAACATCCAATTAGGCCTTTATATACACCACAGATTAAGATGTACCCATGAGCTCCCTATCAGTATCATTAAGCTCATGAAAAGGCAAATCTTTGTGAATTAAATCATAGACATAACCCACAACGGGACTGGCTGAGTACATAGGTGGCAATAAAAAGTGGACAACAGCCCCACTCAGAGGTGGCACTAAAGGACACAGTTGAAGGCAAAAAAAAAAAAAAAAAAAAAAAAAATCTCCTCTTGGGCAGAATCTCATCCAATGCAACTCATCATCCACGTAGTATGACCAGAAAAAAGGCCTGAAATAAGAATACCCAGTCGTGAGCAATGGTAAATGGCTCGGCTGTGTGGCCAGGGACCTAGAAATATTGGAAGTCTAGAAACAACAGTGCTGGAGAAAAGATGTGTGGATAACCCAATGGGAATGAACACAAAGACTAAGAATCTTTGGATCTCGCATTCATGGCGGGCAAAGACAATGCCCACTGTACAAGAAACACCAAGTGGAGAGAATGCTATCGCCAATGGATGTCAGCCAGCCTCTGACCGCTCTGGATATCCCAGCACTTGTTCATGCACAGAGTAACTATTACAATGGCTGACATAAGGTTAGGCATAGGCACAAGGTCAACAGCAAGGGCTGCCACTCACTCAAGCTCATTTATCTACTGCCGGTGGATGGATGACCTGCTAGCAACAGAGGCCAAGGCTATGGCCCGCCATCCCTACTTGAGTCGAACTCCTCCCATCAGCCAGCCATTTGGTGGCAAGTTGGAAAGAGCCATATTTCACCTTGGCTTGGATTGACTCATAGTTCTATATGGGTTTGTACTGTTCACATACAGTGGCTCAGCTATCACTCATCTTTCAAGCCTCATGGAAGTACTGATCTACTAGCTCAGGATCCCCCATGACATCACATCCGACAAAAGGACATATTTCACAGAAAATAAGATGTGGTACTGGGCACAGGATGATGGGATGCCTGGTCTTATCATATATAACACCCCCCAGAAGCTATTGGGTTAAAAGAACATGACCTTTTGAAGGTTCAGCCCAGGCACCAAGTTGGAACTGGGTGCTACCTTTCGGGATGTGGTAGACATCAACCAAGATCTCACATAGGGTGCTTGTTCCCAGTAGGCAGGACACATGGGTTTGGGGATGCAGGGAAGAAGTAGGAGTTGCCCTATCTACATGCCTGGTGACTCATACGAAGAAGGTATGCTTCCCACTCCTGCAAATTTAGGCTCTATGATCTGGACAACCTGGGTTTTAGAAGGGATCTGTCAGCAGGGAAAAATAGTAAGAATTCCACTAAAATTAAAGCTAAAGCTGTCATATATAATTTTGGGATCACCATGACAGTAAACAGTAGACACAGAAAGTCATTACCATGAGACAGTAAAAATAGGGTCCAGAAGGAATATGTTTGCCACTGGAACATGTCTTGTTATTCACATGTCAATTTTTAAAATTGATTTGAGAGAGAGGCAGAGAAAGAGAAACACTGATTTGTTGTTCCACTTATTTATGCATTCACAGGGTGATTCTCATATGTGCCCTGACAAGCGATTGAACCCACAACCTTGGCACATTGGGATGATGCTCCAGCCTACTTAGCTACCCAGCCAAGGCCCTTCTGTCCGTTTTTAATGATAAATGGTTAAACACACCAAATCAACAACAACAACAAACAAGCTCAAGGGCTCAGACACCTCGAGGAGCAGAATCTGTGTCAGTCCACGGGGTAAGCCACCAGTGGAGGAAAGAGATGATGAGTATCAATTTCTGCCTTGGGACCAACCGCAGCAGCAGGGACTCCAGCTAATCTCACAAACATTTCTTTTCTCAGCATTGCTAAGGCTGTAATGGAGTATGGGGATTTGGGAGATGAGATGAATTTAAGTCTGATTCATTCCTTTACAGGTGCCAAATACTCCATAATCCAGGTAGTACACATATTATATGACCTAACTTTTCCAGGTAGCTTCAGTCTTCAAGGATCACATATCCCTTTAGTGATTAAAAAGAAAACCTGGGTTTTCTTTCTGCTCAAACACAGGAAGTTGTCTTTCATCAAGCTGCTCTCCCCAAATATCCGTGATCATCTTTCTAAGAAATGCTCATGTGTTGCACAAAGCAGTCAGCCAGCCCGTGGAGTCAGGCAGCTAGTTTGTCCTTTCAGGTTGCCTAACGATGCCTGTATTTTGAGTCCAGCACCAATCATGTGAAAGCTGCTCCCTCTGTAAAACTGAACCTATCGCTTAAGACTCCTTACACTGCAGGTCACAAAAAACTCATCTCCAACTGACTTCCATAATGAAGAGGATTCATCAGCTTCCATGTGAGGAAGTCCCATCTGGAGCAGGGGCTTTCAGATTGGTAAACCAGCTGCTCAAAAGTGCCATCCAGCACATAGTTTCTTCACTGACTTTCTTCGTCTTTAGTGTCTTAGCTTCATCCTAGGTGTGACTCTCTTCCATTCCCTCTCTCCATGACCCCATGGCCATGGGAGTCTGCCAGCAGGTGATAATGCCCCACACTTCCTCATGCTTCTTCCACAGGGAAGAGAGAGTGTCTGACTCAGCATTCCAAAGCGCAGTAACAAGATGTACCTTGACTGGTTGGCTTAAGTTGCACACCTTCTAGAGAATGAGCGTCTGTGTCGCACCAACACTCATATGTTGAAACCTAATTCTCACTGTGATGGTATCTGGAGGTGGGACCTTCGGGAGGTGATTAGGTCAAGAGGGTAGAGCCCTGATGAATGAGATCAATGTCCTTAGAAAAGACCCCAGAGAGCTGCCTCCCTTCTTCTGCCATGTGAGAACACAGTGAGAAAATGGGCATCAGTGAACCAGGAAGTGGGCTCTCACAGGACACACCAAATGGGCTGGCACTCTGATCTTGGACTTCCCAGAACCATGAACAATCAATTGGTATTGTTTAGAAGCCACCCAATCAATGGCATTCTGTTATAGAAGCCCAAGCAGGCTAAGACAATACCAACCTTGAACCAGTGAGTATGGCCAATGAATAATATACATAACGGGCTGAACCAGGACCTACCTCTTGAACTAAGGTACGCTCAGCTTCACCCGAAGTGTGCCAGCCGTGCCGAGAACAGCGGAACAAAGACATATCTGGTCATTGTTAGAAAGTGAAAGTGGATGCTACATCGGGACAAACAATGTTCACTAGAAGCACTTCCTTCTTTTCCAAGCATGGCCAAGGCCCTCTCCTCACTCTCCGTGGAACTGAAGACTTAAAATATAACAGAACACAGAATGTTTACAGAGTAAAACCGAAGGAACTTTAAAAATGAGTCTTATATATGACTGCCGCTGGACTCCATAGGCCAATCTCTAGCCCCTAGAAAATGTTCTTTGCCAGTTCCTCCTAAACTGTACCATGCATACACACTCTTAAACATCTTGTGAAAATGCTGATTCTGGAGGGAGGCCTGAGATTCTGCGGTTGTAACAAGTTCCCAGGTGACGTGAAGATGCTGGCCTGGGGACCACACTTGGCCAGCGTCCGTCACGTTCCTGGCCCACCACAGCGCTCAGCTCAGAGAGGAGCCACCCTTGAACTCCCCTCTGCTCCTAAGACACTAATCTCTGTTTCCTTGACCCCCGTGGACAGAAATACCAGTTCCTTTGCATCCTTGTGTCTTTTCCAAAAACAAAGATGCATATTTACGCAATCATAAATTTAAACTTCTGTAGCTAGAAGGAAAACCAAAATGCTACCCACATTAAAAACTGCACAAGCAAAAGCTTTAAAATGGCATTTCCACACTTACAGCTTTCAGGAATTTTAAGTTATAGGATCTAGCCTCAATAAGGACACACACACACACACACACACACACACACACACACATGCTTACTAGGAAAAATTATGCCAATAGCTCATGACATGTTTATTTCTCTCCTTTTCTATTTTTTGAGGCTTTGAGTGGCTGGCCTGAGAATCTAAACAGCATTTATAGTAGCATTTCAATTTGAGTATGCATTTTAATGCTAAACAACTAACTTTCCAACTTTTCAAACACAATTTATGTGCATAGAGGAGACCAGCACACAGGAGCAGAACTATAATCCGGGCTCCGGGGACACATGCACCACCCAGGACCCCTGGGAGGACCACTGGGGTGTGGTGAGATCGATAACCTGCTTTCTCCAGAGGAAGTGAGTTTGTGGCTAACGGGAGAATTCAGCAATATCAGTTCCTTGTCATTCTATCTGCATGGCTTATTTAAAGCATGCTTTTTGATATTTGATTCTCTGGGACTCCATATTTAGTTAGCAAAGAGAGGAAAATACTTCTCTTCTTAAACAAGGGCAAACTGGGGAGGATCTGGGCTTCAAAGGGAGGGCTTTTCATTGACTCTGGAACCTGCAGAAATGTCCTTTCAGGGGTGGATGGCACTTCTTGATCCATGAGAAGACTCTCATCGTTTTCTACCTTTGTCTGTAATTAAAGGGCCAGAAGCTAGTTTTATATATAACTCAAGGCAATTGTAAAATATATTTCCCCTCTGTTTGAATGAATGGAATAATTTGTCCCATAATCACATTGGTCTCTGTGAGCTCTTGAAGTTTTATTAAGGTGTAACTTGTGAGTCACACTATTACTTGGTTATTAAGCTTGAGTCTCATAGTACTTTTTAAACATATGAATATGAATCCTAACTTTGAAGAATGGAAAGGTTTGAAGACTCATCCCTATGGAAATCACAAAGTCTGAGCATATATATCTCTCTAGAGCTGAGCATTAGTCACGTGTTAGATAGTCAACAAGCAGATTGTCACAGTGGTTAGGAGCACATACAACGAAGCCAGGCCATCTGAGTGTAAAGACTGGCACTGTCACTTAGTACTTAGTTACAATGTCTTGGGAATGATGCCTAAAATACCTTTGCCTTAGTTCCCCCCACCGGAAAACAAGGGAAATGACGATGCCTTCTTTAGGGATGTTAGTAGAATACATAGTTAATTAACGTAGAGGTGACACCGGTATATACTGTGTGCTCACCCAACATCAGAGCTTGTTATCACCACGGTTCAGTGGTTCCCAGCTGAGGGGTGACTCTACCCCACAGGGGACATCTGGCAACATTAGGAGACATTAGATTGTCAGGACAGAAGGAGGGGGCTGCTACTGGCATCTAGTAGGCGAAGGTCATGGATGCTGCTCAACATCCTACCACCCATAGGACAGCCCCGCCACCATCACCGCCGCCGCCAACAAAGAATTAGCCAGCACCACATGAGCAGTAGCCAGGGCGAGAAGCCATGCCGCAGCATAAACACGTGTCTTGTATATCAAGTATGCACCTCAGAGAGAAGTGACGAGAAACGAGGAAAAAAGGGGACAACCTCTACTCTTAGCTTCCTTCACCCTATGCCCTACAGAGCTTGCCTCTTTAACGTTTAATATAGAGAACAGTCCATATATTGTAAGTGAACAACTCAGAAACTTCCCAGACTGAGCACACCCGTGTAGCTGACACCTGGGTCAGAAGTTAGTGCATTAACAGAACTCCAGTTAGGACCGTCCCTAAAAATACACGCTTTTCCTGTCCTGAAACAGTACAGAAGATTTTGTAAACCTGGAAATATACATTAAGTATTTTTTGCTCGAATATTAAGAGTTTTGAGATGTATCCATATTCTTATAAAGAGTTATAGTTTGTTCGTTCTCACTGCTGTATAATAATCTATTGCATGAATGCACGAGAAACTCTATTTTCCATTCTGTTCTTAACAAGACTCTTGATAGCTTTCCCCCCTTGGGGCAATTAAGCAGAGTGCCACAGTCACCCTGGCTGGGTGGCTCAGTTGGTTGGAGTGTCATCTCAGGCACCAAAAGGTTGTGAGTTCGATCCCCAGTCCAGAGCATGTACGGGAGGTAACCAATTGATGTTTCTCTCTCTCTTTCTCCCTCCCCTTCTCCCACTCCCCCATCCCTCTCCCTCTTCCTTAAAATAAAAAAAAGAACATATCCTCAGGTGAGAATTTAAAAAAAGAACAGTGCTACTGTGTACATTCTAGTACACATTGTTTTGGTGTACAAATACATAAATTTCTGTTGCGTGTATACAGTATAACCTTTTGAAAGTAACAGAAAACCCAGTAATGACTTTCTATTACAGTTCAGATAAAAGCCAAGGTCCTTTAAGTGGACACGCTTCCTAGACTGCCCGAGATAGTGCCAGCTTGTGCCTGTATGTCCTGACATCTGTCCTCACTCCCAAAAGTGCCCCACCACTTTGGTTTTTATTAAAACCAAATAAAAGTTAATAAAAGAAACGCTTAGAACAGTGCCTGGTGGATGCTAGGTGCTGTTCCCATGTTTTCTGCTGTTTTCCTCCTCTAATTCCCCGAAGTCACCATGTCAGCATGCTGGGCACTGACTGATCCCGAATGTCTTCCTGCCCTCTCCTGGTAGGTCCACACTCTGGAAGGGACATAGCTGTGTTTTACTCTAGGGTGGTCCCAGGAAAATACAAAATTATCTTGAGTCACCTAAAAATATTAATCGACTGAGGCTGGACATGAGAATAGAAGCAATGTGAGTAAGGAGAAGGTTAAGCACAAAACCTATTGTTTCCACCTAAAATAAAAAAAAAAAAAAAATAATAATAATAATATCATTTCTCACAACCCCCCCTCAGACACCTGGACCAGTCACGATCGCCTGTCTCCTAGACTACCACCCGAGATGCTTCTCCCCACTCCAGGCAATTCCCTGCACAGATTGAAATGCTTTAAATGCAATGACGATGTCTACCACTCCAGTGCTCAAACCCTCCCGTAGCTTCTTTCTGTCCTTTCTGTCCCACTCATGTATGGCCCAAAGTCCTTGCCAGGGCTCCCCCATCCCTGACTGCATCTCCAGCTCTCCTGGCTGTCACCCCGGCTCCCAAGGGCCCTCTGAGGTGCCCCCAACAGCTGACAGTGTCCTGCAGAAGGGTCTGATGACTGCTGTTCCCTCTGCTTGGAACAACCCTCTCTCAATAGCCACCTGGTTCAAGGTTCATCCCTTCAGTCAGCTTTCTACGTAACCGTCACTTCCTCAGATAGGTCTTCCCAGGGCATGCTACCCACCATGGCCCCCCTTGCCTATCACCCCTCGCCCTTGCTGTTCTTCCTGGAAACCTGGAAAACACCTGTTTATTTGGCTTCTGTCGATCGTGTCTACCCCTAGAATGCAAGCTGTGTGGCAGAAGCCGCTTCATTTTATTCTCTGCTGCATATGAACATCATCTGCAGGGAGTTAGTATGGTCATTCGATTGTAACAGTATTTATAACAACCGCCATGGTGAACCCCTTTGAGCACATCTTGTTGGTGGGCTTCTATGCTGGGTGCTTCTTATGCATTACCTAGTGTAATTCTGCTATTGAGTTAGAGTTACTACTATCCCTCTTTTACAAATAAGGAAACAGAGGAAATGAGAAGGAGCAAGCGACTGGCTGTAGTCACACAGCTGGTCCCAGACAGCATGGGGACTCAGTCACATCACAGCCTGTCTTGAGAATGCTTCATTATCATACTGTAGGACGCTCTAATGAGAAACCCCCGTTCAGTCCATGTTGTCCCCAGGACCAATTAGAGATGTCGGTGATGAAACAGGAGCAGTTACGACAGCCTATGGGACCCCTATTTTCTCCTGTCCTTCAGAGTCAAATTGCTGGTTGCCAAAAGGCAGGTAGTGACTCGGCCTTTCATGTCACAATAATTAGGAGAAGGGAAGGAACGCGAATATAGCAGAAAGGGCTAGAGGCAGCATTCTCAGCACCAGAGACACTCGGGTTCAGAAAGCCCCTTGAATTTATCTCCATTTTAATGTCTTTCCACATTTTAAAATATTAGTTGAAAAGGGGGATTTGAGAAGGCAGACAGCCAAAGTAAACATTCAACACACTGTTATACTAGAATTTTATTATACTCAAGTTCACAGACGCCTTCGCTGCCGCTGCCTGTCCAGCGACTGGTGAATCACTGCTTGTGTCTGAAAAGGAGACAAATAGAATGGAAAAAATATCCATTTCTCTGTCTGTGTGTGTATTTTAACAAGCAGGACAGTTGCCTCATGCACTTATGATAACAAAGTGGTAAAAACACACACACACACACACACACACAACAAATCCCTGGTTTAAGTATTGAATTAACTTCATTTTTTATGCCAGCATGACACAAGTTTTTATTTTATTTTATATTTTTACTTTTATGCAGCAGACATTTATATTTTCACATTGTCACGGAGACAGAATGGGATTCAAATGCTTCTGCACGTTATTATGGAATAATTTGTCTTCCAGGAAGTCATGTTTTCAGTGATATATACTGCGGATAGAACAGATTAAAGAAGCGAGCTCAAGAGGGTCTCTTTACACAGGGAGACAAGTCCACACACAAAGAAGGATGATTTAATAATGTAAGTAATTTAGAAGTTCTGGCAAGTATATGGGTGGTAAGCCATGACTACACTCAACTCTCCAAAGTTGGGCTGCCTGCCCCTTGGGGAAACACTTGTGTTTTTTCAAGAAACACTGAGGCTAAGATCGGATTCGCTCACGGGTAATAATAACTGCGCATCCCCTAGCTCCTCAAGAAATAAACCCACTGAGCCATCTCTCTGCTGCTGTCAAACCTCCCCCCACCTTGCTTTCGCCTCCCAGTTTATACCTGGGAGAGGCAAGAGCATTTCAGGTGCTGGGAATAAGCAGGGACCTCTGCAGAGTCCATTTTGGAGACACATTCTCCTGTCGACTTAGATTAAAATTGCAGAATGCCTTTGTTTTTCTGTGCTATTTTTTTCTTTTGGAATGTAAATTTTCACTTTGGAATAATTTTAGATTCATAGAAAAGCTGAAAAGATAGTACAGCGTGATCTTCCCCAGTTTCCTTTATAGTTATCGCCTTAGATTAGTATGAAATGTGTCACAACTAAGAAATTAACAATGGTATATTACTGTTCATTAAACTTCAGGTTTCATTTGGATTTCACCAGTTTTTCCTTCATCTATGTCCCCTTTCTGTCCTAGGATCCCACCCAAGATACCTCACAGCATGGAGTAGCTTTTTCTTTTATTCTTTAAATGAGGGTGGGCACAGGGTAGGATGTAGAGCCCACTGGGTGGGACACGCAGGCCTTAAGCCCTTAGACCTGGCTATCACTAAGGAGCCGGGTGACCTTGAACCCTAGACCTCGCTATCACTAAGGAGCTGGGTGACCTTGAGCTATTTAACCTTGCAGAGCTTCTAAACTCCCTACAAATGCATTCTCTCCAAAATGAGGGCCAGGCATGCTGTGCATCAGCCAGATTAGGACGCTGATAAGACCTTGCCTCTCTTTGGTCTATGCCAACAGGACAAAAGCAAGGAAAGTAACCACATAAGCTCTCCTCATTGGCCTCTGTCTGCCTCTGCCAAACCTGAGTGGACTCAGCCATTCAGGGAGGAATAAAAGAGAGAGAGAGAGAGTACCAGCGGCTCAAGCTCTAGAAAAGGATGACGCTGCGTGGGGAAACCAGGGCAGCTACTCCTTCCCAAGGCTTCTCTCTGAAGGCGTCTGCCCTTCAGCGGAGAGTTCAATGGCCTGGAGGCAGAAAGAAAGGGAGGGGACTTCTCAGGTGGAGATGCCTGCGGAAGGGAACCTTATAGCTACTGTCTCTCCCGTTGTACACTCCTACGCCCCCCCCCCACTTCCCTGTCCCTCTCTCAGCAAGACCCCAATCCTGCAAGCTCGCAGAGGCCAAACAAAACCGGGACTCACAAATATGTAACTGTTTTCCTTAGCTCATGGCATAAATCAAAAAAAAAAAAAAAAGAAAAGAAAGAGAAAAAAAAAAAGAAAAAATTCTGTTAGCACAGGGCTCAGGAGTGTTTATTTTTTTGCCAGCTGCAACATGCTACCCTCACAGGGATCCCCTAAAACCAGCTACAGTTTAGGTTGGAGGGAACGTCAGACTTAAGCTGCGGGCTTGGCCTCTCTCAATGAATTACGACCTTGTCAGGAACCTATTTTTTTAAATCAATGCAGGTTTTCTATCAAATCAAATACCTGCACACTAAATTATATTTTTGGTGCCAGGCTGGCTCTCCAATTTTTTTCCCTTTGCTAGTTTTTTCCAGTCTCCTCCCCTAGGTCTCCCTGCCCCCCTGACTCTGATACAGACACGTATTGTCCATAAGAAGAAATGGAAAAGCAAGCCTTGCATTCGGGGAGAGAGGGGGCACTGCCCTTGGTCATTCTGTGTGCAAGAACTACTGCTGTTTATAATCTCTCTTGGTGGCTTAAATGACAGAAGTGCTCCTATAGACTGATGGAGTCGAGGGGGTCCCTTGGGACCACCCATCCTGGAGCTGTGAAATCATTTGCTTTAGAAGAAAGATGTTTTATTTTTCCTTTTCTTTTAAAAAAAAAGTTTTGGTGGAGGTGGGTCTGAGGTGGGGGTTGGGGAGGCTTCTAAAACAGATGTTGGGATGAAGAGTTTAAATATTTAGAGAATCTTTTAAATACAATTTTGAGACATGCCTTCCCATCATGTAACTTTATGGAAGTGGGTAGATTTTAGAGAATCAAGGAATTTTTCTTTCTTCCTCTCTCCTTGGTTTCTTCTCCGGCTCTGTCCCTTTCTCCCTTTTTTCTTCTTTAGTGTCTTCCTTTCATTTTCTAATTACTCCTTTTAAACAAGGAAAGAGCCTCTTGGACCATGACTGCTCTCCTCCTGGTGAGGTTAGACACCGAATGTTAGGAGTGAGTGTGTCTCCCGGACTGCGGCGCGGTGGAGCCAGCAGAGGCTGGCAGGACCTGTCCTGGGATTTCGGCCAAGGCTCATTGTGCCGTCACGGAATCCCTGCGTCTCCACGTCCGCGTACAGCAAGGCCACCAAGGCACTAAAAGCAGCCCCTTCACAGGGCCTGGATGTCTTTATTGGGCGGTTTTTCAATTAAATGCTACATATACTTCAGGGCGTATGTCAAGAATCCTCAAATGAATCGCATACTGTTTTCGGTTGCAACTGGGATGGATAAAATGCGGGCAAGGAAATCCCAACCATGGAGTCTGCATCTCCCCAACCCAAACCCCATACTTCCCCGTTGGCTGGGTGCTGCACCCTCCTCTCTCCTCACTCCTCCTCCCCCCACTCAGCTGGACGCCCCCTCGCCTAGGGTCATTTGCTGCCGTAGGCATGCTGAAAAGTCCCTTACTCCGGCAGTCTTAGTTGTGAGCTATTTTCCCCACTTGAGAAATTCAATGTGGGAAGACATTCCAAGAATCATTCTGAGTGGGAAAAGCGGAGGGAGAAAACCCCTCACAGACCTAAGTAAAAAAGCTAAGACAAGGAAGTATATTAGATGGGATTTAGGTGCACCAAGGCCCGCCTACTTTGACCATTTCTTCCTGAGATTTGGAATTCAATTGGACAGATATTTTGCTGATTTCTTACACTGTCAGAGTTTCTATAAGTAGGCTAGTGGGTACGGGGTATAAATATGACTAAGGCATGGCTCCTAAAGGGAGAGGGAGGGACTTAAGCCAACAGGGATAAGAGGTGCAGCAGGTGATGAGGGCCAAGGTCAATTCTCAAGTTCAGCATCCGATGACCTCATCCCAATGTTTCTTGTGGCATCTCTGGTCCATCTGATGTGGATGGAATTGATCTTGGTCTCAATTTCAGAGGTGGGCCGTGACTGGTTTAAGCGAATGAATGAGTTTGGTTTCAGTGACTGAATCAGAGATGGGGTAAGACCTACTTCTAAGGAGAAAACAACAGGTGTACGCAGACTAGAGTCCAGAGTCAAGAAGAAGTGGCCTGGTGTTTGCTGTATGTAAAGTCCAAGACCAATAATAGAAGAATTTTAAGGAGTGAAGAATGCCCATAAAGCCATTAGCTCAGATCCAGGCAAATGGTACGAGATCAATAAATATTAACCAGGAAAAAAAAAAAAATATATATATATGTATATATTTCTCATTTCTCATAGTTAATGAGATTTGGAGACTGACTGCACTGAGGAGGATAGAGTGGAAAAATTAAAAGTAAATCTTAGGGATTTTTGCTGTTGTTTTTGGTTTTGTTTTTATTAGGTTAATTGAATCATGTTCTACCCAGGCATCTATGATAGACAAAATACAAGTGAACATTCATCCCATCAGTACAGCAAATTCTTTAGCTAAGAAAGGCCAGCATTGTATCTAGGAGGCTTCATTTCATAAGAAGGGAGACTGGACACTGAGTTCCCTCATTTTATGGGTTTTGCCTGGAGTCATCCTCACACTGGTTCTAAGCATGAAAATGTCACTAACCACTCCTGGGACTAAATTATTTCTATACTTTCTTCGATCTAGTCTTGATGTTTCTAAATCTGGTGTTTCTAAAGGAAACAAATCTGACTTCGAAAACTAACAACGACAGAAGATGGTACCCTGGGATAATTCCTCCTTCCCAGGGGAGTTCAAACCCCCATTAATTAGGAGACACTAGAAGACACCATTGTTTACCTTACCTGAAAAAAATAACTCAAATCTGTTCATAATTATCCACATTTTATTTCTACTTGGGAGTTGGTGCTTTTGAACCACTGTGAATATAAGCATTACACAGTCATGTGTAATTTCTATTTTGGGACTTTTATCGAAAAGGAAAAATAGACTGAATTGCCGACTTTGGCTGCTTGGCACCAAGAGCAAGGCAGCGAAGATAAACTTAATTTTATTATGCTCGTTATTAAATAAAGATTTGGGAAAACAGCAAGGATATATTTGTGATAGAAATTATAAGAAATGTATGTAAATAACCATGTAGATTATCTACATCCCTTAGGCTCTAAGGAATATTCCAACCCCTTACTGCTCCTTTGGAAACTTGATTTTTTTTTCTGTTTCTTTTTTTTTTTTTTTAATTTAAGTTTATTGCTTTTCTATTACAGTTGTGCCATTCCCCCTCCCCATGTCTCCCCCCAGCCCAGCCCACCCCTTCTCCCACAGTCAGTCCCCACCCCATTGTCCATGTCTGTGGGTTACTTATACCAGTTCCTTTACTGGATCCTTCCCCTGTTTACCCCTTCTCTTCTCCAGCCCCCATAACTGCTTTTCTGTTTCTTGTTCATTTTTGCTCATTTGTTTGTGCTGTTCATTAGTCTCCCATATTAGGTGATAGCATATGGTATTTTTCTTTCTTTGCCTGGCTTATTTCGCTCAGCATAATTCTCTCTAGTTCCATTCATGTTGTCACAAACAGTTTTTTTGAGAACTTATCAATCCTGTGGTTCCCATTACATTAGACCCAAGCTGGAAAAGCTATTTTTGAGATGAGAAGCTAGCTTTAATCATCAAAATCGCTGCTTACAAAGGGATGCCCTTTTCTTTCAAAAAATAGGCTTGTATATTATAGGATTACATTTTGGTTTTATTGTAGCACCCAACCAACTGATGTTTTCCTGCTGTCTCTGGTCCTAAGGCACTTTCTTTCCTGTTCACAAAGCAGTCTGTTCATTGGGGTGCACTGGGAAGAACCCAAGGTCCGAAGTCAAGGGTTCAAATTCAAATCCTTCTGCTTTTCTTACCTTCATGTGGTATCAGGCAAGTTGTCTTACTTCTCTGAGCCCCAATGACTCCTTGCAAAATAGAGATTATTGACATTTATTATTCCTACCTTAAAAGGGTTGTTGTGAATATCAAATGAGAACACAAACAGGAAACTGAGTTGCGAATGACAAACACTTGTAGAATGTTTAGTGTTTAATAAATACCAAACATCAGAAGAAGAGCCTGACACTTGGCTCAAAGGTAGAACCCTAAGCAATCAAGATCAAACAGCAGTCTACAGGGGGAACTGGCTAAATGGTATACTGTAATAGGGGCTAGGGTGAAGGAGAGAAAAGATTCTAAGAAAGCACAAAAGTAGGACTTCCACAGCACAACAGGAGGCAGGGGAAGGCAGAGAAGGTGATGGTAGAGCTGAAATCGGAAGCTTCCTTCGCCACCTCATTACCTCCACAGAAATTAAATTTCAGGTATTCAGTAATGGGGGACTCCATGGCCTGATTCCCTTAGCATGAAAGCCAGTGCACTTCATCAATTACCCAGACAGATTATCCACCCCAGCCGCATCTCCCCTACCCCACCCTCCCCCCAGTGAAGCATTTAGTCCTCTATTCTGTGCAATGCGGAAGGCTTCCTAAGTGTAGGGGGATTGCCAAAATGCGATTTGACATCCAACTGAGTAACCTAGGTAATAATTTTTCCTCTCTTTTGTGAGAGTGCCCTGATAGGTCCTTAATTCTCTTGCCATTCTGTATTAGAGCGCGGATACTTAACATCCAGGAGTCATCTGACTTAAAGCCATCTGTGGCTTCAGGTTACTTTGCCCATTCATACTCTGAAGTGTCTGGCTCTGACACACGGTCCGCTTGGACCGGCCTCCAGCATGCGAGACGGCTCTGGGAGATAACACACTCAGAGGAAGATGTGGCCAGAAACATGGGCCGCCACAGCTCTTCTGTACGAATGCAGCAATGCAGCTCTACTGTATGGAAGGGTGTCTCTTTGTACAAACTATTCAATTGCTTGTTATACAGTGGGATGTGTTTGCAATAATTCAGAATCATTCAGATCATCTGCACTGCTCCACTCCGTCTGCTGGGTGAGCTACTTTATAAAAAACACTCTCGGGAAAAAAAAAAAAAAGTCCTCTCCCCACCCAAGTTGTGAGGGTCACTGGTTTATTTTCCCTGTTACTAATATCAACTTTATGGCACATTTATGCCAGCTTAAAAAAATAAGTGGCCTCTATGAATCTATCCAGTATATTATTTATAGCATTGTGGCCAGATCTCTTCATGATAAAAATGTAAAACCTTCCTATAAAAATTCCTTATTTTGCATAAAAATTGCTTGTTCCTCCCCTGTTTAGATCAGCTCTTATTTTGCTCCGTAACTGCCAAACCTGGAAAACGCATGGACACTAATCAATAGACCAGTCTTCAACATGCTTTTTAAAGTCATGCTTTCAATCCACATTTGCAATTGCAAAAGGACTCCCCCAATACCCTCCCCGCCCCCGCCCCGTCTGGCTCATTAACTGATTCGATACTAATCCTTTGCACCTCTGGCACTCAATGTCTGCTCACGGAGTTCCCTGGGAAGGAAGCATGGCGAAACAGCGACGTGGAGTGGGCTTGATTTCACTTTAAAATCTTCCCTCTCTGGGATTAAAATCTTGAGATAAAACATCTGGGTTTCAATGGTGTCCCCAGGGGATGAAAGTTATAGTTCTCCAGAATACATATTGCCCATAATATGGTCTTGTTATTTCTACATTAGCACTCCTCCAGCCGGTGCCCGCGTTAGCGTGTCAGTCTCCTGACACATCATTAATAAACAGGTAATTTCATAACTGATTTCCACCTAGTGTCATGTTGAAAACCACCTGGGTTTGCGTTTTCACTGACATGAAAGGGATAGGCTAGAGGGAGGCCGTTATTATTAAACTGGGACTAATTTAATTGAATAATGGATTGAATCGGCAAAAGCAAATGCATATGCAGAAAGCTAAAAAAAAATTTACAGGCCAACGGGTCCACTAATGAAAACGCGACTGTTCCCTCCCCTTCCTCTCGCCAAATGTACACGTCGGGAATTATTCCGTAACTGTGCCCACTGCCTCCAGGGAAGTTCAAAAAAACACCAAGGAAGCAACCGTTAAGGAAAAATCTATACTTTTTAAATTGGGACATGGGAAATCAGGTCTACGACACGCTTAGGTACTCACTGAATTGTAAATTAATACTGCATGTTATATGCCATTATGGATTAAACACAGTTGCCAAGATGAGCCGTTGTTTCAGCTAGCCTAGAGATCTAGCCAAATGCATAGTAACAGACAGTAACACGGTTAACGTCATTGCAAACGGTAACGGAGGTATCATCCACACCTTGGCCTACCTGTGTGTGTGTGTGTGTGTGTGTGAGTGTGTGTGTGTTTTCACTCCTGCTATTGGCATCTTATCAACATTATTCCTACTACACTGGAAGGTAGCTGAGAAGTGTCATGTCTGCCTTTACATCATCAGAAAGGGGTCGCTTCGATCTAGGGTTTTCTCTGGGGGACTTTTACTTGTATAATATATTTCTGGAGGAATTTTTAACTTCCTTTGTGAACTAAGGCTAATAATTTAAAATCTTGGGCTTTCACTTTTGCTCATGTGGCCTTTCAATGACAACAGGGAGCCCCATGATTGTAGAGCATCAATCATGATGGCATCTGCAATGCCCTGCCCACCTGTCCTTCGCAGACGGGAGAAAGGAAGTGGTGTGCACCAGCTTCTCTTGGACCTCAATTCCATTTTCATGTCCATATGACCTGCTTTCCTTCTCCCAGTCAAGTTTTTAAAAGGACAGATTACACAACATCTACCCTTAAGTAGAAACTGGAAGATGAAGACATCTGATGTGAACATTTCCTTAGTTTTGTGTTTCCATAACAAAAACTGTCAAGATTGATTTAGTTTACATACAAACACCAAATCCCACCCATTCAACACAATAGAACATATGCTGTGAGAAATCTGAACATTACTATTATATCATCTCTATTCTGCAGCTGAAAAACCAGAAACACCATAAAGATAACCATCTGCCATCAATACTTGCCTGACATCTGTGTCACGGATGTTATGGCGGAGCCAAGATTAGAACTCGAAAGCTTCCAAAGTAAAAGTAATGCCCCACCAAAACATGAAACTCACTGAACTATACTTCCTCCATCAGCTCATGCTTCTAATCCATTTAAATGCTTCTGCACAGTTTTCATAGGCCTTGGGAAGGATTTTTGTTCACACTCAAAATAATATGAGCCATTAAATGACAAACTAGTGAAAAAACTAACATTCCTGCCACTTACAAGATTCACCAAAATATGTATCAAGTTAAGCCCGTCACTAGTCTGGTGGTTTTCCACTGAGGCTGACTTTGAACATCAGCGTCAGTTGGCAATATCCGGACACACTTTATATGGCTGTCACAAGTGGGTGAGTCAGAAAGGGGCTGCGTATATATACTGAGGATGCACCCCCTATAATGCCCAGGACAACCCCCCAGAACAAAACATTATCCGGCCTCACATGTCAGTATCGCCAGGACAGAGAGACCCTGCCGTTGACGATTTGTGAGAGTCGTTGGTAAAGCTACCAGCTTGTGCGACCCTAAGAACCAGGAAGGCGTCCACAGCCCGTCTCTGTTTCATCTAAGCTCCACATTGTTCCATTTCCAAAGCAAAATGTTACGCTCTTCAACGTCTCCAGGGAAGCTCGAAGCATAAAGCTTTGGGTGAAATGTAAATTTCTTAAAATATTTATCCATCCATAAGTGGCTACATTTTTGACATTATTATAGGGTTTCTCAGTGTTCCATTTTATTAAAAAATATTTATTTGGTTTCTAAGATTACTGCTTTTCTGACCACAGAAAATTCAATTACTGAAAACTGCAGCTATCAAATTGGTTGAAAATAAATAGCCTTTTATCCAAAGCTGGCAAAGACTGGTTTGCTTTTAATATGTAGCCATTTAAAAAAAAATAAAATGAAAATAAGAAAACATTTCCATTGCTAGCTGATGGACTGCAGAGTCAGAAGCCAGTCTTTTGCATCATCAGGTTTTATTTAAAATAGGATGAGAACAGAGCGGGGGGGCAGTTGAAGGAAAGAAGTCATCCTGAGAGTAATTCACCATTATTTTTCCTCTTTTGTTTTACAAGACAGGAGAAATGTGAGCCTTTTTGCCAGGGGAAATCACTTTCTCCTGCTTTCTCTCTGTCTCGGTTTGAAATGTTTAGGAATATACAGGAAATGTGGTAAGTGAGAGCGAGGGACATGGGCTCCCAATATCAAGGCTAATTATGTGCTAACCTACGAACGGCAGCATCCTTGCCAGGGAACCACAGGGGACGCTGCACCGGGATGCCTAGACCTTTCTCCCTTTTGCTTCTCATTTGCATTTTAACCTCTGACACATTTTTCTTTTTTCCATTTCTAAAAAGAACACTTGACCGTGCTTCCTTTGTGCAAACCAATCAACCCACAAGAAGAGGCGACTGCAGACCTGGGAGAACCGCATCGTAAACAAAGGCCCAGTGCTCACCCACCACCTGAACTGTATGAACAATGTTTCCGCCTCCACACGGCCGTCTTCTCGCCTAGACGGTCGCGCACTTCGGTGAGACGGAGCCGCGCACAATTGGAGCTAACTTTTTTTATTACACTAAGGGAAACATGACTGGGAATTCGAGGCTGTTGAGAAAATCGGTCGCGTCTTATTAGCAACGAGCCGGTGCCTCGCTCGTCCCCTTTTGGACAGTCTGTTGAGAACCACGGAGGCTGTGCATTCGAAGGAAGCTGGCAGACGAGAATCGGGAGACCTGGGTTTGCTCGCTGTCCTGCTGTGAATCAGTGGGGTGAGCTTCGCCGGGTCATAAAACCTCGCCAAGACACAGTCCCTTTACCCATAACAGGAAGCAGCGGGAAGCAAGGGCCTGAGACCCTCGCCCCCTCTGTACCTCTCTGCCTGTTTGGATGGGCTTTGGTTCTGCACAGCCCGGACAGTGTGAGCTCCGGGCGAAAGACAGGCCACTTGCAAGAAGCGTCTCTGTTGGCAGTGTGGCATTTTGCCTTTGAGTCAAAGCTGTTACCAAATGCCATTTTTTCCCACAAGAAGTACTCCTCCAGGGTGAAAGTATAAAGGATGATGCATGAGGCTAAATCGCAGCTTTGGAAACTGAGCCTTGCCTTCGGACACGAGAGCCATGCAGTGTGTGTTTAAATGGATCAGCATGGACATTGGCCAGAAGGAAAGGACTCCACCGCACCTCTCCTTTCACCCCTCCCCGTCTCTGTCTGTCTGTCTGTCTCTCTCTCACACACATGTGCGCACACGCACACACACACACACACACACACACACCGCCCTGAAATGACTCTTCTTGGTGGGCGGGAAAGGGTTGGCAGGGAGGTTGTAACCACAGTAAGCATATGGTGTCCGTGACAAAGCACACAGTACCTAGAGAAGACAGGACAACCGCGGTGCCGTGGTCAGAGCCAGGCTGAGCAGGGAAAGGCTGACTTCATGAGGAGTTCCCTAAAAGCGTCAAAAGCAAACCCAGCCGCCCCCTCTCTGTTTTCTCGGCTCCCTTGGTTAGGAGAGGACCACGGGCTGCCAGATTTTACTGGCTGGTTTTGTGGTCTTATTGAGGGTTAACGTGACGACAGACAATAATGGTTCTGGGGCCTCCCATTTTGAAAATTCCTTACTGTTTTCCTTAATCCTACTTACTCTATTAGAGTCGTGGGTGCTGGATCAAAGGTCTGCTTCTTGCAGCTAATCCTGCCTGCGGGGGCCTTTCCTATGTTGTTAGAGACCATAGCTGGAAAGGCCGGACCAGGAACTTCCTTTGACAAGCCAGAAAGATGAGCAGGGGACCTGGAAGATTCTGGGAATGCAGGGTAGGTCCAGAGAATGATACTTCTATGGATTATTTTTAAAAGAAAATTTAAGTCGTCAGTTCAAAACACATCCCCACCAAGGCCAAGCGATTCCACTGTCATTGGCTTGTCTATTCCAGCCCGATGGCGTGAGATGAGGGGCTGATGTCTTCCTGTCAAAGGGCAAAGGGCATCAAAGGGTGGAATTTAAAACATCTTTAAGGAGCATGGGGTCAGCAGATCTTTGCTAACAGCTTCTGTTAGCAGAACTGCCATGTGGCCCCCCATGCTTCTGGGGGGGCAACCGTGGCTGATGACGGACAGCCCTGTGATCATGGGACCTGCCAGCAGACTCTCCCATCAAGGCGGGACTCGGAGGGATGAAAAGAGGTGGGGAGGGGAACAATGCACCATATCAAAAGTCCTTTTAGCTCTAAACAAACGAGTAGCCACAACTACTAGCTGGTGACCATGACTGCAATGCTGTCACCACCAAGTTTTAAAGCTAATGTCTGACAGACACATTTTATAAACTTAACCTATACAGCAAAACTGCAAAGCAATTGGCAGATTAGGAAATGGGAGGAAGGTTAAGTGTTTGTCAAAGAAGTGCAATTGATGGGATAAGACACTTTCAATCTAGATCTTTATGCACCAGAAAGCAAAAGTATTAAAATAATTGTCAGAAATGACCGACAGGTGGACAGATTCACTGAGGAATGGAGGAAACATGCTATGGAATTAGGGCAGACACGGGCAGGGCACTGAGGATTTTTTGGGAAGTAAAATATGCTGTGATGATGGGTACATGTTAATACACATGTGTCCAAGCCTATTGAATGTCCAACACGAAGAGGGAACCCTGAGTAAACTATGGACTTGGGGAGACTATGATGTGTCAGTGCACGTCCATCAATGGTAATACACGTCCCAATCTGCTGGGGGATGTTAATAATGGGGGTGCAAGGAGTGTATGCTAAGTCTCTATACTTCCCTCTTGATTTTTCTGTGAACCTGAAAGTGCTCTAAAAGAAAAAAAAAAAAAAAAAAAAAAAAAAAAAACCAAAGTAAAACAAATCAGGGTAGGCTACCTGCACCTTTTAGACAAAACTCAAATATTTAGGAAGAGGATTGAAGACCGATCTTGTGATATTTACTTACATCTTGGATGTACACAGGTAAATCTGAGGAGAAAGTGAGCTACAAAGGGGAAAATGTGTAGCAGAGGGGCTAAAGGGGACCACCTTAGTTACAATCACTAGACAAAGAATGGACTAAATTCTTCATTGTGCTTTGCCTGAGTTGAACATAGCTTCTGCAATCATAACAGAAAGGAAATATCTTTTCATGTTAAGAATGACTATATTAGTTTCATGCTGTCGGTTACTCTAAAAAAAAAAAATCTAGCTAATTTTGACAGATTCCTTGGGCATCTACCATATGCCAAGCATAAAGTCTATAGGGTCCTAGAATTCAAGCATAAATGAGACCTGTTCTCAGAGAAGGTCCTCTCTTACGTGAACGCCATTTGGGTTATTATAACTATTCTTCTGCCTCCTTCCACAAATAGAGTAGTTATGGAATAGGAAAATCAAGCACTCACATAAGAGACATATTTTACTTTTTTTCTTTTTGGAATCAAAGATTTAGAGTTACGTGGGCAAACATAAAACCATATTTTCCATTGTGTTATTGCCATTACGAATGTTTTTGCATGTTTATTGAACAAGGGTTACACACACGATAGCCAGGACTAGGAAAAATCACATGGGCAGAGTCCGCTGTTGAATACACATGGCACAAAGCAAGGAGTTGCAAAGACAGACAAATATATTGTTTGAACATACATGGCAGGGAAAAAGGTTGAAAACTCCCACTCTAATCTACTGTTGATATGATTTCCAAGTTCATCTGGTGGCTGGTTAACGAAATCCAACCGCTGCGCATTTGAGACATAATTATGTGGAAGCAGAAAGAAAGTTTGTAATTTATACCAGTGCCTACCCTGTGTTAGCTTCCAAGAGACCTGACCCTTTCCCCAGCCTCTCTTTGACCACGCCAACTTTACTCATTCCCCAGCCACGCTGGAAGCTACGGGTTCCCCTGGAAACATGCTTTATGGATAATGTATTTATAATGGACTCTCCACTCAAAACCAATAGAGCGGTAGCATAGCCATCAGCAATCAGTCCATAAAATCTGCAGTTACCTTCTTTTCTTTTTTTCTTACAGGGGGCAGGAAGCTAATGGATTTGAAATTGCAGAAGCGGACCACAGACCTTTTTAATAAATGAAAATAAAATTGAGTCTCAGGTTTATGTTGATCTATAGAACTGTGAGTCCCAGAGTCCTCCCTCTGTTTCCCTCAGGGTTGATTTCTAGCCTAAACCACCCAACTTTTATAGCTGATAAGTGTCTACTGAAGGGTAATAAAATACAGTGTGTGTAGTTGTATAGAATGTAACTTATCACTTTCATCAAAAGCTCCCTGAAAATGTGTTTATCTAAAAGGCTTGTATGTTTGTGTATATTTCAAATATCTCTGCCGTTAGATTGAGCTCCTTGGGCATTTAAAAGCTATTCCCTGAAAAGACTTCTTTGGAAACTGTTTAGCTGTGGGTTAATGGTTACATTTCCTTGGATTGGAGATATCCTCCAGGTTACAGAATTCATACACATATATACAAATGAGACATTGACTATTGCCCAATTTTATTTTCTCACTAAAGCAAGGTAGAGATTTAAAGCCCAATTCATAAAGAAGAAGAAAAAAATCTTTCTGTGGGTGTGAGGTGATTTTTAACTCCGGCACAACTGATGCTGGGGACTTTCCAAGCATGCAGCTGCCTAGTGGGGGGAAAAAAAAGTTTGAGATGTTGAGAAAAAGTTTAAGAAGCTTGGTAATAGCTGTGGAATATGACTGCATGTCACTTTTAAAAGCTAGCCACGCTGCACATGGTTTATAGCTGGGATAAGGATGGTCGTATCTTAAGATGATTCAAGATCACTCAAGAAAACATACACAACACAGATTTGTTTTCAGTCAGAGACGATACGATTTATAAATGTCCTCAAAACACACTGAGATTTTCGTATCAATGATGGAACAGTTGTTAAAGAAGTCGAAAAGCAATATATTTTTTATGCATTACCTGCCTGGAGGTATGGATAGGTCCTTGTATACTTAGACCAGTTATAAAATAATGCACGCAAAATGTGAGTGTTCATTGTTCCGAAAACAGTCTTACTTGTCTTCAGATGCCCCCTATCCAGAACATTGGGCCATTTACTCAGCATTTGCTACTTAACAATGAGCATATGAATGCATTTTGAAGTAGCACGATCAGGAAAGAGCCCCGATGTGGAATGTCTTCCCCTAAACAGACAATCACGGGGACCACAATGCAACTGTGCTCATTCTGATCCAACTTGTTACTCACAGTTTATTCTTGATTTTTTTTTTTTTTTTTTCACTGCTGAGAGTTTCGAAAATCCATTCCTCCAGCTAACATGATGGCTTCTTCTTCTGGGCTAAACCATCCCAGAAGGATGCCAAGAATGCCAGTCTAGTGGTGTCACACAAGACTCGTGATCTAGAAGGCTTTCTTTCTTTCTTTCTTTCTTTCTTTCTTTCTTTCTTTCTTTCTTTCTTTCTTTCTTTCTTTCTCTTTCTTCTTCCTTCCTTCCTTCCTTCCTTCCTTCCTTCCTTCCTTCCTTCCTTCCTTCCTTCCTTCCTTCCTTTCTTTCTTTCTTTCTTTCTTTCTTTCTTTCTTCCTTCCTTCCTTCCTTCCTTCCTTCCTTTCCTTCCTTTTCTTTCTTTCTTTCTTTCTTTCTTTCTTTCTTTCTTTCTTCTCTTTCTTTCTTTCTTTCTTTCTTTCTTTCTTTCTTTCTTTCTTTCTTTCTTTCTTTCTTTCTTTCTTTCTTTCTTTCTTTCTTTCTTTCTGTAACTCTCTATGCTATTACAGTTATTCCTCTTTTTCTCTCTTTCCCCACCTCCACCAATCCCACCCTCTCCCTTTCCTAAGACTATCTCCATATTGTTGTCTGCATCTGTGGGTTACACATACATGTTCTTCAGTTAATCCTTTCACCACCTTTCATCCGATCCTCCCTGCCCCCACTCTCCAGCAGCTGTCCGTCTGTTCCGTGTATCTATGCTTCTGTTTCTATTCTGTCCATTAGTTTGTTGTGTCCATTATATTTTACATACAAATGAGATCATGTGATATTTGTCTTCCACTGGCTTGGTTTACTCAGCATAGTATTTTCCAGTTCCATTTATGCCGTCACAAATAATGTAAGAGTTTCTTCTTTTTTATTGCTGCATAGTATTCCATTGTGTAAATGTATGGCAGCTGTTTTTATCTGCTCATCTACTGATAAGCAGTTAGGTTTTTTCTAGATCTTGGCTTTTATAAACAGAGCTGCTATGAACATAGGGTTGTGTATTTTTTTCTGAATTGGTGTTTTGGGATCCTCAGGATATATTCCCAGAAGTGGGATTGCTGGGTTGAAAGGGAATTCCATTTTTAATTTTTTGAGGATACTCCATACTGTTTTCCACAGTGGGTGAACCAGTCTGCATTCCCACCAACAGTGCACGAGGGTTCCCATTCTCCACATCCTCACCAATACTTGTTGTTTGTTGACTTATTGATAGTAGCCATTCTGATAGGTATAAGGAGATATCTCATTGTGGTTTTCATTTGCATCTCCTCTGATGATTAGTGATGTTGAGCTTTTCTTTTTCACCCAGCTTGAGCAAAGGTCATAGTGGATGAATTGTGGCCACTCTTGCTTGGTACTCTTTATTCACGAGGAGACTCTTCACAGACTGAAGTAATCACTATGTTTCATCCTCATATTTATCACTCACAATACATAAAATAGTGTGGTGCTTGGAACAGGCACTGAGCAAGTGTTTATCATTGACAGGCAAGTCAACATCCTCTCAAATTCCATCAGCTGAGGAAAAATGGCTCGTTGAGATTTTAAACTTGAATTCTGGATCAGTAATCCATATTAATCTAAGCAGCTAGACAACTATTCTTTTCTTTATTATTTCCTCATAGGCACATGCTAAAATTAAAACATTGATATCTAATTATTTTAGTGTGTTTTAAAAATAGATACCAAAACATTGAAATATAATTTATAATATCAAAAATAATACTCTCTTATAACATTCATTTATTCTATTACCTTCCAAGTTAACCACTGTAAGTGATGGAACCAAAACTGAAGTTCACATCTTCAGGCTTTGACCCATGCATGCCCCAAGCTGCATTACATTTTAAACAAAATCCCAAATTGGGCCACTCTTATATGGGAGCTGCATAAGCTAGGGTACAGAGTTATAGTTCCAGGTATATTCAGGGTTAAAGCAAACCAGTAGTGAATTTGAGAAATGAACCCAGATCTTATGTGGTGCCTTTCTTCTTTGGAAAGCAAAGATTGTATGCCCAAAGAGGGTTTTCAGTTTCTGCAATAGGTGATAATAAATATATGTAATGAAGTCTCATCTACATGCCTGTGATTCCATCCAAGGTCCCTAATATGAGCTTGCAAAATGAAGTAGCTGAGTACAGTAAATACAATGCAGTGGAGTAATGACTGCATTTTTATGTGGAAATCTGGTGTGTGGACACTAAAAAGTGGTAATAATAGCAAGTTTCTTTAATAATCATGCAGCAAAATGGACTATAACCTAAAGACTTCTATCTGTACCTCATTAAAACCAGTCCTACAGGGGATGCACACCCCTGCGGTCCTTTTCCTCTGTGTTCGTGTGTGTGTGTGTGTGTGTGTGTGTGCATGTATGTGTGTGTATGTTTAGGTCTCAAGATTCCATTTGACATTTTGATTTTGATATGTACATTGTGGACCCTGAAAAAGAAGATAACTACTAAGAAGAGTTCCTGGTAGCTAACTGGGCTCAAATTTTAAAAGAGTTTAGTTGCCATTTGTACACAGGGGTCTCTCACATAAACTGCAATTCAGGAAGAGGCCTGTACAAAGTTACCTGCCTCTGCATTGAACTGTCTGCCTGCACTGTTATTTCTGCCATCTGAACCGGCCCATATAAAGGAGTTCTTGGAATTCTATTTCAACCAATAGGACTGAGACTTTCCCCTTCCTGTCAGAGCTACGCAGCTATCTCTCTATCATTTTCTTCATCAGCCAGAGTGGCTCCATTCTGATCAATGAGGACGGTGTTTTTTGGACCAATCAAACTGCAAGGATTTGGAGTCCTCATTTGCATGAGGATGGACCAATCAGGTCGTAGGGGTGGTAACATCTGTCTGTATAAGTCAGCTCTGGCTCAGAGAGCACAGTTGCCCTCTCCACCAAAAATCGCCTTTCCCTGGCTAAACATCAAAGCTGTCTCGTGGGAGCAGAATGGAGCAGAGCAGCGCAAGCCGGAGCAGACCGAGGAGGAGCAGCGCACAGCAGACTGGCAGGGAGCAGAGGAGAACTGTCTAGTTGGAGAAGGGCCTGGCCCCAGGGTCACCTCTCGGCCACGCTGTGCCGTGCAGAATCACAATTGAGCTGTTTGGCCCCGCATAAAGTTCCCTTCTTCACCACACCCCAAATTGGGTATTCCTGTTGGCCATGAAATGGGGCGATCTGAAGCTAGGAGGACACAATTAAATGGAACAGCTTTCGCAGTCTTAGGATCTATTTATTAATTAACTGAAACAAATGAGCCGAAAAACATTTCCTGGAAATCCAAAATAACTTCATCCAAATGCACAGTGACTCTCTTGCTTTCTGTTTGGAATAATTCCCTGTAAGAAATGACCTTTGGACTCATGAAAAGGCCTATCAGCCAACATTAATGTAAAAGTACTGTCACAACGGAACGATGCTAATACTTTTTAAAATGTTAGAATTCTACGGAAATTATATGCATTCCTTATTTTAGCTTTGATGGCTCTCCTTTTCTTTCTCCTGTTCACATTCCTTTCTCTGCTGCCTCATGCCACCCTTCACTTTCTGTCTATGCCAAGGGCATTTCAAAGAACAGGGTCCCATTTTGATTCTAAAGACACTATAACAACTTATTTTTTTACAGAGTCAAGCCAAACCCAATAGAACTCATTTTAATAGCTGACAAGTTCCTGAAACAGCCCATATTATAAATTGTGTCTCCTACAATATATTGAGCTTCTTTCGAAAAAGGAAATAAGAGGTAGATTCCATTTTAGCCAGTTAGGATATGCCCCAGTACTTTTAACTTGAGAATCAGGCTGTTAAACAAGTTAAAAGTCTGAAAACCACTGCAGATTTGGGGTGCACATCTCAACGAGGGTGTGCAGACAGGAAACGCCAGTCTTTTTTTGTGTACCGGACAAAGCACCTTGCCCGGGGGTGGGGGAGGGCCGTGGAAAAACAAGCATGTTTCTCTAATTTAGGGATTCCCTCCACCCCACAGGATATGGAAGGTTTCAAGTCTGACTTTCTCTGACAGGCAGAGGGAGGAACAGTTGACATTAGTTCAAAAGAACTGTCAAGGACTCTCGTCGCAGGTAGAACCAAGTGCTCTGCTATTAGCAACAAGAGCAGCTGGCTTTGGTGAGTTCTCTGCCACGTGTGCTGCCAGGGTTCATTTTCTTAATGCATGACGCCATGCGCACATGCATGCTTCAGAGAGGATTGTTTTTCCTATGTAGTTCAGTTACATCTTTGGAAAATGCGAGCCCCCTTGAAATCAATGGCTAATGGAATTCCCAACTCTGGTTACATTGTTGATTTATGGAGCTTTGGCTGGCCAGATGGACAGTGGTCCCCAAGAAAATGATAATGTCTGTGCTAATCACTTCCTGAAGAAGTTGACTTTGCGGCCAATCTCTCACCCCTTTAGAAAGTCTCTCAAGTTTTCCGTGATTTGCATCTTTTAGCACTTCTTCCCAGGCAGGTCAGGTTACTGTATATATTCGTATTCCAAACACATGTCCTTAAGACATCTTGAGTGGAGATGCGAAATGTGTGTGTCGGGGGGAGTGATAAATGAATTTTATCTGCAAAATAAATCGATGTGACCATTTTCTAATGATTCTGTCGTAGACTCCGTCCAGATAGGTTCATTTCTTTGTGACAGGTAAAACACCCTTTTAATTCCCGGAGACCTGGGCAAGTCAGTTAAGGCTTGGCCAGTGACCTGCAGTCTGTATGGTGTCTCCTGTATAACAGGGACTGTGAGTCACGCCTCTCTCAGGGACCAGTGTTAATAGTTTTGATACAAAGCCTTGATACAGACTTAGCATCCCAAATCCTGGAGAGGGCAGCCTGATGTGACAGTTCACAAATTTTTTTTTTCAGCTTCTCAGCCAATCAGATATCAGCCATGTACAGCTAAAACCCAGACCAGACAACTATTCAGAGAACCATATACACATAACTCTTCTACTATACACTCTGTGCAGAGAGGCAATAACCTCTCTAATAAATCTACTGCAAGCATGTCTCAGCCTCCATCAGCAACTGCAGGTACATGCTTAAGAATGGAAATAGTTATTTAAAAAAAAATATATATATATATATATATATATATTCCTTTCTAGTATAGCTTAATACATGTAGGAACTGGATGCCAGACTTTGACAGGGAAATTTAGTTTTAGGTCACTCAATTTATGCCTCTGAGGGGCACAAATTCCTCAGAAGATTAAACTTTCATTAAGTTCTTTCTTTTATTTCCTGCCTTTGCACCCATCATATCAAAAGTTCCATAACTGATGTCTTACTGTGGTCATAAAATGGCTGGGCTTGAACTTTAGGGACCTGTCAAACACCTCTCCCTCTCCCCCTCCCCCCCCCAATAAAAAACCTTTTAGGGAACAGTACTTAAGTCGACAGCCTCAGTGGCCACCCCCCCCCCCGCCCCCAGCCCCCACAGCCTGTGTCAACGAGAAGTTGCCTAGAAGAGATGGAGAAGGTCATGTGCACTTTCGACAATCACATTGCGAGGCCTGTGACCCGCAGCCCCCAGCCCCCAGCCCCCACCTCCCTATTGTTATGACTAGACAAGGGATCATGCTGAATAGATTAACCAGCCAACGACTTGGGACACCTACTGCTCAGAATGCCACTGCACTTCGAGGGAAAGGGGATAAAAACGTCTCCCCTCCACCCCTGATCCCCACTCTGTGGCCATATTTCTGCCACAGAAACGCTTTGCTGTCAGCTCCAGCAAAGCAGCCCTGGATAGGCACAGGAGTTTGTTGTCAGAATGAAAAATGGCTCCGTGCAAAAGGTCTCGGGGCTGCGATGCTAACAGCCGTCGCCCCCGAAGTCAGGCATTTGACAGAGAACTTTGGTCGTGCTGTGAAATACCACTTAATACTGTCCTGCCTGATAACCCCCGCTGTGCAACAACTGTGCAGTCGTGGGCCAGCCGGGGCAGAGGACTTTTCGACAGGGGGGGAGATGGTCAGATGTCCTACATTTGCTTGGGAGCCAAGAAAATACATCTCTTTGCATCCAATGGAAATAATAATGCTCAGGGAAAAAAAAAAGACAATTGCAAATCCATTATAGCTTTGATTCATCATGAGAATTCACAGCCCAGAGAGAGATGAAATTCTATCTGAGGTTAGCTATAGGTGAAGAGTAAGAAGCTTGATAGAGACATTAGAACTCCAGACAGTGCCTATTACTTAAAAAGCTGGCTGGTAATAAAAATATTCAAACTAGTTACTTGGATTTGAGCAGTAAGTAATAAACTGACTTTTTCATGCGTTGCATGAACTTGGACTTGGAATTGTATACCAGCTCACGCTTTGCTTTTTTTTCTTTTTATCATTGTTACAATAAAAAATATAAAGGACTTAATAATGCAAATTGCCTCGTTGTTGCTTTTAAAGTAAGATTTAATTATTTGAGCATGAATTTTCTTACCTAGAGCCATACGTGATAGGTATTATGATCTTTCATGAAACTTAAGATAACATTAAAATAAGCTCAACTCTAACCAGATTTCCACACTTTCCTGATGGTTTCTTAGATAATATGCTTAAAATATGACTACATATATGTCTATTCTATAACCTTTAGAAGGAAGTACTTAAATGAACAACCACAGTTTATGAAGAAATAAAACCTCATTCAGTTTAAGGGAAACAAAAGCTTATCACCATAATGGACCAAGAGAAGAAAGAGAAGCATTATCAAATGGAAATTTCTGAGTCGCAGAGGAAGGTCAGATGGGACAGATGACCTTTCCGAAGCTACGGAGGCTGAGATTCTTTTCTGAGGCAGAGGCTACCCTCTACTACATGCACATGACTTCTTAGGATGTCCAAATACGACACAGATGCACGGAGGTGGCCAGGTTTTGAATGCACAGAGACATGCTGTGACTTTCTCCTCAGTCTGAACAGTCTACCTTTTAGAATAACCTCGATTCCCTCGCTTGGACAACCACACCACACTTCTTTATGTATTAATTTTTTTTACAGTATTCAAGAATAACTAAGGCACAGCAGGAGAATGTGACACCCTTGGGATTGTAACAGATATAAAACGGGCTGTCGTAACTTGACGTTGGGGATCTGGGATGGCTCTAGTGAAGCATGGAAACCCGAATCTAATTCAGCGGACACCTCTGACACAGTCATTATGACAGGGGTATGTTTCACGTCCTCCTTACTTACTCGCCTTTCTAAACCTCAAACCTCAAACAACCAAAGAAACAGAAGAAAGCAAAACAAATACTTGCGGCTTATTTTGAAATCTCAGTGAATTCCTAAAATAGTTCACTTATAACTTCCCTTATGACCTTGTCACTCCCTATCATCTACAAGAGCCATTTTTTTAAATGTGCCCTATCTTCCCTACCATTCTGTGCTCCTTGAAGTCAGCACTGGTATCTGATTAATGTTTTAATCTGTAACTACAGCTAAGCATTGCTGCTTGCGTTCAGCAATACTCAATATTGTACATCTTCTAAAACAGTTTAATAAATGTCCTTACAAAGAGTAGGGACGTTTTTGCCTCTGTGAAAAAGAAAATTAAGTTTTAAGAAGAAAGATAACTTTTCAGTTATTAATTTAATAACATATTTATAACCCCATATTATATTACATGAGATTAACTTAAATAATTCACTTCCCACTCATATTTCATAAAACCATTTTCTTTCAAAACTCTCCAACAGGACTTTTTAAAGGAAAAAAAAAAAGACCTTTTTTTTTTTTTTTTTAACCATTCATCATATATATTTTTTGAAAGCATGTGGTTTTGACCCCTTTGTAAGTATTTGTGACTCGGTGCTTGATGCATTCATGAATAATATTGTGGCCAGAAGTTAAAGCGCAAGCCTTATGGCCCCGTGTGGCTCATAAAAAGAGAATTGTCTGCGTTCAGATTGAACTGTAGGTGAATGTCTGTGATCATCACACCAGGCTTATCTTTTAAAAGGACCTGTAAGGCCAAATTTACAAGGACACCATTTTTAACTCTTTTATAACTTATCCTCTCAAGTAGCCCTACATGCACCAAAAAGTAATATGAATTGATGTACTTACAAGTCCATATATATTTCCAAATTAAGAATTGCATTTCAAAATAAATAACTAATAAAGCACCCTATTATAGGAGAGGTTTTACAAAGACGGGAAATGTAAGATAAATCTTATTTTTTCCTTTGGAGTGAGGGTTCAGTCAATAAAACTGTCTCCCATTCAGGCATATTTATGGGATTTACTCTTAGATTCCACATTCCCCTAAAACATTAGACTTTAAAATGCTCTCAGAGAGCCTGTTGTAAGAAAAAAAAAAAGAAAAAAAAAAGACTAAAATCTGGCCATTTCTTCAATCGTAGCTTACCGGATTTTTGTGAAAACTAAGAAAAAATGTATATAAACGGTCTAATAGAGAATGGACCTAAGACAAACAGTAGCTACATGTTTACAATTAGCAGTCGTAAATGTCCATTGAATAAACGATGCTATCACCAGCCAGTGACTATTTACTGAGTGATAAACGATTTGCTTCCACAGAGCTGTTCCACAGTTAGCATCCTTTGGTGAGGAAGAGACTCTTCAATCATGCATTTTCCCAAGAGGAAAACTAGATTGGAGATATTAAGGCATTTCTGCATTGAGAAAGTGGTGGGCGCCTCTAAGGCTCACGCTGACTTGCCTCAGGCCTGCCACATTATTCCGCATTGATGCATTGAAAAGTATTTGATACTGATGCCATATTGGGAAGCCTCACAGGATACCTGCTGAGTAGGTCAGTTTGAATCCACAACCACCATGGAAGGGAAAGGCCCTGTTTCTAGCTCCATCGCTGAAGACCTTTAGTAGAAATGACACCTGGGATCATGCCCGGCAGTGATAGCCAAACACGGCTCGATTTCTTCCCTGGCTGGGCTCTCTTGCACCGTGGGCCCCAGACCCGGGAGCAGACGGCACTCAGGCCTGTGCGTCTTCTCCCTGCACACCTGCCTCGTCACACCCCGTCAGCGCTGTCGCCCCGGGACCTGTGTGTACCCTCCCTGGGCTCCTTTGCTGACGCGGCCTCTAGCGTCTGTTTGTGGTGTACACAATTGCTACCTGGGACTTGCTAATTAGATTTCCCAAAGATAGCGTCAAATTAAAACCTCTAACTTCATATAAACATCAAGGGGCATGCCAGCCAATGTTGGGGCTCCCCTTGAGAACTGGCAGCTCTGGTTTGCCTCCAAGCATTCTCTTCGCTGAGCTGAAGAGACCCGCCTCCAGCAGAGGGTTGCCCGGAGCGCTTCCATCCCTGAGTCAACAACAAGCCACCCTGCTGCTGAGCTCAGGGTGTTTTCTTGGCTCAGTGCTCTGTGGGACTGCAAGTAAAATCCAGCGCTGGGCGGATGGAACGAAAATAATGCCTCTGCAGCCCAGCCCCGTCAGCATCTCTGGGGCCAGTTCTCTGGGCGGCTGAGCCACCTGTGACGGAGAAGCTGCCAGGGATCACCTTGGATTTGACTCCCGGCTCTGCTGTGCCAACTTGGGTGAGTTTCTTCAATCAAGTCTCCCGTCTCGTCCTCAGCCTCCTCATTTGCATAATGAGGATGCCAGATCTCGGAGGGTCCCTGTGACTTTGGAAAACGCAGGTAAAGCCTTTAGCACAGGCCTGCTCTTCTGTGACCCCTGACCAACTTGAACTCTCATTCGCTGTTCCTGGTATAGATGTTGCTCAGCTCACTGGGGGAATTAATTAAAGGTAAGGGGTTCGAAGCATCCCCAAATCCTGTCCACGCGAAGTGATGAGCATGGAAGGCAGGCTTGGTTCTGAGTGCTTTGTCTCAGAACTTCTAGGACAGCTGTTCTCAACCTGTGGGTCGCGACCCCTTTGGGGGTCGAACGACCCTTTCACAGGGGTTGCCTAAGACCACTGGAAAACACATATATAATTACATATTGTTTTTGTGATTCATCACTATGCTTTAATTATATTCAGTTTGTAACAATGAAAATACATCCTGCATATTAGATATTTACATTACAATTCATAACCGTAGCAAAATTACAGTTAGGAAGTAGCAACGAAGATAATTTTATGGTTGGAGGTCACCACAACATGAGGAACTGTATTAAAGGGTCGCGACATGAGGAAGGTTGAGAACCACTGTTCTAGAGGGTTCCCTGAGAAAGTTCAGGAGCTCAGCTTGAAACCCTGCACAGATCCCTCCGCCTCTGGTTGAATGGAGAAATGCTTGAGAGGATGCATCAGAGACACTGTAGGGATACATGGTAGGATACGAAGCGTGTGGGTTCCGTCACTCAACTTTGAATTCCTGCTCCACCATTCAATGCTTCTGCTGCTTTTGCTGACTTACTTAATTTCCTCAGTGTCCTCTATTTTAAAAAGAGGGATAATATTTTCCTTCTCGGGTTATTATTCAAATTAAATGAGATCATGTGTCTAAAACATTTAAATCCTTGTTCCCAGGAGCTGATGAGCAATACTGTTAATTTTTTTTACTCTTACACTTCCCCAGCCCCACACTGCTGTCTTCATTTCATGATAACAGATGCCATTAAAAGCTAAAAGGATGCGAGGAAGGAAGAGTACAAGCTGCAAGTAGACCCCAATGGAAAATAAGTAGGAGATATTTAAGTGCATAAAGTCAAATTATTTCTAAGCCGACAAATTGTACAACGTAAGATGTTAAGTATGTTCAGAGGGCATCTATTAAATTTTGAGGCTTGTATCCTAGGGGACAAAGACCATAGTTTCCAACAAAGCATTCACTGTTGCTACTGGAAGTGGTGGACGGATATTCTGAGACCAGATGACAGTTCTCTGGTTCTTCACGATAAGCATCCTTTCATGCTCTGAGGTTCAACTCCTCAGTCATTTGCTCAGATAATTTCACGCTTCTACAAAAGCCATTCATGATCTCAAATGGGCTGCATGTCAGAGACACCCCGAGGATAGCTTTGGTTGATAATGCCTCAATGCTGGTGTGAAGCATTTTGAACTCGTTTAAAGAAAGAAAAGGGTTACACAGTGAAAGAATTTGTGGCTGAGTCTATTTTCTAAGACAGTAAAAGCATCAAACACATAGACCCTGGGTCGCAGCAACAGGGTTCCATCCTAGGTAAGTGGGACAGTCAGGAGCCTGGAGCGCACAGAGCGCACAGTGAACTGCTTCCCGACGCTGTGGTTCAAGAGGCGGCTGCCCGACTGGGGAGTGTTGGTGTGTCAGCTGTGATTCGCTGCCCCTGATCAACAACGCATGACGTGCACCTTTTCCAGAGGAAGAACCTGGGTCCCCAGTGAAATCCTACAGGAGGAAGTATCCCCTGCACTTCACAAGTGGTCAGAGGTCTACTCTTGTAAACTGGAAAACTCAAAACCATCCCCATAATTTTCAAATAAAATTCGGAGCCTTAGTTTGCTCTTTTTCATGGAGGTGAGTTTCTCATGGTAACTGAACTTTCGCTGGTGCGTCCTTTCTGTCAGATCTGTGTGTTGCGTGATCCTCACTCGCAACGGTCCAGCTTTGTAGGCAACATAGTCTTCGATTTGTACGATAGAAAACTACAACTGAATGAGCAGACATCACACACCCAGAGCTAAGTGAATAGGTTCCAATTGAAGCTTAAGTGTTATGGTCTTTCCGGTCTCCCATCCTTGCCTTTCAACTCTAACGTCTTTCATTTTCTTTCTTCAAACTAGCTTCGTGACATGTGAGCCATACTCTGAAATCCACAGCCTGGTGGTGTCGCATTAAGGGCTTACGCACTGGGCCTCAGTGCTGGAAGGAGCAAGGTTGTAGGTATCGTCTCAGTGGGGGACTACCAATCTGTGGCATGAGAAAGCACAGACTCAGGGGACTCGTTGGCTTTCCTACGGATAGAGACAGGGTTTCATGTTCAGAGAGTGTGGAGAAGGAACATAGATATGAACCTTCAAGAATTTACAAAGAAGTACCAACCCCCTAAGACCGGTAGTTCTCAGCTGGAGGTGATTGTGTCCCTTCAGGAAACATCTGACGTCAAGAGACATATTTTTGAATGTCACAATTGGGGGAGGGGGAGCTTCTGATATCTGGAGCATAGTACCATGGATACTGTTACACACCCTGCAAGGCGCAGGACAGCCCCTCTGACCCACCCCCCTCAAACAACGACTGACCTAGCTAAAATCCCAGTGGTGCAGAGAGAACCTGCCCAGGGGCTGTAGCTCCATGAGAAAAGGGACTATGAAGAAATAAAAGCAACTTGAATATTTGTGAATAGGTGAATGAATGAATAAGTCAGTGAATGGATGAATGAATGAGCAGATGGAACAATGAGACATGAACAAATGGTCAGGTGGTGAAATACTACATCTGGTAGCACCAATGAGACTTGGAAAAGTGGCCGTAAATTGAACGGTCATTGATAAGTGTGTACTTCTTAACTGACTTACACAATTACATGCGTGTAATAGCATATCAGTTAATTCAGTGAAAGCAGAAGAGAAATATATATAGCCACTTTCCACCTTCTGACCCCATCGCGGTAGCCTGTACAGATAATAAAATTTTAAGTTGAAAAATAATAATTCTGTATATCATTTAAAGATTTCAATACTTCTTATTCTCTTCCTTTTTAAATCAATTTCTTCACATCTATGTCTTTTTAGAAGACAGGGTCTATTGTCATTAATATTGCTTCTGCTATTGGGTTCTCTCTCTTTCTCTCTCCTTTAATTAAGTTCAGGCCATATCCTCAGCAGCCACTAGTCAACCAAAAAAGCACAAAAAATGGAGGGAAGAAGGAGTAGGTAAACCTACCATTCTACCATCCGTATGTAAAAGGCCGACCAAGAACCTCCTCTCCTGGTATGATCAGTGTGATTCCACCGCAGCTCCTCATGCTGGGTTTCATTACAGTAAACCCAAGGTTTCACTATGGCATTTTCCCATGAGAACGTTTTAATTAATTTATTCACTGCAAATGAAGCTACAGGTGTTTGAGTGGGTTGGAGGTGGTGGTGTGTGTGCTTCTGCGTGCGCTGCAGCGCATGTGCGTGCGTGGCTGTGCATTTTAATTGCTTATATCTACCTTCCTGGCTGAAACCTGTCCAGGCCAGTTAGCAGCCCCAGCAGCTGGTTCCCAGACAAGTCCGTGCAGGTGACTTGTCACGTGATGGAAGGATCCTGTCAGGTCCGCACGGCTATGCAGGAAAAGAACATTGTCAGAACCAGGCTCTGGCTTCTTGGCACAGGGACCCTGGCTCTAGGAGAGAGGCTGGCAGCTGTCTCCTTAGAGACAAGGGTGTTATTTCTGACTATAATCGAATGTTGAGATTTTTTTTTTTTTTAAGTTTTCTCTTTATGTGAAAGGAGGTCTGATCTCCCAGGCCAGTGTTAGCACCTTGGTAATGCTTTTCGGATAGAGTTTTTAATCTGGGAGAGCAACGAGGCAGGGCCCCTGCCCATTCCGCATACGCCTTTGCAGCTGGGTTTTGGGGTCTCAACAAAGGGCTACTGAAGCAGGCAGACACAGATTCCGATAGAGCCATAGCTTAGGAAGGAACTGGCATGGTAGACAGAGCCAAGAATTTGGGGTTAGACTGAGCTCATTTTTAATCCTTGCTCTGTACGCTATTAAATACTGAGCAACTTGCCGAAATACCATGGAGTCTCATTTTGCTCATTAATAAAATGGCAATAAAAATAGCTACCTCTTGGATCACTGTCAAGATTAGCAAGAGGTGGGATTGTCTGACATATAGTGAGCACTTAGTACATGTCTAATTTTAAATCGATTTTAAAAGAGGGGAAGGGAGAGAGATAGAAAAAAACATCAATTTTGTTATTACACTCATTTATACATTCATTGGCTGGTTCTTATAAGTGTCCTGACTGATGACTGAACCCGCAACCTTGGTGTATCAGGATAGTGCTCTAACCCACTGAGAGCTACCTGGCCAGGACCTCTATTGTCTCTTAATGTCATCATTATTATTCTCCCGTAAGTCCCACAGTAACTATAGGGCTGTTTTAATTCTCAGCTTGATGGTTTCCATTACAAAAATAATAATTTGTTTCCATTTTTACAACTGAATACACAGAAATAAAGTAAAGCAACTCAGTTCTGTATCTTCCTGTCCCCTCCCATGCCAACTGATAGATATGACTTACTATGGTTAATTATGTATCTGTTTGTTTCTCTCCCTTATTTAAATTAGAAGGTAAGTTTTTCTAGGGCAAGAGTAGTACTACTCTGTGTACTCCCTCACCGCTACGCTGCGTTAGGAGCTGTTAACATCTTGGTACAAATCTCTGAAGCTTGGTGATATGTTTTGAGGGCATCATTAACGGCGTCTGGAGTAATATCACTCAGTTTAATTATAAATCCTTTAGTCATATTACCAATAGGGCCCAGAACTCTTCAAGTGTCCTATATCTGCAATGTAACCTCAAATGGGTCCTGTAGTTTGCAGGAAATAAATTATAAAAATAATGAAAGTCATGAATAACAATTTTAGCATTTATCTTGTAGGGATGGAGTCCAATATGGTATATAATTACTCAGTGTGTTTTCCTTTTCAAAAGCTTATTGCTAATTAAAATAAACATCAGATTCCTGAGGTTTACTGAAACTTTATTGCTTTTTTTTGAAAGGCAAGCGTGTGTATGAGAGAGAAAATGAGCAAGAGAGAGATAAAAGTTAATTAATAGAATCTGGCCTTCCTCCAAAATATACTCGGCGAAGTTGAGGTATGTGAGATTGGGTAACCCGGGCTGGTTGGTATGTGAAAAACACCTGTCATGATGGGTCTTGCCATACATGTCACTCACTGGCAAGGCCCAGGACATCTTTGGCAGCATCACGATGACTTTCAGAAATGTGCCACTTCCCGCATGACACCATTAAGGGTCTGGGTCCTGACTGGGCCGTATTCTGTACTGATTATAATGCTCCTCACCTTCTGGGACTGGCTTGGAACGCTGACTGGTGAGTGAAGTCATTAAGTCCCCTCGGAGTGGATTTATATCTCCAGCGGGAGCTAGCGTTTCCACCACTCTTTCTTAAATGCAGTTGGGAAAGTTTGATTGGGTTTGAAGTACCCGATCTGGTACTATTTATAATCTATTAGTCCCCGTTTACTACAGGGTCTGGCACTGATGGCACATAAAAACTCCCAACTAGTTTCTGAATTAAAATTGTTATTTTTACGGCGAGAGCTGGGTTTCCCAAAGGGTGTTCCATAAAATACTAGTGCCATGAGATGTTCCTCAGAAAGGGATTTATTGTTCAAATAACTTAGAGGGGAAACAGTCTGTGGATTCTCCCTTTTGTTTGCATATTGCTAAATTTTAAGGTCCATCGTAACAGGATCAGTGTAGATATTCTTCATCATTAAAGCACCCAGCCCACCGAAGAGCAACGCAAGACATGTCAAGTTTTATTGATGAATGAAGGCTTGGAAAGTCCTGTAGTAAAGAAACCCATTTAGATTCTCTCAACGAAGTATTTTCCAAATTTGAAATGATATGGAACCATTCTCTTTGTACAAAACTATTAACGTTATACTGAAATAATCTTCCCAAAAATATACTTTAGGGAACTCTAGTCTAAAGTGTTAAACATGTTCATTTAAAAGAAAATTATTATATACACCAATTAATTCAGCAGACACTTTAGTACTTTATTATGCTCTTTGTCCCAGGGATAGATCAACCAACAAAACAGGAATGTTCCCACTTTTGGACTAATAACCTGCTACAGGCTTATGGCGCATGCGTGATCCCAATACAGGGCAACATGGGATGTCGTATAAGAAGTACAACTTAGGGGACTACAAAGCGAGACATGGAGAACAATGCTACACATGGATACCCTCCTGATGGTGTAGAAGTTAGGGAATGTTGCTTGTTTGTGTGTTTCTTGTAAGGCAACCGCTTCACATGTAGCTTGCAATCTGTAGGATTTATAAAGAAGGGGATTCGTACTCTTGGAGAGACTGAAGAGAATGAATAAGGCTGCTTGGACTTCAGAAATTTTTAATGAACTGCCTCCAATATCCCCTCACATGGTTTTCTTTCAGAAACGTAACAATTGGCTTTCTTCAGAGTCATCGAGACCATGCCTGACACAGTGATTTTCACTGCCATCAGCTGTTATAATTTATTTTCTTCGACAGGAGCTACAGAATTCAAAATCATACAGAGGCCAACCAAATACTGGGACTGAATGAAATGCTCTGGGTGTAAGACAATAGGGAGTGGTGGGAGCAGTGTTTAAATAGACAGTACGTGTTCCTTTTAAAGGAGGCAGTTCCAGCCAGAAAGAACTAACTATGGTTATGGGCTTGGTATCAGCAAATCTTTCTATTTGTCAAAAGAAGCCATAAATCGGGATTTTAATCTACATGATCTATATCCTTATTTTTAAATGTTGACAACCAATTCCATTACATGTACACATGGTAGATTAAATAGACATAGCAATTTTCCTTTTTCTCAAAAATACCGCTAAAATTACAAAAAAGAAAACATTTAAAAAAGATGCAAACCTCACAGATATGGAAAACTGAAGAGGGAAAGTAGCAACCCAATTTTGGAAGCTGGTAAGGTGTGGACCAGCCTGGACCCAACCAAGCAAGCTAAATCCCAAGCTCAGAATAAGGAAAAGTATGTTCAATCAGAATTTTCCAACAAGCTCTGGTGCCCTGCAGCTGGGAAGAAGGCAGGATGGCCAACATCAGAAGGACTGAAGTGCTGATTGGGAAGCATTTAGATCCCCACATGCCCGTTCTAACACATTTGAGCGACTGCTTGTCCCCCACACACTCCAGAATGTATAGATTTATGCAGTGGCTAGGATGAAATAGAGGGTACCAGACAAGGATGAGAATATAAGATGTTGTCATGAATCAGAACAGGGGAATTAAGGCAGCCTGACTTTAGCCCTCAGACTGGAAGCTGGAAGGATGTTCTTGATATTCTCTCAGGATAGGAACATCCCATGGCTGAAACCATCTAAATGTACACTCTCTTCAGAATAATATTTAATGCAGTTGTCTTCATCTAAACTGAGAAAAAGTACACGCTAAGAGATAACATTTTACAGGCATCATATAAGCAAAGTATTTCAAACTTATATTTTTTCATCTTAATCAGGCTCAGGAGTCAGAACCAAGAGAATACATATAAAAATGAAAATTCCCGAGTCCTGTGAGAGTTCCAATGAATTAAAATATCAGCATTTCTCAAACTTTATCGACACAGTAATTGAACAGCGGTGTGGTGGAACTGGCTTATTGTGACCTGCCCTTGCAAAAGCTGATAGTTAACTTTTCAGGAATTTTGAGAGAGTTGATGTCATATTGACAGCTTGAAGTCAACTCCATCCAGTAGGAGTATTTACACCATGGACATGGGCAAGTGCTACAAACCACGGCCTTCTCACCCCAAGAGATTAAGATGTTAATCATTTGCAAGCATACACACAAGAGAACAAGAAGAGAATATGAAGGAAGCACTCTCCATGTGCATATTAAACACGTATCAGTGTTTTATAAGATAGAGAAAAAGCAAAATGAAATAACAACAACAGAAAGGTAAATTCTTACATTCTAGAAAAGAAGAGCAATTTCAAACAATATTGTACACTGCAGTTGAAAAACTTAGGAACTAAAATTTTAAAACTGAGAGAAATGCAATTAAGACTGAAGCCCCCCTGCATATTAGCAAGCTGGAATTGGGGTCCCTGCATAAAGCTGAGAGTCCTTAGAAGATCTATCTAATATGCTTGTGTCTTAACAAGGACATAGAATGAATAATTGTTAGCTTGGCTGGAAAAATATAAAATTAAATACATATGTTAAAATGTAAGGGTAATTCTTAAAGAATGAAGAAAAACAAAGCATAACTTCAAAATAGTAGTAGAGCAAAACAAATTTTTTAAAATTATTAATCTAGTATGTCAGAAATGGAATAAAAATAATTGAATAAAAAATACAAAATAAGACGGTAAAAAACAATCCATAACATCAGTAACCACAATAAATATGAATAGATTAAATTTGCCTATTAAAAGTGTAAGAATCTCAAATTGGACTTAGAAAAATCTTCTAAATATGTTGTTTTAAGAAAAAAAAAACATGTTTTACATAATGACACAAAAATTAAAACAAGAGATAAAATTTTTAAATACCATAGGCAAATATTAGCCAAAAGAAAGATTGTGTAGCAACATAAATACAGAAAAATAGATTTTAATAAGTATCATGCATAGGATATAGAAAAACTGCTCTTTTTTATCATTAATAATGTTGTTATAATAATTATACCAAAAAGCTATGACAACAGAAACTACTATAAATATTTTAAAAAGCCTTAAAATATATAAAGCAATAATGGACACAATTTGTAAAAAATATATTGACAAATCTACAATTGCACTCTGAATTTTAAAGCAGTTTAAAAATTTTGACTGGTAAAAATTAATAATAACATAGGGTCTGAAAACACATAACTAACAAGCCTGATTTGAGTCTCCATACTTGACATTTAAAAAGATTCATCACTTTCAAGCACACATACAATATTTCAAAAAATTTGATCCAAAGGCCAAAAAGGATATGAATAAATTTAAAATGTTACTTAAACCCATATTCTTTAACCATGGTGAAATAAAGTAGGAATCATTTTAAAAGTAACTCCAAGCCTACTCGTTTAGAATTTAAAAATCAAACTGTTACATAAATCATGATCACAGAAAATGCAATACAATCACAGAATATTTATAAGGAAATAATTAAACTACTACAAACCAAAAGCAGTGAAATAAAATCCCAGTAGTAAGATAGCAGGGTGGAGACAATTATGCACCCTTTACTTCTTGGAAATTGCCCCAAAACAAGCGTGAGGCGGTAAAAAGTGAATGCAGACATCATCCTCAAGGAAGCAGAGGCATCTGTAACCCCAGGTCACAATACATGTTCAAGGGCTGCCCACCGCACTATTATCAGCTGGGAAAGGGGGCCCTGGAAAGACTCGGTACAGCTGTGCCTACATGGCCTCTGGCAAAAAGCAAGCAGGACAAGCTAGTCCAAAGAAGATGGGCACCCAAAAAGGGCATCACCATTACCTGTTGTTTGGAATAATTAAAAGTGGGTAGTCACATTGGTAATGGGAACTTCTTGGGTCTGTTCGGCAAGACAGAATAACAGGGGATTAAAATAAGTAGGGAAACATAGAGATATATACACCCCATATTTGCAGGAAGCCATCAGTAAATGAGGCAGGGTAGAGAGACTTTACAAAGATGTCATTGCAATTCTCCCCGCCTCCACTATCACATACATGGCTGTAAGGAGCTTTAATATACACCCGTGAGAATTCCCTCCTCAAGGAAACACCGGCTTGGCTCTTTCTCACTACCTCCCATACTCTTCCTGAAACAAGTGACCCATGGACAAGTCAGAATATTCAAGATAATATAATATAATGCAAAGGCAGCCGAGACAGTCTGTGTGAAGATAGGTACACATCTATGTGAAGACTGTTGACTGATACAGAAGAAGAAAAAACAAATGCTTTTATAGATGAAAACCTCAAGGAAAGTATTTCCCTAGAGCCTTGCTTGGAAAAAGTTTTAGCCCTGCGTTTTAACTCTGTTTAACTGTAGGTCCAAGGCTGAAACAACTATGGGTTTAGAATTTAGAATGCAGAGCAATTTACATAATATAAATCTTATATCTATCAGTTGCTCAATCTACATGGCATAGTATATATAATATTATATGTGTACTATATACAGTATGATATATATGATGTAATGGTATAAATTACATATGTATGTGTATATATATGTTGAAGACAAATAGTATGTCAAATAAAAAAGAAACATGGAAGATGAACAGGGATAGGAGTTGTGAGATACTGTAATATGCTGATCTTTAATACCTATAGTTTAAAGGATACTATTTAAAATATATGAAATAAATAACAATATAAAATTATATTTAGAAGTACAAACGTAAATACTAAAGGAATGACAAAGATGATTTGCTCAACATTCTGGTAATAATGTAGAGGTTGGAAAACTAGGTAAAATAAACAATCGCAAACATATTAAACATATTTTAGTTGCTCAGTCAATAGATAGATACTTTCTAGAAGAGAGTGTTCAAGGCAACATGCAGGTTCTGCTAGCCAAGAAGCCACCAGGATGGGAAAGAGCAAGTGAAACTTTTAAACAGTGAGGAGCGAAAACAACATGCAACAGAGTTACAAAGAAACAGATAATGTTGTAAAAGCTGAACCAAAAGCAGCAGCAGCAATAAATATAGAAAGTAGAACGTAAATCGTGGCTTATGCTCTTAAGACTTTATCAGTAAATGTGAATTGTATATAATCGTAAAGGGCAAAAGAAAATTTAAAAAGCGCCTCCCAGACTAGATCTCAGCTCTGTACTGTAGACCTGTACAGACTGCAGCTCTGTATCATGGAAAACTGACACCAAAGCAAAGTGACTTGCCAGGGGGCGGGGGAGAGGCCAGGCGAGTGGCGGTTGAAAATAAAAATGTGGACCGAGGAATAATAAGCAACTGAGTGATCAAAGGGAAGAGAGATTCTAATCTTAATATAAACAGGGTTAAATTCAGAGGGAAAAGCATTAAGAAAGACTACAGAGGGAATATGAAAATTCTCAATCCACAGTGAATATCTAATGGGCATGAATAAGGATACACCAAAAGCAGACTGACAAATTTCTTAAGAAAAAAGCAACAGAAAATACAAAAAGAACCAGAATCTCAATACTAGATTACAACTCACAGCTCCTACTCATGATAGATACAGTGACTGAAAATAAGGATGAAAACCTAAAACTGTAAAAAAATATGAATAACAGAGGTCAACAAAGCCCCATATGATATTCAAAGCTGATAGTATATCAAGCTACGATGGAACTTTAATAAGTTCTAAGAAAGCAGAAATAGGACAGTAGAACAGAAACATTTTCTCATCAAAATAAAAAAGATATGGTAACAAAATTAAGGGAAAAATGAGAAAAATTATAAAAACTTATCTAAAAGGAAAGATAAAATGCAAGCCCTGGCTGGTGTGGCTCAGCTGGTTGGAGTGTCATGCAATAACCAAAAGGCTGTAGGTTCGATTCCCACTCAGGTCACATATCTAGGTTGTAGGTTTGATCCCAGGCTGGGTATGTACAGGAAGGCAACCAATCGATGTTTCTCTCTCTCTTCCTCTCTCCCTTCCTCTCTCTCTAAAAAGTGGAAAAATGTCCTCAGGTGAGAAAATAAATACATATAATAAATACATAAATAAATAAAATGAAGTATTACAGGAAATAGAGATAAAAATTAATGAGATAGTAACAAACTAAAATCAGTAGTAGAATTTGAAAGAGTCATTTGAAGTATTTAAGAAAAATATTTTTAGCATAAATACCAAAACTGACAGAAAAGAGGAATAAAGGCATCTAACTCAAGAAGAAAATGGGTAATAAAAGGAATATAAGTAAAATTTAAAAGGAGGACTTTCAAAATAAAAGAACTTATTGATGAATTCAGTAACATATAATAGAAATATTGTAACAATAAAACAGTTTTCAATTGTTGCATAGTTAATCTATGCAAGCGTTATTTTAAGTGGCTGCAGTGTATCAATGCAATTTGAATTTACAGTCCTTAACAACAAGAATCAAGAAAATTGAAACTGTCCTGGCCAGGTGGCTCAGCTGGTTGGAGCACTGTCCCATACACCAAAAGGTCGGGAGTTCGATCCCCAGTCAGGAGCATACAGGAGATAACTGATCGATGTTTCTACCTTTCACTTCCCTACTCGCTCTAAAAAATCAATAAACATATCCTCAGGTGAGGATTTAAAAAATACTGAAACCATTTTTTTGAATCAACAAAATAAATCATTAGAAGACTAGGGAAAAAATGAAGAAAATGTAAAAATATAAGAAAATCAACTATAAAAGAACAAAAACTACAAACAGAGAATTTTTAAAAAACAGTAGAAAGTATACCAAGAGCATTTTCTGGGAATTTTGAAATCTTAAGATGAAATGGTTACTTTTTCTTTTCTTTTTTTTAAATGGAGGTAGAATTGACACATAACATTGTATCACTTTCAGGTGGACAATATAATGATTCAATTATGAATATTTTTTAAGAAAAAGAGTATGAATTACCAAAATTTACTCAGGAAGAAATAAGACACAGGAAAATATTAAAATGTGTTAATGAAATTGAAATGGCTATCAAAAATTACATCCAGTCCTGAAACAAAACAAAACAGCAACACTACACAGCTCTGGTAACTTTAGAGATCATCTAAATTCCCATATACGGAATATGAAAGTACAGGCATCTTTTGAAAAGTATTTCAGACAGAAATAAAAATGTTAGAAGTTACTTGATGCCTAACGGTGTGGTGTAACTTCATACCAAAACCAAATGGAGACAGTACAAACACTCAAATGTGTATATCAATATAGTTTATAAAATATTTTTAAAATCTTTTTAAAATAGCAAATGTAATCCATGTTAAGTATAATCACTACATAGGACTTAGGCCAAGAATAAAAGTGCAACAGACTTTTGGAAAATATTAAGATAAGTGGCAACATTCTGGCATGAACTGGAGAAGATGTCTCTTGGTATGAACACATAGAACTTGTAGATAAACATTTCGTAATAATAATAATAATACATAGTACATAACTACACTTCAAAGAGTAATATTTGTGTGTGGATTGTCACTCCCGAGTCGGACTGCACAGCCATTCTCGGCGGTGCAGATAAGACTCTCGAGAAGCTACGCCATCGTCTCTCGAGACGGACGGCTGCCGACGACGACGACGACGATTTGTGTGTGGAGTGGCTTAAGTACAATTAAGACATTTTTAAAATACAATCAAAGACAAGAAGCCAGAGCGTTATAAATGACCTGATACTGCCGCTAGAGGGTAAAGCCCAACCGAAAGCTGAAGTCACCCTGATCTGGTCAGCCCAGACTGGACAGAGCTCCGCCCCCACCTCTTCAGAAGGCACCCCACCGATGAACAGGGGAGGACTCCCTCTCCTCCCATCGCCCTGATAAACAGTGAGAAAGTTTGCCATTTGATAGGGAGCCTTGAGTAGGAAAAAGTTTAGGTGTGTCCAACACCTTAAACCTCAGGCATGTGATATTCAGTTGGACTGTCCTTAAATGTGCGGGAAGACTTCTCTGTAAAATTAGCAAATACGGACCAATGAACAGACCAGTAAACAAAATCTAGAACTTCAGAAATCCCTAGCGCTCCAATAGAAACCCAATGCAAAAGCATGCTGCGAGGGTATTTTCACCATTAGACACTCACTGCCTTAGATGCGCTTCAACGGCGGCAACCATTGCATGTTGCTGCAAATAAAATAATTTACACAGAAAAGGACGAACTGGTCAAAGGCATGGTTTTGAAAGCCCAGGAGAGAACTGTGTATGTAATGAAATTTCTAAAACAGAGGCAGCCTTAAAGATCAGTGAGGATAAAATGAATCATTCAATGAAGGTTACTGGGACAGTTTACACATATTCGTATTGAAAGAAAACTGTAAGTCAAAAAACTCAATTAAAAATGGTTAAAATATTGTAATGAGTAGTTCACAACGGAGGAAATATGAATGGCCAATAAAGCATATAAGAAGATGTTCAACACACTCTAATAAATAGGAAAGTGTAAACTAGCAGGACATCATTTCACACTTATCAGACTGGCAAAATATAAATTAAATAAAAGGTCTGATAATATCAATGGCTGCAGGTGAGATGGAGACGTGAACACTGGGATGACCAATCCCACCCTAAATCCTCTCCCCCCTGAGGTCCCTGGGCTTGCCATGTGTCCCCAGACTTACTCAAGAATCACCTTCTAAGACCTTACTCCTCCCAGATAATATTTGCATTTTAAAAAGTCCACCTGTGACTTATTTGCATATCAACGCCCCATCACCAGCCAGGTGGGGCACCAAGAAGACTCAACTGTTAGGACGGAACCACACAGTTCATGGAAGAATACATTTTCCCCTAAACCCTTCTACAGCACTGGCTGGGTGGTGACTTTGTGGAAATGTATTTCTGACTTAAGCATACATCCATAGATCAGAAATCGCACAGAAAACACAGACCACCTCTGTGGCAAACTCACTTTGGCTGGAGACAAAGCCGCTGGGTAGACTGCCACCTTGTCCCTAGGAAGAAGGGAATGAGCATGAACACCCCCCGCCCCCAAATCCTCTGTACACATCCATCGGTTCAGTTGGTGTGGCTCTGAACCACCACTGTTTTATAACTGACCCACATGGAAAGAGTTTTTCCACATTGAAATCAAAATGGGTGGGATTGATTTTGTTTTATTTTAACTAGTTTTCCTTCGTATGTGAGATTTCTGGCATATAGCCTGAGAACTCTGCCGTAATGAAATGCATTTAGTGTGGAGAGGGGAAATAAAATTTTTCGTCTTCTTTTAAAATTTTTTTTTTTTCCATGCCTGTAAACACTCCATTTCACCTGGCAGAAAAGTTGTTCGTGACCGAAGGCTTATAGTCAAAACAGGTTTAGACCCAAAGGAAATAAAGAGTGCTCTTGTCTTTCCTGTTATGCAGAGTGATTTCACATGCACTAACCCACTGGTTGAGAGGAGGATTTTGTCCCCAACGGCTTTGCCCGAGGGAGCCTGCCCCAGGTGGAGTAGGTATGATTTACAGGGTAAATCCCTGCCCCCATCCCCGAGGACCAGGCATGGGTGGTGTTCTCAGCAGACAGGTCACTGCTCTTGCAATCCATCTTTATCTGTGAATCCTTGCTAGGGCCATAGTATAATAACAGACGGTAGCTTCCTGTGTCACCTGCCCCCTCTCCCTGAGGATGACAGTTCAGTGTGCAAGGTGAGCTGACTTTATAGAGGGATGTACTTCCAGGCCGGCAGTGAATGCCGCATCAGAGTGGGATGGGGTGAGGGAGACAGAGAGCGCGTTTTCTGCCTTAATCACGCTCTTGGGCAGCAGACAGAACAGCACAGGTGTGTCTGATCTCCTCGGGGCCTTGATTATCTCATGATAACCACATCCTCTGCTGTTCCCTTATTGCTATTCCCCCCCCCCCCCCCCAGGTTCGGATACAAAGAAGCGATTTAGATGACAGGATCGACTGACAAAAAACTGTCAGCCAGTCTGCGCCGTGACATTCTCAAAAGGACAATACCCACTTTCTGCAGGCTCGGCCGCCAACAGGCTGGTGTCGGAAAATTCAATGTTTCCTGGACGCACGACGCTCCTGCGGTAGCTGCTGGGTTTCCGTTCCCAGTGCCCTTTCCACAGGCAATTCAACACCTGCAGCCTGCAAGCTGCCACAGCTCCTCAGAGGCACAGGGCACAGTGTGTACGTCACTGTCCAGAAAACAGGACGGTCTATGTTTGATGATGGACTTTGGAAGGTCAGCACAACATCCAGATTAATCTAGCGGGTCAGATGCAACAACAGTTTAGCTCTTCCATATGGCTGAGACAGGACAAGCCGACGGCCAGAGGGTTGTTAGCAACAGATGAGTCACGTGGGGGATAACTTCATAACTGACTCGCAGATAAGGGGTCAGTATCGCAATCTGGTTGAATCCAAGGCCAGAGATTATGAGAAAGATTCTACCTCATTTTTTTGGATGGGGTACTTTTAGAAGTCTAATCATTAGCACGATGCTTGATGATATATTAGAGAATAAAATTAAATCGGGGGTTTTGGAGAAATAAATACTGTATTTAACTAGATACTGCTTTCTGCCTGAAGTACGAAAATTATGTGAGTGAAGCTCTAATCACAGCAATATTTAAAGGAAGAAGGGTGAAGCTTCCAGCTTCTGTGTTCTCCCAGGTGGACACCTGATAGCTTACATTTTAAATAAGCAGTTCTCTTGTAAATAAATGCTCTATTTTTTTGTGACTTAATTTCTAATCATTAAGAATCCTCATTTGGATCTTAAAAACATAAAAGCCTGTGTCTGCTTTGAAGACACACTATGTGCTAAGACGTACTCTATTCCAGGAGCAGGGCGAAATCTGCACCCATGGATGTAACCTCCTGTTGCAGGCAGGGGTGGGGATTAGGCCACTGCCTCGGCAGTGCGTACCAGGGCTCCTCGAGTGACAGTTCTTTGCAGCACCAAGATGGCCTAATGGCAGAGTCATTCTCTGGACCGATGCACACCTGCAGAGGACCCTGGCACGCTGAAGCAGAGCTCTGCGAAAACCCAACCCAGCATTGGTGGAATCAACTAAGTTGATGTCATGAGAATATTGATAATCAGGGGTGATGGTCCCAAGTGCACATGGATAGAGCCATTTTATAAGACATCTATTCAAATATCAGATTTTTGAATGGTTTCATGTTCAAGGTTTCCTCCCTCCAAGAGGATCCTTGCATTTTCTGTTTTTCTCACGTCCTTCAGTTCTCTACACACAGGAAAGTCTCAGTAAATACTTGTTAATGCTCCTAACAAACAATACTAACTAAAAATACTAATTGTAATAGCTAGCGATACTAGCTACCAACACTACTAATAAATTCTCCCATTTGCTCGAAACGGAGAGTTTTGGATTTTCCCCGGTATGAAAAAAAATAGCAAGAGCAACAAATATTTAAGATGGTCACATACCTGGGTAACACGGATTTGGAGATGGATTATGGTATTAAGAGTGAAGCCTCTCCCGTGGTTGAATGAAAGTTCATCCAGAAAACAAACATCTCAGGAAAGTAACCTGACTAGGAAATAACCCGAAACAGGGCAAGAGAAATTACCACCTGGGTCCTTGCAGGTGGTAACTGAAGGGCCACATTTCTCGTTGCACTCACAGCCAAAGAGATACAATTGAAACACGGGTACCATTCAAGTTAAACTGTTACGGATCTACACTTGATGAGTAGGTTTCAGTCAGTTTATGGGAGAAGAAACACAAAGCTATACATTCATCTAACTAGAAGAACAGAGCTGCTAAACACGGCTAGCATATTTTTGTAAAGAATATAAACAATGTTATAGTTTATCTTTCTAATTTTCCAGTAAACCCAGGTTATTGGTGGTAAAGTGACTCCATGCAAATACATATTAAGTTTTCATTTATTTTTCCTGCACTGCTCCTGAACACCTGAACGAAACAGGTCATGAATGGAAAGTTAATCTCCCTAGGCCTGGATGCCTGAAGCATTATGAGAAACTGGACACTTCTTTGGATTTAGCTGACCACATAGGAGCATTGTGCAAAAAGGTTAGGATACAGACTTGATCTCAAAGCCCGGAGCTTGATGTATAGTGGAAATAATCAAGGTACTTTGCTCTCGCTCTCTCTCTCTTTCATTTAAATGGGTTCAAATCACTGGCTTACTCAATTTTCACCCAGAGCTTAATACACTGAGGAATGCCCAAGGCACAAAACAATAAAAGTGAAATGATTATTTCTGATGAAAAATGTTCTTAATGACATCAGAAATGTTGCCATTGTATAAGTTCTGTGCCTTCAAAAATGCATTTGGTCATGGTGGACCTGTTCACAACTATTTATACAATGTCCGTATTATTTTTTCATTGAATTTTTTTTCCCAAGCATATAAACAAGAGAGTTAGCTTAAGACCGGGATCCAAAATGTTTAAATCCTTCTTTTTTTTCTTTTTTCCAGATACTATAATAAGTTTATAGACGTTCATTGGAGGTGAAATAAGCAGGCAAGATGAATAGTCATCATATTGGTCATATTCAAACAGTGGTCAGGACTGCAATACGCAACTCTAAGATGACACTCACATTGATGGTTTAATCCCTGCCTTCAGGGAAGAAAAGTTGCTTAATATGAGTTAAAGTGGAGCACACAATGAAGTGCAAAGCAATTATAATTTGAGAAACAGACACAGTGACATGCATTGATAATTATCATCTTGGCTTCTTTTATGCTTTATATTAAATATGAGGTAGAATAGATAATATAATGCTTACAAAACATGTTCAGGGTATAAAAAGAAATCAATAAAGCCATGATCAATTCTCCCACTGCACTGTTTAAGAAGCAGTCCATTATAATTGTTCTCCAGCAGTGAATTTTAGGTGTCCACGAAAAGCTTAAAAACAAGGAAAAATATTACTTGGCTAAGGGATGTGGCTAATTAAAGGATTTTCAAGTAGGCTTCTGCTGATGCACTTATTTGTAAGGCTTTAAAAATAAGTTAAAGAAAACAGATTTTGCTTTAGCAAAGCACTGAGAGCCCATCAGCATGCATTTCCACGAGCATACGATATCCAAGAACCGGGCACCGTCAAGATCCTGATACTCAACACACTCACAATCACTCCAGCAGCTACTTCATTTTTGCAACGATTGACAGAAATCTATCTCATGACTGTGCTAAGCATTCCTTCTTATGAGCACGAAGCACCAGTATTGAAACAGCACTCAGACTTCATCCGCACCCTGCTCGGAATTTTTCACATTGGCCCTTCTCTGAAACCTACATTCTCTACCCAGCCGCTTTCCTACAATCTGTTCCCAGGGCCGCTGCATCTCTACAGCCTCCCAGGGAGAGGTCCAGCGTACAAAGGTAGGCTTCTTCTTTATTTTAACTCTTTCCCCTGTTGGACTCTGCCCTCAACTCAAGAAGAAATGGTTTTTTCTTTGTGCTACCGCATGGATGTGGCTCCATCCAGATTTGCCCGAGGCTACGAGGGAGGAGACCGCATGGTATGACTGTAAATGAAGAAAAATAGGGAAAATTAAGCAAAGCATCCTGTTTACTTTCGGTTGGAAAGCCGAGTTGAACAACCTGCTAAGCCACAGCCTTGTTTTTGGACAGATTATGCGTTTCGTTAGCAAAAAGGTGGTTTTTAAAAGCACCTTTTTGAAAAAATAATCACTGGACATGAAGAGAGAAAAAAAATCATCATTTTAGGGACCATTCCTGGAACAGGCAGACCTCTTAATTTATTTTAACTACTTGGGCAGGGATATTTCAAAGACACAGTCTCTGCGTCTGTTGGCACCAAGATTAGACTGGGCAAGCTTTGTATCTGAAGTCCTCTCCTTGGGGACCATCAGCCATGTGCTCCTTCCACAGCCATTCTTCCAGTGGGTCTAAGTAGGAGTAACTGCAGATTATCCTGCCTCTATAAACAACTTGGAGTTTTTACAGATGGAGACAAAATATTTGTGGGGTTCTGTGGAAATTTACAGTGGAAATCTTGTAAAACTCCGCACAGACTCTATATGTAGTGGGCAGTCTCAGCCTGAGAAGGTAAATGGGACATTTGCCTTGCACTTTGGTCCCTACTGCAGGGTAGCTGGAATAGGCTTAATCTCAAGAGACAAAGGAATCTTTAAAAAATTAAAAAAACAACAACAACAGGCAAAAAGAGTTGAGGTCTATTAAATTTGGTTAAGGTCAATCTTTAAGTCAAAAGGACGGGGCAATTCTACAGATGGTCTTGACTCTATGCATTTATACCTGGTAGAAATAATTTTTAATAAGACGTTAGTACAATGTTCAAACACTAATTTTGTAAAATCTCTGAAAGATATTAAAAGGTCAAACATCATTGCACTGTAGCTATGACATAGAATGGAGTTTAACTGTTTGTTAAATATTCAATAAATGTGCCCCACTTTAGACTGCAAAATATTCAGGGCAGCTAAAGTACGGAACTGTGCTAATGGCATTTGAACCAGGGAGGCACAGAGGATCTATGTCTTGGGTAGCATTGGGCAGTGGCGTTACTGACTATTAGGGTGGGAAGTCACAGAGCATATCACTGAACGAGCCAAAATGGCAAGTAAACACAACAGAAGAAACACCATGACAAGTAGTAGGGACAGGTTATGACTAGCACACCTGTGACACTTCCTGAGGATTTCCTTAAAGGATTAGAAAGAATAGTTAGGGACAGAACTAGACAGGTAGCTCCTTTGGTGCTATTCCACTTACCCTGATTCTACACCCCATTCCATTGTTGTGGTCTCTGGGATCAGATTACATGTGACTGTCTGAATACATCTCTTGCCTTGTCGATAAAAGGTTTATTGAAAAGTACGAGTTTAACCAATCAGCCAACCAATAATGTGTCAAGTAACTTTCCTGATAAACCCTTAAAGAATTTGCCCAAATGAGGCTGTTATTTTGGTCCCGTGTAGCTAGGTTTTATTGAATTTTCATCCTTCTAAAGCAAATGTTTATAAATAAAGCCTTATCTTGGATCCAGGGCTATCCTTACACGGGTAAGCCAGAAAGCTTTATGGTCAGTCTTAGAGTCAAGTGGCATGCATCTCTTTATTCCTTTGTTGGTTGGGCTAGAAGACCCTTACCAACATTTCCCAGCTCATAATTCTGTGTCACAAAAACCCTTCATCCCTAAGCAACCACAGATTGGACTCACGGTTATTCTATAACTTCCAGGTGCATTAGTGCAATCAAAACTCAACCAGAAAGCAAAAAGATCCTCATTTGGGCACTGAATTCACTCATTATGGGATCCTGAGCAACCAACTGGCATTCTCTCCACTCTGTCAGATTCATCCAGGAACCAGGGATATTAAAAATTAAAGTGAGGAGGTAAGAATAACTACTCTTTGAAGAAGTTAGAAATCACCCTGCTTAGAAGTTTGATAGTCACACCTGGTCTGAGTAGGATTGCTCTAATATTGGAAGTCAGCAGAGTATCCCTCCCATGAACTCACCAAAAACACTTCACTTCTCCCAGTCCCAGGTACTTCCAAGAAGACATCCCCATCTCCTGCACACAGAGATGAACCTCACTTGTTAATTTCCTTCTTCTACAGATAAAGAAGCTGCAACTCAGGGAAACTGCTGTTCATTTAGTAACTACATCCAAGGAGCTAAATTCTTCAGAAAAATTATCCAATTAAATAACAATAGAGTGATTACTGGCCCCCAAAAGGTTGACTCCCTCAGTCCTCTGGATCTCTCCCTGTTTCCTCTATGGTCATGGAAAGACACAGACCTGGAAGAAAAGTACATTCTTCAATAGTTTGGTAGCATAGAACTATTGTGTTGAACATACAGGCTGCATTTTTTCACCTTCACGTATAAAACTGTCTTTGATCAAAAAAGGAATAATATCTGCAGCTCTCTTCAACAAGGAATGAAGTGTTATTCATCTAAGCAGCTTATGGGGAGATTCTGTCATTCTGATGCATCCCATTCACCAAGGGCATTCAGCTCCCTACATCCTGCCTTGATATATTTAGGACTTAAATAAACTTGTTTTTTATATCACTTTCTTTCTCAAAAATACGCAAATAAAAGCAAATACACTTCCTGTGTCTTTTAATAGCTCTAACATAAGACATGGTGAAAATAATCATCATATCTATGTCCTGTGCATAAAGACAAACATGTCTGAGAAGGAGAGTGGCTGGACCCTCTCCGATTTAGGGCATGCTAACAAAAGGAATACATTTCAACAAATGTTTAATGCCTGCCATATGCCCAGTTTAAATCCAACTAGGAATTCTTGGACTGAACAAGCAATGGGTAAAAGTTTTCTCTAGCTCTTATTTCTCTCTGGGAACATCACCCTAGAGAATGCATGACTTGGTTTCTAAGGTAGCAAGAGCCGGTCATTAAAAGGTTCAGAATAAACTAGGAAGGACAGCATATCACAAAAAAAAAAAAAAAAAAGCAAAACACAACAACAACAAAAAAAACCCTTAACCACGCCCTTGGCCTAGGATTACAACATAATTTTACTTGTACATCTTCCTTCTTCATTTGTGTTTTCTGTTTTAAAAAAATGTCCAAACAGCTAAAAGATGATGCGATAGCAACATACGTTTGAAGTTACTCCTGTTGCTAAGTGCCTATAAAATAAAGTTATTGCTTATAGTAAGAAAATTAATAACATAAAATTTCTAAAACTAGAATAAGATCGCAGAGACTAAATAGAAATTTTTCTTTTTCAGTTTCTGTGCAAATATGTACATGTTTTAAAAAATCTGAGATTAGAGTGTTTCTCCATGATGACAGTAAGGTGACGTGACAAGGTACAAGAACCTCTGGACTGGGAATTAATAGATCTGTGATCTAAATATTACTGTTTGGCCATTAACTAGATGAGTGACCCAAGCAAGTCTCATCTTCCGTTGTGTGCCAGTTTTCTCTTCTGCGAAACCATAAACTTGGACTAAACACATTAAAGGTCCCTCGAGGTTGAAAATTATTTGAGGCTTATTATTATTAAAATGAGTAATATCGTAGGGCATACTGTACATTGTACATGGTAGAATATTTATACATAGCTTTCATGTACGATGTCAGAATACGAACACCAAAAGCCATGGCTTTAGGTAAGAAAGAACTTAAAGACGAGGAAACAGAACTGCAGAGAGATGAGGGGGGGAGATCTTTCAGAGGCTAATAAGAAAAGATTTCCTTGCTTTAGGTTTTTGATTGAGATGGCTGCTGTGAAAAATCATTTACGTTTGTTACATGGATTGAAATCCAGTCCTAGTGCCAAAGGGAGAGCGTGACACATTCACCCTTAACCCTGCGCGTTGTTCAATCTATTGCTCAGTAACCTAGAAATTCTACCTAAGAGGTTAATGGCTGCCACAAGTTCATTAGGTATTGAGAAGGGGAGTTAGAACCACTGCCATTCCGAAGTGGTTCAGCGCCACTGTGGTTCTCAAAATGACACACAAGAACATTCATATATTTGCAACAGTTTTGTTTTTTTTTTCTGTATGTTTATCTAGTTCTGTACTGATGAATCATTTCCTTAGGAATGAAATCATTTAAAATTCCATGAAGGGTTGGGTAGCTTTTATTTTGGGAAATGTATCCAAAGCCTGCAGCAAGAGAGCCACACTCATTGAAGGTGCCGGTGGTATTTGGGGCACACAGGTGTAGGTGGAAGACTTAGGACACCTGCCTTCCCCTCCTACAAGCTTTAGCATGGTGCAGTGTGAGAAGGTCCAGTGGATACCTGGAAATCACCACACGCCTGACACGTAGAAATATTCTTTTGGCAGTTAGGTAAGAGTGAAATCATAGTTAAAAAGTATCTTACTATGAGACTCTATACTATCTCTCTTGTATCAAAATTCCATGAAAGAAAGGCTCTAACTCCAGGTGTTAGCCAGTTTTATCTCGTACCCTTAGACACACACACAGAGAGAAGCATACTAATACTCTTGGTTTTGTTACTTTATTTTTAGTGTTCACACAGTTATAAGTGGCCCCATATGCGCCCCACTTTGGCCATATGCATTTGATGTGCCTCAAACACAAGGGGACTAAGGAAAGATAAAGCTAGGTGTGTCCTCCCAGGTGTCTGGCTCTGTGTGAAATTTGGTAACTGTTATCCACCAATCTCCAGAATTTCCCCAGAATTTTGAATTTCAAATTGATTTTTCCATGACTTCATTTTTCCTTGAAACATACTGTAATTGGTCAGAGGCTGCCATGTTCCGCCTCAGGCCTGTTGGGTTTGAGATGAGACTCTTTTGGAAGAGAAGTAACAAAGGCTATACTCTGGTGAACAAAATGAGTTGTTCATTCCAGGAAATCTGGGGAGCTCTTATCTTTCAAACCAAGACTGATCATGGCAGATAGTTATATCCCCTGGCTTGACTTGTGCTCCTAAACTTTTGGGTTTCCTTGATATCATTTTTGAAGGAGCTCTTAAAAGTGTTACCTCTTTTTGTTGTATAGATGTATTGTCAGGAAAAAAATTGGGCTTATAAATTTCTATTATCTTGAAATGGTAAAACATTTCATTTCTAAGAATAAGATAAAACATGCAAATTATTTTATTTTGCATTTTTAATGATTTAAAAACATCATGTTGTAGATGCGTTTTATGGCTTAAAATAATTTAAAACTCTGGGCATGAAATGTCTCACTCCTGCCTCAACCACATTCATTGTTCCTCAACCTTCTCACCCCATAGGTAACCACACTTACTAGTTCTGGTGTATAGTTCTACTCCTTTGCTGACAAACAGAAGCAAATACAAAAATATAATTTTTTAAATTTTTATTTTAATTTTATTGTGGTAAGAACATTTAAGATAATATCTACCCTCCTTGCAACTTTCGAGTGTACAACTGTCATGTTGCACAGACAGCCTCTAGGACTCAGTCACTCACCTAACTGAGATGTTATACCCATTGCGTAGCACCTCATTTCCCCATCTTCCCTGTCCCTACCACTTCACACTTGTCAGGCTGGCTAGAATCACAAAAAACAAGACAAATGTTAGCGAGGATGGGACGAAACTGGAACCCTTGTGCACTGCTCATGGGGATGAAAATTGGTATAGACATTATGGAGAAAAGAGTATGGAGGTTTATCAAACCTTAAAAATAGAATTCCCGTGTAATACAGCAATTTGACTTCCACATGTTTATCCAAAAGAATTGAAATTGCATGTTCTTTGCAGCATGAATCGCAATAGCCAAGAGGTGGAAACAACCCCAATGCCCATCAGTGAATGAATGGATATAGAAAATGTGATTTATACCTATAAGGGAAAATTATTCGGCCTTAAACAATCAAGGCAATCCTGCAAGGATACTGTGCTCAGGGAAATAAGCCCATCCTGAGGGACAAATACCGCGTGTTCCACTTAGGCAGGAGATCTAAGATGGTTAAATTCAGAGAAGCACGGAGCAGAGAGGTGAAGGATTTCACTTCTTCCCTTTGTTACACGGACGGAAGTAGTGTTTACTCCATACTTCCCCTTCCTGTTTTTCACTTAATAAATCCTGGGTGTTTTTTCCAAATTGGGGCCTAATGTGTTTTTTTATTCCATCTTACATCTCTAGAGTGTATTTAATGAAATTGGTTATTCAGTTACTCTGTAACAGATGGAACCTTGGATGATTTCCGTTTATTTGTAATAAAAATATGCATATATCTAGGTAAACAAATAAATTCTCCTCGGTTGTATTTCTGAGTCAGGGAAACACGTGCATTTCTAAGTAGAAAAATACTGCCCACCGGTACATTTTGAAGCCAGTTTTAAGTATTTGGAACCTACATTTATGCTTTTGTCCTCAGCACAGGGGCTAGCAAAAAAATAAAATGTGACCCAGATTATATAATTTATACCGAGCTAATCATCAGAATTGTTTTAGGGAGTTTTTAAAATACAGATTTCTGGTTCACCCTCACTGGAAGGTTTGGATTTTGGGGTCTGGAACGGGCCCCAGGAATCTGTACTTAAAACTCTTCCAAACAAAGGCAGATTTGATCGGGGCGATGTAGGATGGAAGGTCTTGGGCGCTTCGGCTTTTGAGATGACAGCCACACGGTATAAAACAAAACAAAACGACCGACATTCGCTACATTATTGTTACTAAAGGATTATGTAATTTAGCTTTTGATATTATTAACAATTCTGATTTTATAACTTCAATGTTTCAGAATCAATAGATGTTTTCTCCATCCTCACACAGTTTAACAAGGTTTTTGAAAGACTGCCGGTGCGAAGCCCTCCGCACGACACAATTCAGGTTCCTCGCGGGAAACCACAGACCCGCTCGCTTCCGTAGATATGATCACACTCACGGTCGCAACAGTTTAAACCCTTAGGAGCATTTCTCTAAAAAACAGGACAGCCAGGACTTCAGAGTCATCCTGTTCTCCTCTCTACTTTTTTTGGAAAATGGGGGCTGCAGAACATTCCAATGCCTGGTCACTCATCACCCAGCAAGGGGGTCTCAGAGAACACCCGCTGCAGACCGTCGGGTTCAGGGTATTTCACGCAGACCCCGGGGAAAACAGCTTTGTGGAATTCCATTACCAGCCCCCAAATGTCTGAAATCTGGTGGCTAGCTGTTTTTCACATTTATGTACTATGTCTCAAGTGGCAATCTGACAAATTTTGTTGGAACTTAATTTTGAAGAGCTTTTTATTGTTATTGGCTGAGGTTGGGCTAATCCATTGCGGGAGGAAATCACTGTTCTCACTGAATGGACATCGGTTTCATTTCTGTTTAAGCCAGACAGGTTTCCTCAGCAAATCTGCTACAGATTCAGAGCATATTGGCAAGGAGAGGGGATCAAGAAAGAGAAAAGAGAAGAGGTCAATGGGATTAACCTCTCTATCTCTGGTCCTCAGTTGTAACAATTGAGACACGTGGTAACTTGATTTGTCTGTGCATAAAAATGACTGTCAAAATCTCAGTGTGTGACCTTTCTAATATTTTCCCAAGTCCTCATTTAATTTTACAAACACACACACACACACCCCTAATAAAGATTGCCAGCGTCCACATTGTGTTGAAACATCCATTAACTATGTGATACCAAATAACCAAAATGCCGAAGAAATCAGTCAGCTGCATATTTAGTCTGCTTCTCTTCCATGTTTTTTTTTGTTGTTGTTTTTACTTTCTTTTGTAAAGTAAAATTGATTGTACAGATCTATTGTCTGGGCCTCAGGTACATGCTAACAAGGATTATTTAGGAATGTAGAAATTTAAAAATCATACGAACAACCATGATAATCACAAATTATTGGTTTCCTGCTAAAGGAACTCACAGAGGATCCGATCTTTAGGACTACAAGTTACTATGACACACAGCAGTTTAGCCTTTGGGCTGCTTATATTTTAACCCAGGGAGAAAGCAAGTGTGTGTGTGGTTTTTGTTGTTGTTTTTGTTTTTTGGGTTTTTTTTTTTAAGGAATTTTCTATGTATGGGTCCATTTATTGTCATAAAATGAATAGCTGGCTCAGAGCTAACAGTAAAGACCCCTAAACACGTGGTTAGCTCCTGGTACCTTCTTTTATAAAGTATTTTTGAATATAAGCAACAATTATCCCTCTATCAGAAACCCCTCTTTCTGGAAAGTTTAGAAACACCGCAGAATTCCTAAAATTCTGTTGTTTCTCACTGAGAGTCATTCATACTTCAAATATCAACTAACGGCAGACACTGCTAAAGAACCTACTACGTACATGTAAAAACTGGGACAATGAGGTGCAACTTTTAGAAAGAATCCTTACCATGTTTCCCTCTTCCGAGCGTCATTTAAGTGTAGCAACGCCTGAGAGAGAAGTTGGGAGGAGTGCAGAGAGCCGGGCAGAGTTTTTAAGCAGACATACGGGGGGACACACTGGATGGAAACTTCCAAAATTCCATACAGTTGGTTCAGGCAGAACCAACAATTTTAAAATGAACAGTGACAGATCAATTTTTAATGGTAACTCTATTATTTCCCTCTATTATGAATACTACTTTTTAGCAGACCATGAAAATTATGTTGCCATTTGAAAAGCATGTGATTAATTGCAGCAGAACAAACATTCTGTGCGCAGCCTCCATTTAGGAAGGGGATACCACGCATGGGCCCTGACTGTACTATTATTGGCACACTGCAGCACTGGCCTTTGAAAAAAGTCCACTACATGCTAAGGACCCTAGGTGTGCCCATGATGAATTGATACACATTGGTGGCATAAAGGGTTGTGGAGGGGTGCCGTTCTGAAAACATAGCAATTCACTCAGAAATGAAACCCCATAGCCTGACATGTCTGAGTTGTAACACCAGCCACAATGGCCAAGTGATGCTTATTGCTTATAATTTCCAATAGCCTCCCAATTTTGCTGAGTCTACAAAGCAGTCACTGTGTATCAAAGCACACATGTGAAAAATGTTAGTTTTCATGCAACACAGCGATACCATCAGGACTTTTTTGTTTTATGAAACATGGACATTTAGAACATTTAGAAAACAGGGACCATAACATGTGAGATGGGCTTTCATAATAGTCAGCTGTCCAGATTAAAGGACTGGGAGGCATTCACGATGTGAAGTCATCTCTGAACTCCAGACACGCAGTCCAGCTGCCCCATTTTCCATGCGGTTCTCGCCACTTTTTAATGGTTTTCTAATACAATATTTAGCCATGGGGCAGAGCACAATAAACCAACCCATGGAGGAATCAACACTTAAAATCATACACCTATTAGTACTATATACAAGCCCCCGAAGTTAGATGATCTGAAATACATGAGGTTTGCAAAATCCACATTTTGCCTTCTTATTTCAGAAAACAGAGAGGAAAACCAGGACAATTACTCGATGGAAAAGGAAAACTCTAAGGAAAAAATAAAGTTAGAACCTGGATGAGCACTCAGCCACTGGATTAGCTGGCTCTGCTAGGTATACGTAATGTCTCCGCATTTGCACCCAGGTCAATTGCATTTACAATATCTGCTTTCAATCTGGGCTATAAGAAAACACTGCGTATTAAAGAATTGAGAATACATGAGATTATATTCAACATGTAAGGGAAGCCAAGCTAAATGGCACAGTTTTAAGTGAGGAAGAATACCGTTATGGAGATGATACATAGAAAGCACTTTAATTTGTTTTTGTCAGTGATGGGAATTAGATCTTTAGTCCACAAGCTTAGGATGCATGTGTATAAATATAAATATATATATATACATATATATATATATATATATGTATATATATATTTTTAAATCCTCTCCTGAGGATATGTTTTCACTGATTTTAGAGAGAGAGGAAATGAGAGACAGAGAGAACAAATCAACAATGTGAGAGAGAAACATCGTCTGCTGACTCCCATACGTGTTACAACCAGAGCGTGAACCTGCAATCTCATTATGTGCCCTGACTAGGAACTGAACTCACAACCCCTTGGTACACAGGATGACATGTCAACCAACCAAGCCACCCAAACAGGGTAGTAAATCTTTAAGAGTAAACATTTTCTAAAGGAAAACAAAGCCTCTTATTGAAGAAAAATAGCTTGGTACAATGTAGGTTTGGGCCTGATGGTCCTTTGACATCAGTAGGCCCTAATTCTACAAAGACATTTTTAAAAAACGTATTTTCATTGGCTGTGGAAGAGTAATTGTCATCCTTCTAGCATTCAAATCCACCCTCAATCATTAAGGGAAATCCTAAGAAAAATAGGGGTTGCAGAAAAAAAATAAAACTAATTTCAATTTATATGTTTTATTACAAAACCATGTTTATGTTTATGAATCATGATTTATATTTTTTGGCATGTATGTTTATTGTTATATAAGTGAGGATTTCCTTATTCATATTTATCTTCCTGTAGTGAATGAGACTTGAAATGGTGAAAAGTACTCTAGCTCTGTGACTGGATAGTGAGCGAAACAAAATGAACAGAATTTAGAGTCAGGGTATTATTATGGTTTTATATACATTATTACCCTGGCTGGTTTGGCTCAGTGGATTGAGCGTTGGCCTGCGAGCTAAGTGTCGCTGGTTCGATCTTCCAGTCAGGGCACATCAGAGAAGGAAAACTCTGACTCCAAAAAACCTCCGCTGCCTTGCGGCATACCACTTCAGGGGAAAGGCTAAGGGAGTAAACCCCGACAGAAAATCCGGAGCCGGAGTCCCTAAGGCGGTTTGACGTTGTAGTCAACACCGGCAACTCCTGCGGCGCACCTGAACCCAAGCTGTATTGACTCGTCTTTCCCTTGGACCCTTCAGCTGCGAAGAGAGGGGGGGTCTGCTGCATGGGCAACAGCAGACCCTCCATATCACCCTGCCCAGGCTCTGTAGCTTCAGCTTCACTGGAGAGGACACTCCAGCGTCATCGCAAGATGTCGATTCAACACGGGAGGAGACAGATACCGTGTCACTCCCGAGTCGGACTGCACAGCCATTCTCGGCGGTGCAGATAGACTCTTAAGAAGCTACACCATCGTCTCTCGAGATGGACGGCTGCCGAATATACATTATTACACATATGTCAAATATTTTATATATATTTAGATTTTATATTACTTATAAGCAACTGGAAAGCAACCCCACTCCACTCCTGAACTCTGCCCATGCATTGTGTGGCTTTTCACTACACATGGGAAGACGGCTTTCCTTTCCTCTGGTGGTGATGAAGACTTACTTTTGTCTTTGGTGTTCCTTATTCCCTGCAGCGTGCCTCAGTGGGGATTCACTTCCCATTACATTTTTGAACTTACAGTTTTAGAATCTGAGGAGTACATATCCATGAATTCTGGACATTCTGCACCATTATTTCTTTTAACATTGTTTGTGGAGGCGGGTTTTCTTCCCCCGGTGTGTTTTATATGATATCAGGAGTTCTTTGGTGGGAGTTACTCTCTTTCTCTTGCCCTCTCTCTGTCTGTCTCTCTCTCCATCCTCTTGCCTCCCCTCCCTCCGTTCTTTCATTTCTCCCCTTCCTCGTGGGCTGATTTGTGGGAAAATGACTAAACTTTGTGCTCACTGCCGGGACACAGTGCAGTGATACTATCCCAGTGGCCACTGACCCTGATAACAGTTTTTCCATACAACTTGTTTTGTTTGGGGGTTTCTGAAATATGAAAATAATGCTGATTTAAACTTCAAATGTATGAAATTCTTAGGAATTGGGGTGTGGTTTTGTCAGAGGAGTTTTTTTTTGCCATTGTGGTCATTTGTTTGCTTGTTTCAGCCAGAGCTCTGGCCAATACAGACGACTGTTCTTCTTGAGGTGTTTTGTTTTGTTTTGTTTTTCCCCTGAGTCCTGGAGTTGTTGCCCTTCAAGGATCCCAGCCTTTGTACAGGTCTCAGGGCTAATACATTGCCTTGCAGTATCTCTGATTGGACATCAGAACCCAGGTTCTAGGTTACTGGGTCTGAGAAACACTTCTCCAGGCTTCTGAAACCCCACATGATTGTTACACTGGTTTTCAGTTTCCAATTTGTGTCTTTAATTAGACAATGTTCTTCTATATTTTGCAAGCGCCACCCTCTAAAAAATGTTTAAAGCAATTTCGTCCCATTTTCCCACTATTTATGGATGATTATATTAGGGACTATTTTGGATCATTGTGCTTGACCAGTCTGCCCAGGTATGTGTGATTTTTTATCACTCAACATCCTTGTCTTCGCCGCCCTGGCAATAACTAAAAGTCCCCCGGATGAAAAACCCTCTGAATTTGTTGTGAGGGTGAATGCACGTTCCCCAAGATGATCTGACAACATTTCTGAAGCAAAATCCTAGGCTCCATCTAGTTCATTGCCGGAGACCTTGGGTGGGCTTAGCTACTGCCCTGCCTGGAGATGAGAGATCAGGCCAACGTGCTGTGCTCTTCCCAGTTCGAACTTTGAGGCTGGTGTTATTTTTCTCTTCCTGGAAGGTCAGGCTGCCATGCTCTGCTCCTGTCCCCATGCTTTTCACACATCTCGTCCCTGGAGAAACGTGAGAGGCGGTCTGGAAAAACATCAGTGCTGCGTGTGTCTGAGTCTGCTTACACAGGATGCCGACAGATGGCAATATTTTATCATTACTGCACCACCCAGAGACCCTCCATCTGTGGCCTCGGGGGGCAGGGGGAGTCGGCTCTTTGGTGTGACACATGTCACCGAAGCCTCACCCCCCATTAACCGTGCTGTTGTTTGTGATTGTTAAGCTGCGTGTCTCGGCGTGTGTTACATTCTTGACTGGTACAAGGGTCCATTAGTAAGTAGCATCTGAGGGCCGTGAGCCATCGAAGGCCCCATTCTTGGGAAAATAAACACTGCACATTCGGCTGAGATTAGGGCCACTGGCTGGTGGTGAACTGGATGGCGTTTCATGTAAAAGGCTGCTTCTGTGATTCATCAAGACCTCGCAACCCCTCCGCCCCATCAATAAGCTAGAAATTCATGTAACGGCCGCGGAGCTCTCCCCATTCACGAACATGAGTGGGCACCCCCGACACCTCTGGTGCTTGGCAGGGCTCAGTCATGGCGGGGGTGTGAGGGGAACATGGCAGCCGGGAATTTCCAAACCAGCAGCAGCCCTTAGGAAAGCCACTGGGTGATTTCAAGGAAAATATGTTTTTGATTTTTAGGTCTCTTTTCCAGAGATATTTTCCTTATCATTTCCCCCTTCCTGTCACTCTTTGTATATGTCAGTCACATTCCCTTCCTTTTCCTTACATCTTTCATGACTTCTGTTTTCTTTTCTTCCTTGTTCACTACGATTTTAGTCTTTCCAGATCATCCTTTGTGAGGTTCTCTCTCTTCCCAACATGCGGATGCAAAACGTGATCCACAGGACGCCAGCCCCGGAAAGGCTTTCTGGCGTTTGCCGTTGGCACCAAGGGGAGAGGACGGCCTTGCCCACACCACCTACCCAAGGAGCTGAGTTTAAACAGAGAGTTCCCTCCAGCTACCACCTATCCTCACCCCTGGCAGCGTTATAACTCCCAGCCATCTAATGGTTAAAACCTGGCCCGAGACTAAAGAAAGTCCATTACAGGCTGCGTTTAGGGAAAGTTTTGGGGTTTCTCTGTGTACACGCAACTTCTGAGGCTGTATTTCAATCCTTGATCTCCTTAGCAATCTGCCATATTCACTGTTTGTGTTTCTCTTTTCTAACTTCTTCTTTTTTTTAATGTGAAATTCTGGCATTTCTTGCAGGAAGGAAAGAACAGGAGGGCTTCAAGCACTGCTGGGAGGCAGGGGGGCAAGGGGGCCCGAACATCTTCACAAACCATCTACCCCACTCCATCCAGGGTCGTGACCATGTAGGCAAACAACCAAGGGTCAGAGGGGAAGAAACAGATGGGGACCACAGGCTCCCAGATCCCACACCTCCTCTCAAAACCCGTTTCAGAAAGCGGTTTTCTGTGAAAGCAGATTTCCAACACCAGGACTTTCACGAACCCTCATTTCTTCGGCCTGTGAGAAGCACGTTGGGGGGAGCGTTTGCCATCAAACGAGGGTTTATTGCACGCCCCTTGTTGTTGTTATAATTCATGCTGATACAAACCATGCTCCATAAAATGCCCCGATACACGTCCACTGGGCAGCGCCGCGGGGCAGGCTCGAGCCCAAGCGCCTGGAGCCATAAAACCGCGACCGTCAGAAACACGGCTGCCATTTACTCCTCCGTAATGTGCTTTCCCTCCTTCTCTCTCTAGGCAGATTTTCCTCGTGTTGAAAGGGAACCTCTGGTCAAAAGTCAGCCACAAAGTTGTAGAAAGCTTTGATAGTCAGTGGAGTGAATCATGACTACACATGGCAGCGGCCTGCACCAATGGGGCCTCTTGCTGGGCGGACCTCCCTCTAAGAGCAACTTCTGGTCATCAGTCAAAGGGGCCCCCAACGAGGTGAGCACAGCCAATGGCTTCCCCAGCTCCACGGTGCCTGGGTCCCAAGTTGCCCTTTTCCACAGGTATTGCTAAAGCAAATAGCAGACGGTATTTACTGGGTGTGATGCTTTCAATCACATTAATCTAGCCAGTAAAAAAATTTATGACCAATAAAAATTCCACCATGACATGGCTGATTGGAGGGGAGGCTGCAGGATGGAAATTCAAGCCACACCCCTGCCTCGAGCTAGACTGTCACAAACCTTGGAAGGAAGCAGGAGTCGGGATGGAGAAAGACAGAAAAATCTCTGGGGTTGTTAAAACTAACTCAAGGGGAGGTGGATAAAACTCTTAAATCGTTTAATAAGTCCAAGCCCTTGGAGTTTGGAGGGTGAGTGACTGAACACCTACTTTGAAAAGCTACCTGGGGACAGTATAGCCATCGTCATGCTTCCATTAGGAAATCTCCCTGGACTCCTTCTAGTCCTCTGATTACATGGTTATTTTTTCGGCGCATAATAAAAATAAATATTTTTAAGTGCACTGCACAGAGACGCACAAGAAGGATGCATGGGTGGGGACTCTTTCCCTGGTTGGAGCCCATGGGGAAGGCAGCTCCACATGGCTGTCTTTCTCCTGGCTGATCAGGGGCATGGTCTACGCAGACCCAGAAGAGCAATGACTAAGCACCATTAACATCTCTGAGTGATGCCTTCTGTCCCCGATCCACGGCGACTGTCCTCAGACTGCATGGTTTCAAACACACTCTCTGAATCCTGGTGTTCATGATTTCTCCCTTGAATGGGCAGCTGATCCAATTATTTGTCAATGATCCCAGACCACACATGGCAATGAGAATGTTATTTTAGTGAATTTATATTGGAAGTCCCGCCACTGGGAGTGAGTACCTGATTAGTTAATCACAACTAATGTTTGAAGGAGCTTATCCAATATCCCAATTCCCCCCCCCCCTTTTTTTTAGTAAGATAACCTCATATTTAGTCTACATGGCAACGTGCCCATCCTTAAAGACATTATTTGCAAAATCCCTTGTTACTAAAGGGTGGTCAATAAGATGTCATTTGAAGTGTGTGGGAGACCTTTGAGAAAGCCCTCTAAGAGGATGTCAGACGGTTGGCATTGGCCTTTTCACCCTTTTCAAACTTCTTCTATTTCCTGCTGAGAGTGAGGACCCAACAGGTGACCCCCAGCAGCCTAGTCACCCTGGAGAAAGAGATAAACTTAAGGATGAAAGCCTCGAGCTCAAAGGGGCAGGGGAATGGGCAGGAAAGAAGAACGGGATTACATAGCACAAACTTCTCCTTACAGAATAAGTCACGGGGACATAATGCGCAGCAGAGCAAATCTAGTTAATACGAAATATAATAATTATGCACAGTGACAGATGGTGACTAGACTTACTGCGGTGAGCACACTGTAAGGCATAGAAATGTTGAATCACTATTGTGCACACCTCAAATTTACACACTCTTGTACCTCAACTATAATGAAAAATACATTAAAGAAACAGAACCAGTTTTCACTACACTGAAGTATAATTTTACGAAAGGGCAGATAATCTTAGTAAGCAGACTTGGATTTGAAACCCAATCCCACTTTTAAGTCACTCTATGACTTGGGCTAGTGGATGAACTTCTCCAAGTTTCAGCTAGAATGCCTGTTTCTCGTGTTCTTAGAAAAATGGCATTAATTGACATATGTAAAGTACCTAAACATCTGTAATATGTCAGTCACACAAGAGACATTTGCTGTCCCCCTACTGTTATGTTTTCTTCTATGTCCTTGTCCACCAACAAGGTGTTCATATCTAAAAGGGAGCATGGAAAGATCTTTCTGATGAGAAGGAGGAGAAGGAGCAGGAGGAGGAAGAGAAGGAGGAGGAGGGTAGTCAAGACACCTTGCAAACACAAACACTGATGTATCTGCTTTGTTTATACTGCTGTGCCAGTCCTAATGCTAATTTCAGCCTGGCACCTTCCTGCTGTCTAGAGGTAGTACTTGAAAAACCACACCCAGGCCTGGGATTCCATTACAAACTACCACCTCTTACAATAACACTCCCTATCCCCTTAGTCTTTGCATTTCTTAAAACTCTGACATAGGAAATCATCAGGAACAACACCCCAAATAAACCAAAAGAGCCTATAATAAAGATTTTCAACCCTATGATTTGGGACATTTAGAATCAAGAGACCCCACCTCCATAACATCCAAGGTAATTTTGCAAGTATTTATATGCTGTATTTCAAGAAAGAAACACACACACACACACAAAAATGGTTCTGCCTAGTTAGAACCATTTTATTTTTCTTTGGAATACAGTATAAAGGACTGCTAGCCCAGTCATCATGGAAGAAGGTGCCTCCTTAAAGAGAGGAAATGGTATATGAATTTATGGCTCACTGGTCACCCTCCGAAGTTCTGAGCTGGAAATGAGAGCGTTAATGTAGAGCCCTGACATCACTTATTGGGCATTGCCTGGAATGGAGTGGCCCATTAAAACTGAGAAAATTGCCTAAATCCATTTCTGGAACGGGGACTCAAGACTCAAAGGCTCATTAGGACATAAGACAATTGCCTTAATATCACCATCTAAGGATGTTAAATCAACTCTGATTATTGAGTAGTGACAGGGGTGGTCCATTAAATGCTCAGCAACTTAGAGGAACATGAAAGGTTTTTTTGTTTTTTTTTTTTTTTCTTTTTTCTGTAGCATAGTTTTGGCCAGTACCTGCGTCTCCCCATGCTCAATGTAGCCAGAAATACCACACACAAAAATTCTTGGTATCAGTAAGTCAGTCAACTTTTCTTGGAAATTTCCATTCTCCAAGGCCACTTCAGTGCTATTGAAGAGACAAGAAGATACTGATTCTGAGAGATGAGGGTCCTTTTGAGAGGGCACGAAACAATCTACAGGACTAACGATCATACTATTAGGAAGCAGGACACAAATATCAGTTTGGCCACAAAGGTTTGTTAAGCCACTGCTGAGTCTCCAACTCCCCTCAAGGTCCCCATCACCATTGTGCTGGCATGGCAGGTCATTTTCTGTGCATCATTCCAAGTTCAACATGAAGCTAAATATCTAGCATGGTTCCTGGCTTTTCATGGTCTGAGAGCACAAACGGCCACATATCCCACAGTTTCCACCTGAAATCAAGGTTTGGCCTACATATACTCAAGGGTTTGTAAACTTTAGCAAAACCCTAGACTTCCCTGACCTTGGCATTGGGCTGGCAGCAGAGGTTTCCCATGAACGTGGTAGTCATACCCAGAGGAGTATTTTCACTCTTTAAATAGGTCCTCGATGGCCAACACGTTCAGAGTCAGAAACGCAAGAGAGAAGAAAGGGGCAGGAAAAGGAAAGAAATGGCAGTTGTAAGATCATGAAAATCATATTCTGATTCCTAATCATGATTTGGCCTTTACAGAAATACAAATTTCTGAATGTTTGGGTTAAGACTAACTCATAAGTCCAACCAACCAGTACTTGAAGAACTCTGAGATTTTCTATAAAAAAATAGCAGTTGGTTTTTGTCACAATCTGCGATTATAACCATACCTGTGGCAGAGGGCCAGGGAGCTGAGTAGAAGGTTAGCTGCCATTTCTTTATTATTGGATATCAGTGAATCCCCCAAAGTGCTGACTTCTGCACACGCAGCCTGGCAGTACATGAGAAAGAATGGAATTGGTTTGGAGAAGCTTAAATGGCCCCTTACAGGCTATAACAGTGCTTACAATCTCTTCTTTACTCTTATTAACATTAAATAAGATCTTGTGAGCTTAGATAAACAGGGTTAAAGGGGAAAGCACAGGATAGGGTGTATGTGCTCCCCATTTTGTTGACTTTTACCACTAAAATTATTGAGTAAGCTTTTACTTCAGCTCCCAGCCTATATAATCTGTAATAGTAAAGATTCATTGTACTGAAGAATTATCAGGGTATTTGCCAATAATTTATAGTAATCTATTCTAGAGTAGAAGGCTATGAAATGTGTGGATGATGAGGATTACATGGATGGTTGAGCTGCCAGATAAATACAGGTGTCCTGTGTTTGTATTTGCTAAATCTGACGACCGTAGGTATGAAGGAGTTTGGAGCTATTTGAAGTAGCAGCTGGAAAGAGAAGGGTTGACCCCCCAAAAGTTGGACTGGATCCCAACGCTTTTTTTGTGAGTTTTAACTTGTACATAGTCCTTGCTTCTTCCAAATTCCTCATCACCCTCTTGGGTCCATCGTAGACTCCCTAAAAATGCTAATTGATTTATTCATTGATAGATAAAAAGGCCAAGACTAAGCCAAAGTAAATAAGGCTTCTGGTTTGAATGCTTTATTTCATGGGCCAGATTTGGGCATGCATTTCACCATTTGGAACACGTACTTGTGAAATTGCAAAATATAATGCATTTTAAAACTCAGGTACCTTTTAAAACCCCACTCCACTAACTCTCGGGTTATTATTCATGCTTATATCTTAATGGAGTCCACAAATCAATTTTTCATTTTTTTCTAGGTGAATATGGCTGATACTTACAAATGAGTATCATTTACTCCCAGCTCCATAACTCCTTATGGAGCCAAAACCCAAAGCTATAAATACAGAACACCACTGTGGGCCCCTCCTCCTCCCTCCTCTTTCTCCCCAGCATGTAATGGATTTCTCTTTTCACAGTGTTAAAAGGATCAGTAAATCACCAGGTCACCTATTGATATGAAAGCCTTTACATTTGAAATCATTATTGTTTTAGCAAATTGCAGAAGAAAAATACAAACGAGCAAATAAATCAAGCAAAAACTGTAACAGGTTTTTACAAAGTATGGGTGGAGTGGAAAAAGTGATCTTGGCTTAATTAACCACACTTAGTCATGAGAGGCAGGAAGCAGAGGTTTTAAAAAGTCCAATTGGGGCTGTGCTTCACACACACACACACACACACACACACACACACACACACACACACACTTTGTAAGGTGTTAATTTCCATCACATCATTCTGTGCTGCGTTACCACGAAAAAAACTGCTGAATCTTGACCCTGGTGTAAAATATTCAAATCACACTCTCTTGGAAGGCCCAACTGCCATGAAATATTTGCTTTGTGCAGGCACAGAGAAGCATCTCTGTACAGGTACGAGATGTTCAAGGCCGAGGTGGATATTGCCCTGGGAAAGGAGGAAACGCTTATCTGATAAGTCTGGATTGCCCTTATATCAACACCATCTCATTTTACCTCTGCCTGTTGACTCAGACCATTACCTGTGATTTAAGCATCCTAATCCCTATAATCTCTTATGTTTCTAAACTCCAACCATTCCAACGTTATGACTCAAGTCAATCCTCCCATCTCCTGTGCCCCTTCCCTAATTAGTTACCACACTTATAATTGATGTAGACACTTGTTTATATACTTTAACACTTGATTATCTAATTCTTTGTATCATTTTATCTTTTCTTATGCATGTACCTCATTCTTGAAATTACTGGATATACACACCCTAAGGTCTTATACATCTCTGGGGTACTTCTGGGACTAGTAATGATCCATGAAGTGAAATAGGGACCATATACTTGCAGAAGGATGCAACATACCTACATTCCTTGGTGAACCTAAGGTTAGTGTTTCAATCAATTTTATCTCAAGGAAGCCAGTCACACATTAGAATGGTCAATGATAAACCGCCTAGACAACCGTGGCCCCAAACGATTATGATAGAGCTGAATTTCCTGTAAGAATGGAAGGGTATGTGGCTCAGGAAGATTTTTTTTCTCCGAAGGGAGCAATCTCTGTGGGGCTTTATCATAGATCCCCTCTCACTCCCAGAACCTCAGTGTTGAGCGCACAGGTGACAGGCCAGTCAGTCAGCCTCTGACCTGTGTCCGCACGGAGGAGCCTGCCCCCAGCGCGGCATATTCAGAGGCAGCTCCCGCGCTCCCAGAGCCAGCCTGCGGGTCTTCGGGGCGCGCACTGCTCTAAGTTCTTTGGTGAGGATCGAGGACCCCGGACAAGAACACAGGTCCACAGAAGCCCCCTTACGTACTGAGGGCCACTGCCGCTTCGGGAAGAGCTCCCTGTAGTAGCACGGAGCCAGCCTGTTCCTGTCCTTCGGAAATACCTTCAGGTTGTACTGATGTAAGGAGTAGATAAACTATTCAGTCTATCTGTTCAATGCCAGAGACAGGGTCAGTGGGACCAAAAACAAACTTTCAAAGGCAAATATGTGCGTTCTTAGTTCTTCACCCTCTCTCTTCTTACAAATTCCACAAAGTTTCTTCATCTGACACTGTTCCGACAGGCAGTAGCCAAACACATGTTCCCACTGCATCCCCTCTGTTCCTTTATCTTTCCATCTTGATTTGTTATCCCTCCTGACCCTCAGGCCACCTTTCCCTCTTGACAGTCACCACCACGGTGACCTAGGCCTAACCCAGTCAGTTTCTCCCCCCCATAGCTCCAATCAATCCACCCCAAATCCCTGTTCATGGAGCAGCCTCCGGAGCTTCCGTTTCTGAGCCTGTCAGAAGGACACTGGGATAATGGGTATTTGAAAGCAGAAAAATAAAAAAAATGTAAAAAGAGGTAAGAATAGTTTCAGTGATTGGGAAATTGTGAATAATGTTTTCCCAAGCGTATTCTGCTGCCAGACAGGGGTGTGATTTTAGAGGATCAGTGTCAGAATGAGAGGGGCAGTGAGGAAAACGAAGCTGTCCTTCTTTAGGATGCGCCCTGTGTCCGTCAAACGGGGCGTCTGTCATCACTGCGCTCAGAAAACCCTGACGTCTGTCACACTGGCTGCAGGCAGAGGTTTCAGCAGGACACTGTCTTTTTCCGAGTGGAATCCTTGTTAGCCAAAAGCTCGTATTCCAAGGTAAATGGTCAAACCACATAAAACTCGTCAACCTTCAAGAATAGATGAGGAGAAGTCATCTAGCATGAACTTTGGGATGACTGAGATGACATAATAAACAAACACAAATAAGTTTAACTTTTATAGTCTGACGTAGTGTCTATTCTCCCAGGGGTTTCTGGGCAAATCTCAACAACATGAGTAAGATACTAACAGCATCGAAAATAGTAGTTGTAAAATTTGAATGTAAAAAAAAGTCTTTCTAGTTCAAGTACCTAGGGCCCTCTTAGACAACCACATTTCATTGTCCTTTATATAAATTTCTCTACAAAAGGGGAAAAAAATACAAATTGTGAAAATCCATTGCATCATCTAAAGCTTAAATTAAAATCTGATGCTGAAAATGAGGCCAAAGGGCCAGAGGAGACAAAGTTAATAATTCAGAGGATTTACAATGTTTATGTCTACTGGCACACAAATATCTTTCTATCCAATCCTATAAAACTTAGGGTCACAGGTACAGGCCATCCCAAAATATTATTTTTTCTGTTCTCTTAATTTTAAAAAAGTATGGCTTTAATTACACATTTTAACTTTTCTTATGTTCAACTAATTTTAAAACCAGGCTATGAGATACAGATTCTGAACTATCTAAACGTACGAGTACCCATATACAGAGTATGGATAATTTTTCTAGGTGTATCAAATACAAATGTATTTTTAAAAATAATTTATTTATTTGTTTATTTATTTATTTATTGTTAGAGAAAGAGAGGGAGAGAAACATCACTGTGTGGTTGCCTCTCACTCGCGCCCCCAACTGGGGACCTGACGTGCAACCTAGTCATGTGCCCTGACTGGGAATCGAACCAGCGACACCTGGCTCGCAGGCCGATGCTCAATCCACTGAGCCACAGCAGGCAGGGTCAAATATATTTTATATTGCATGTACATCTATCTAACGTTAAAGAACAACTGTAAAGAATTTCGAAGGAGAGAAAAGTTGAGACAAGAGTAAAATTTTAAATAAACTATGAGATAAAAAATTGACCATCTGCATTTGTTAAAAGAAATTATATTTCAAAAAACAGATAAAGATCTGAAGGATAAAAGGATAATAGGAGAACACAGACCCAAAACTCAGACTTCGTATTTACATTTGAAAAAGAAAAAAGCCCTATCATAATATTAGAAGAGATTTAATTGAGAACTTTCAACTACAAATAAAAGATTATATCAATCAGTAGAGTCCTTTTGATGTTAATTGTGCGTTGGTATTTTATTATTATTATTTCAACTATTTATTTAATCTGTTTTAGACAGAGAAACTACATCAGGTGGCACTTTTTCAAAAGTAAAAGTAAAAAATAACCTCTTAAATTATCACAGTCTCACTATAGCAGAGAGACAAATGGAAAATTCATATATGTGAGGACATCTAATTGTATTTAAAAAATTAGTATCAAATAGAAGGCTGTGAAAGGTAAGGCCAGTTAAAAGTTAAAAGCAAAACAACCTTTCATTAAAACTGAAATTTCAATTTTGATTGAAAATATAGGTTTCTTTCTATTGTGTATTTAGTCTAGGAAAAACTGGCCTCAATATTTTGTTTTTCTTTCTATACCCATAGAAATAAGCTATTAAGCCCAAGTGAGTTATTCTTTTTTTCTTTCAATGTATTTCAATATATTTTTTTTCAAGATTTAATGAAAGAGCTGTACAATCCATACCCCACCCTTTTTCAAGAATGTCTGGCCAAATGCAGCTGTAAATTATAAAATAATGCCCTGCATTCATAACACAGTTCACACATAAATATAAAAAATATAACCACCGATCAAATGAGTCTTCCAGATCGGTTGCTTAAACCATCAAATACATATAAATATATCCTTGAGAAGCATCCTCCAACTTTAAAAATGGTGTAGACTTTACCCTAAGTATCTCTCTTTTACATCATGTAGTAGCCAGAACTCATATTCTGAAGAATGACTGCTACATTAAAAATAACAAATTATTAAATGCAGTCGCTTTTCCCCCCTCATCAAGCCCTTTCATTGGTCCAAAAAGCAATTTTGTCCACAGAAAGCCCCAGTGCCCCCCTTTTTGGTGACAAAATCTATTTCTTAGGACTGGTACCACAGAAAAGCAGTAACATCTAGGACTTCCCCACCAGCACCATTGTCTGAAATGTAGATTGAAGTTTATCAAATATGTTCAGGAAAGAAAAACAATGTGCTAGAACATAGCTCTAAAAGACTAAGAGACCAGATGAGTGAATGTTCCTACTTGTCATTCTTGGGCTTTTCCGTTAGATGAGCTTATGTCCTGGTCTCCACAGAATAGTCCCCACTGATCCCTGTTATCCCATGTATCAACAGGGATGCTCTGCATTCATCACACAGTTCACAAAGCATATCTCAAAGCATCTCATATTGGATAGTAAATTACACAGTCGCCCACCTTTAAGTTACATATGAGGTGTGGATTGAAAATCCACGAAGTCTGGTCCTTTCATGTGTGCAAACCAAATACTGAATGATTAAAATCATTGAATTTGGTTTTACTTTGGCATAATGTGTATGTGAGTGTGTGTATACGAACACACACACACATCCAAACCCATAGCTTGTAAGATAAATATATTTAAATAAGAAGTAAAGGAGTTAATTCTGCCACAATCATGTTGCTGGTCATGGGTGGGTCTCCTTAAAGAGTTATTTTAGGGCACTATATACATATTCCAAAAGTGTCATTTCTAACACAACTCTAGGTGCACTTTAAGTCAGAAACTGTATTACCAGACTTGATAGCAATTTTAAGTCCAAATAACTTTTATTTGGTTTAAGAAAATGTATACACTAAAAGCACACACATTTTTATTATGCAGAAACATTATGTGTTTATTATTTCTCTTGTCTTTGACCTTCTTTAGCACGTAGGGGCAATAACTCTCCTTTATTCACCAGCGTGTTCCTAACAGTCTAGCAGAGTACTTAAGGTATTTTAGACACTTAGTGAACATTTGTTGAATCATGGGTATGAATGGATGAGCTTTGGGGGCAATCCCATAAGTAGAGTTTGCATACTGGAAAATAATTGTAAATTGTTTTGAACAGAACAACACTAAGATTCATATGTAAATCCTGGCATAATTATTTTTAAGTGGTATTAATACCCAAACTTGACAAATCTAAGCCTGATCCCAAACTGAGGCAAGACAGAGAGAAGTTGGGGAAAAATCCCAACAAGTGGAACGAGGAAGTAGAGGTGGACTTCAAAGGCCGGTGAGTCACCAGAGACCCCACCTCCACACGTGATCAGAGGTCGCAGAAGTCAACAACAAGGGCTGGCAAAAACCGGATCCATCCAAGAGAGAGGAACGATTAACCAGAGAATGTCCCAAATCCCATTATACCGTCATGGCAATGAAAGCTGATCGCACAAGTAGACGGGCAATGCCGCGATGCTTCCCCAATGGACTATGTTGGCAACAAGACCCCTCCTCACCAGGAGGTGGAGACAGAATTTGGTGCCACAAAGTTCAGGAAAAAACCCACCCCAGGAAAGATATAAAATTCCAAAACCTGACTGACCCTGCATGCAACTCACTCACAAGTTTGCCTGTGGCCACTCAGAAGCATCTTTTTGCTGCCTTCACAGTGGTGCCCAATCAGACTTGCAACTAGGGGAGCAGCGGGCTGTAGCAGCTCACCCCAGGCTCACCTCCCGATCCTGTCTCCAGAAACCCACATCCTAGCCTCTTTTTTTCTACCTAAATAAAACCTGCTTTCCCTCTCACTCTGACTTGCTCTTGAACTCCTTCCTGCACCAGTCAAGAGCCTGGAGGTCCCCTACCATGATAGGGCAGAGTCAGCCCCCAGCTCGGAACTGGCCAAGTGACAAAACAATTACATTTGCTGTCACGAATGATTCATTTTCATGCTAGAAATTGATCTGAGTTCATTGGGAACCCAGGGAAGGGTACACTGTAGAACTCTGCTTGACAAAACTTTATCCATAGCTGATCAACTTCAATGTGATCCGTGTGCTTGTCAGAAATGCTACCTCCCAGATCTACTGAATCAAAATCTGCCCATTACCAAGACTTCCAGGTGATCCATGTGCACATGAAGTTTTAAAGCACTACACATACAATGTTCAAAGTATGAATGTTTATAATTTGCAAGTCAAGACTCTGTGAAGGACAGAGAATGAGGGTGAAAAGGGATAGAACAGAGATATAAATATGACAAAATGACACTTCTGTATCTGAGGACTGTATAGTCTCGTGCAGGGATTTTCAACCAGGGTACTGCAAGGATTTTTAAAACATGCAATACCAGACAATGTAGTCAGAGGCACTGACCTCTTTTCCCTTAGGTTGTCAAATTACAAAATGACAACAGCCAACGGAACAATAGCCATCTGGAGCGAGCACCCTGTCTTGAACCATAAACATGTAAGTCATATAACAGAGTTGCATCTTACTGTTTATACTGCATAATAAGTTTGCATCTGATTGGTAGATTCTTGGTACCAGAAATCCTTATACACAAGTATAGGCACCTAATTTTTTTAAAAGGTTATTTTTGAGCAAAAAAGGTCAGTAATTACTATTACTATTATACCTAAATTTTTGTCAGATCAGCCAAAAATGTAATATATTTTTTTCTCAGTGTGCTGCAGAATTTTAGTAATTAGTTTATGTGTGCCATGAGATGAAAAAGGTTGAGATCGCCAGTCTAGTAAGTTAGACCGATGTGCATCAAACCAGCAGAGAGAATAAATTAAGTATAAAATTATCTTATAATCTTATACAGAATAAAGTTGTTTTTAGAATAGAAAAAACAACAGATTTTTCTTAGAGAATATCAGTAGATAAGCAAATGAAGTGTAGATCTTTGATTTTCTGTCTCTTCTCTCTCTCTCTCTCTCTCTCTCTCTCTCTCTCTCTTGCACATGCACACAGACACATAACCATCCAACCATGCACTTATGCTTTTTGCCTTCCTAAAAGAGATTTGATGTGGCTAAAATATGCATCATGGCTATACTCCAGGTAGTTATGTTTCTTCTAATAATATATTTAGGTCCCAACTTCAATGCCCTCATTAGTAACTTGAATATCTTAAGGCTCTCCATAGGGAAATAAATCTCAAATGAACATAACTGCTTTTGACATGCACTGACCTTGTTAACCTTGCAGGTAAAAGCTCACCAAGCAAATAAATGTCATGTCACTAATGCAAGAATCGACACACAAAACAGGGATATGATGAGATTCAGCTGTTGCTCCTTCTTGTGGAGATAGAATAGGTCTATGCTGCAAAACTTGTACACAGGAAAATAAGCCTTTCAGGAAGACCCTGGGATAGCAAAACAAGAACATCCAATGCCCCACATCCAGAGGTCTGACTAATCAACAGAGAGAGAAAGCATCTCATCAACAAAATTAAAGCGTGTTTTTGGTTGGATATGTAAAATACTGTCATGAATTTCTAACTTTGGTCAGCCAGTCTTACCCCAAAGCCAATACAATTTTAACAATAAAATGTAACTATCTTCTTATGTAAAATTGAAACCCCACTGAACCTTCCGCAAAGCTTTTGATCCTAAAATACATTTTTTAAAGGTTGAATTGGGCAAATCTTGCATATGGACTTGGTTATAACATGTAAGTTATACATTTTATATAATCCTAGAAAAAAATTAATTCAGCAAATACTTAGAGCCCCAATACTCTATGAAAGGTGCTGCACTGTATTATTTAAAATCAGCTACGACATCTTACTGGGAAGACTTTCCTGGACTCCCCTTCTCAGGAAGCATCAATAACCCGGCATGTGTTTCCACCTCATCTCTACAGTGATTAATACAACTGGATTAAGCCTACAGTATAATAATTTTCTTATCCCCCTCTGATAACCACTACATTATGAAGTCCTTATATCAAAAGTGCCTTTTGAAATGTTAAATAAATGAATTCCTCATACAACGATGGAGATCGTTCAAAAGTAAGGTAATTGGCTTACTTTATAGTTCATGTGAACCATGCTGGACTGTTCTTCATAATGCTTTTTGGGAATGAGAGCGGCATAGTCCAAACTTGCAACAGAAGTTCACAAATATAAACATATTAAGCTTGTGTTTCCCACCCGGAGATGTCTGTTTCATAGCAAATATCACCTAAGATTCCATGCAAGTATGTTTCCTGTTTCACATTACAAAGATTAATCTTCCCCCCAAAAGGAACGTGGTCCTTCTGGTAACATTCAAATAAAAAATTCTCCCACCTTCCAGCTGTCAGTGTTTGGTACGTATTGGAATCCATACTCTGTTAGAAGAGTCCGTTAGATTTATGTCATAATCATTTTGCCGAAGTACAAATGGTCTGAAAAACATATGTACAATACTGAAACATTTACAAATAATATGATATGATGAGATGACTGAAATTAGCTATAAAATCTTTCATCAAAAATAAATCTGAAAAATCACTGAAACACGTGTTTTACTAACATCCTTAAATATTTTTGGCCCAAGTATTTCTAGAGACTTTTCAGAAGATAAGTATAAGGTTCCTCACATTATGTTCATGGCAGCAAATATCTAAATAAAGCTGTTCATCAGATATTGTTCAGTTATGTGTCTACTTTTCCTTTTCATCTAGGCTGACATTCAGTCCAATGGTCAACTGTAAATATTCACATAAGCACCGGAAGTTTACATACATACATAAACACGTATAGGAAGACATGTAGTGGGTCTGCAATGCTGAATAAGGGTGTCCCCATAGAGCCTTGTCTAAATAATGCCGTATGGATCCTTTGCTAAGAAATTGGCCTATGTGCTTTGAACATTTGTGTCAGATTTGTCAAGGATGTAATGGACTTCAATCAGGGTGACTTAATACAGTCAATTACTCTGCTCTGGTTCAGAACTTGAATTTGCTGTGGAAGCCTGGCTCTCATTGCCTGGTTGAACATAATGAATTGATTACAAGGAATTGGAAATGCATCGCTTTTCCTTCTCTGACTCATGAAGTTGAATTTAGCTCTGCTCATTTTTAAATAGTATATAATTTTTACCTATGAATACAAACGCAGGTACATGCCAGACAAACTTAGACATAGATTAGCTAGCAAAGAGACAACATAGCAATGTGGTTAGAACAAAATATGTATGTTCCTGTGGCTATTCCCCAAATGAGGTGTCTGTTTTCTCCTAATTAATTGTTTTTAAAGATAATCAGTATGCATAATTCATACTCGGTTTATTTTATAAGGAGAGATGCTGAGTTTTAAAGCAGACATACATATATTAGTTTAAAAATAGAGCCTGGAACCATGTATCAGCATTCATATTTTAAAATAGTAGCTTCCTCTCCATGAATGTCAATTTTAAAATGGTTTTATTACCCACGAACTATTACTGGTACTATTGCTTAATCTTACTTCAGATCAAATTATCATATGAACTGATGCAGCTTGTAAAATGCAGACATTTAGCGATTTTTGCTAAAGGGGACACGGTACCTTCTACCCTAAGAATGCTAATGGATCAGCAGTGCTTTGAGGACATTATCTTTCCTAAAAGAGAGCATGTTTCTTTGAACTGGATGGACAAGTAGATAAGATGCCTTCACAGCTTATGCCAATAAGAGGTATTAGGATTTGTCAATAACAAAAGGCAAAAATCATCGTTATTATCAAAAAAAAATTTTTTTTTTGTATCAAGACTAGGGCTCCTTGAGATAGTTTTGTGCTTTAAAAAATGTATGGTTTATTAGTCTTTTTTTTTTTTTCTAGAACTAAGAGACAGATTATCCAGCAGCAAATGATTTTCCAAATATTAACTGCATTCTTTCAAGGAAGAGGAATGTTCGTGAAAGTAAGGTAATTGTATTTTTTCAGCCACTCCAAGGAAAGCAATGGCTTACTTGGGTTGGCACCTGTGAGACCAAATGTTGTTTTTACTTAAGTGAATTAGCAATTATGGATCAGGAGAGAAATATCAGAACCAACTGAGACCTGATGCCTAGGTGATATTTTCCCAGGTTGGGCTTTATGTGGGCCAATGGAAAGAAACTAAATTCTATCTACCCTTAGGTTCTTTCCCCCCAACCTCCAACTATTTTATGAAGGTAATTAGTACTTTCAGTAATGGGACCTCACACTCTCCATGGCTCAAGTCCCAAGTTATAGGTATTGCTGCAGAGTATACTCGGGCCTTCATAGGGAAACATTCCCCTAACATGAATTATCAAATTTAATAGGATACTTGTGTTTCTGACTTAATATATTTTTCCAGGGGACAAAGAGGTTCCAGTTGTTCAAGTTCATTATAAGGGCTGCCTTCTGGGGCATCAAGGAGGGAGCTGGAGAGCAAATTCATAGGGAAGCAGGAGCAGGGAATACCCACCACACTCCACAGCTCTTGTTCCTAAGGGGTGCAGACTGCAGTGCCTGACTGGGAGTCAGGACTTTCCTAAATACAGTCAGTTAAACCTTTCTACAGAAATCACTCCAGACTTGCCCTGGCTTGTCCCACAGAAAAATATTCCCACAGACAGAACAACTGGAGAGGTTCAACGGCAGGTTACAGACTTCCAGCCTGCCAGAAAGTGACAGTCGTCATATTAGATGGATAAACAGGACTGATCCCAGTTTAATATTTTAACAAGATTATGTGGATATAAATCTGCCTTGATTGGTTTTGTTTGCATTCTCTCATTTTGTTATTTATTTTTACCTCCTGTAATGGTTTAATCACCTGGAAAATCATACACCCATCACATTTTACTGACTACCAAGATACTGTGCTTTAGATTGTGTGTATATGTGATATATATGTATATGTACCTATAGTATATGTATAGAACTTTAGTTACATATTATACATAAGACCATAAACTACCTAAAGCCAGTTTAGTATTTTATAAATAATGGATGCTTAATAACTACTGCAGATGAAAAAATAGCTTGTGAACTACCTTCTGTCATTATTATTTAATTTCTAATGATCTGTTTTTATACTGAGCCATTTTGTTGGTGTGACATCAACTCAATCAAGTCTTTCCATTCTTTTCCCTCGATCCATTGATTGAGTAAAGGTCCTTACACCTTCATAAGCTCTGAAGAGCTGAGCTGAATGGAGCGATGGGATGGGCCATTGTTCTTTAGAAGAGCGCTGAACATCCCCGAACCAGAAGAGTAACTAAAGACACCAACAGACATGGAAGCGATAAATTAGTTTGTGTCACCCCTCTTTGGCTAGAAATCTTTCGGGGGAACTGATTACATAGAGCCAGTGAAAGTGATGGTGCTCAAGCTGAGGCTGGGACCGAGGAGTCCTGGGTCTCTCCCCCCGCCCCCCAAAACTCACATGGTCTGCAACGCAAAGCCTGGGACCCCTTAGACCTCTGAGGTACATAGGTCAGAAGGCAACCCCCAGGCTTATTTTAATTGTTATTGTTTAATGCCCACTAATCTTTTCAATGAGTGATTTTCCTCCCTGACTGCACTTTGGAGTCACCTAGAGAGCTTCTAAAAATGCTTGATTTTAGTCCTCACCCAGAGAGATCCTGTTGTCATTGTTCTGGGGTGGCTCCAGGAATCACGTACTTCAAGAGCTGTCCGAGTAATTTAGCTATATAGCCAGCTAGTTTCAAGAAACACTAACAGAACTCAAAAATATCAAGAATTTGAAGCCTAACTGTACCAAGTTGTAATTTCCTTGAGGACAGAGACTGTACTTTTAATATATATCATTTTCTGCAGTCAACATTAGAATACATGGAAGAATGAAAGAATAATGTTATAGCCAATCAAAATATCCAAGGAGATTAATTTTTCTATGAAGTCAGTAGCATCCCAGACTGGAATCAAAATGCCTTCTTCCTTTCTTCACCCATGCTACAATAATTTACATGCCAGGTACCATGCTAATCATTGTGTTTTGTAAGTCTAAAGAGGGGGGCAGACATTTAAATAAGTAAATAAGTATTTATAGCACCTAGTAATTACTCTAAATGCAACAGAAACAAAACTGTCACCAATCCAACCTGGAAGACTTGAGAGATGCTTTCTAGAAGGGGCCCATGCATCTGGTTCAGAAGTACAAGGAGGTAGGAACAGACACAGGAAAGTGATGGAGAGGAGAAGCTATCCAGTCTATTACTCTAAACTATGATGTCGGGTTAAAAAAGATAAGCAAGAACTAAGCTATAGAGTAGTGGGATAAGACCGGGGGATGAAAGAGAATGGACAAGAGCCCTGAGTGGCTCTGAGCTCTCCTAGGAGTCCCCAGCGTTGAGCAGACAGTGCTCTGAGGCAGCACTTCTCCACCTTGAATGTGCCAGGGAAGCCCAGGACCTTTGCAAAAATGTGCCTTTTCACTCAGTAGGTTTACCAGACAACCTCAGCTGCGTGGGGCCTCAGATACTGAATTTCTAACACACTCCAGGATGCTGCTGGTCCACAGATCACATGCACAAGAGCCAGCATCTAAAGTTTAGCACAAAAATATCATGAGTTTTTCTCTTTCAGGGGCTGTTGTTTTTTACATATCTTTTTGCCTCATTTCCTAGCTTCCTTTATTTTTAGTCTGCCTTGTTTTGTGTGATGTTCAGTCCCTGATGTGTTCTGCGATATACAAAGCCTGTGTAGATTCCTGTAATTACCTTATAAACAGTAGTTCCTTCCATCTATTCAGTTACCCCAATCACAACCCCTAGGAGCACGTGCTGGGCTCCCCTGAAGCTGGTATCATGGTGCCAACCATCTGCAGTGAGGAACACAAGAGAATTCTAATATACGATTTCTACCTTCAAGAAACCAACTACAAACTTCAGCAGAAAGGGTGGACATGCCTAGCACATATGTTATGACAAAAAGGTCTAAACAAGGTGACCCATCCGCAGCATGAGAGAGCTTTGGAAGAGAAGTCAAGACATGGGACCATCCAAGGAAAACACCCTTCGATGGCGCCCTCTAGCCGCAGCTTCGATAGCACACCGTGGAAAATCTTGCCGGCTCAGCCAACTTTCTTTAGGAAGCATGCGTGGATTTTTTTTCTCACTGTTCTGAGAACATAAAGGAAATTAAATAAATCAAAACGAAGCCACCGGATATTTTATTGGGTAACTGGAATCTGTGATAAGAGTAAGGGCACAGTGCAGCCACCATTGCGCCTTCCCCGACGCGAACACAAAGGGAGATTCTATCAAGCAGCTCCCTCGGACGGGGCTCCAGACACGTAAGCAGTTCCTCGGTGTGTTCCTTTGACCTGCCATACGATTAATTAGTCCACAGTTGTTTATTTGGAGATATTTAACTAGAGACCTTCTTGAGAGAGGCCTGCCCTTGTGGTTTGCCCTGATCCTTCTCTAAGTGTGGGAACCTTTGTCTAATTGGATTGACTGGAAGTGGAATGATCATGGCGTGAGTTCTCTATGCGGCGCGTACGCCGCGGACATTCACATGGAAATTAGGTTAATTACACAGCACAGATGCATCTAATGATTGCACCTGCGGTGCTGTAACAGCCTCCCTTTAACTCAGTTTCACAAACAGTCACAAAGAGCAGCTGCGTTCGTTGCCACAGAGTTAAAAATCTGTAATGAGCCCCAACAGAATAGAGGTGCTGGGGCGGGGGGAGACTGAGGAAGGAGTGGATCCTTCCGGTTCAGATGTCCTTCTCCAGCCACCTGCTGATGGCGCTTATACCGGGGGCCTTGGGCACAGACACAATGAGCTGTTGGCAGCCTTGGCCTTTGCCCCCACGCCCCCCACCCCTTTTCTGACTTAGATTCAATTTTCTCATCTGTTAAGAGTCATTTATAGGGTGATGGGGATTCATGAAGGGCAAGGCCAGCAAGACACCAAACTACAGGCTCATTATAAGTAGCCCAAACATATTAGAGTTCTTGAGAGAAACAGAACCAATAGGATATCTATCTATATCTCTCTATAAAGAGTTTTATTACGAGGAATTGCCTCACACGATTCAGAAGCTGACAAGTCCCCAGTTCTGCAGTCTTCAAGCTAAAGACCAAGGAGAGCTGGCTGTGTAATTCCAGGCTGAGAAGGGAGACCCAAGAATTGGGAGAGCCTCTGGGATAAGCTCTGGTCTGAAGGCCAGGAGGTGTAAAGCCAGAAAGATGTGGTGTTTCAGTTTGAGTCTGAAGGCAGGAAGAAAAAGTGATGTCCCAGTTTAGAGACAGCCAGGCAGAGGAATTCGCTCTTATTCAGGAGACAATCAGCATTTTTGTTCTATCTGGGCCTTCCACTGATTGGATGAGACCCACCCACAATAGGGAAGACAATTTCCTCTACATGGTCTATCAAGACAAATGTTAAGCTCATCCAAAACCCTCTTACCCCCAGAATAATCTTTGACCAAATATCTTGGCCCCTGTGGTCCCATCACGTTGACACATAAAATTAATCATCACACACACCATTCCCCACATCATGCAAGGACGGCTTCGGAGTGATGCTGCTAACACCCAGAGGAGCGCGGGGGCCCTTTCAGCCTCACCTGCCCCCTGCCACGTCATCAACACTGTCTTCCTTCTTTCTTCAGTTTTCAATTCCTTTCTCTTTCCTCTTGTGTGTCCTAATTTCCTTTCCCTTTGTCTGTCATGATCCCCATAAACACCTTTTAGGGATGCCAGGAAGCCACTCTACAACACGTGCTGAGTCCCAGCCCCAACATAACTGAACCTCTGCCGCGCTGAGCTGCTCTGATACCCGCCCATCCGATGCCTCCTGCGCTCCCAGACCAATCCCATCAAGAAGCTCTGTATTGATGTCAGGGATGCTGGGGGAAGGAGTCACAGACATTCACACGTCCGTATGTACAGTCTTCTTGGGTTTTAAGAAATAGGTTGTTATACACGAAAAAGGAGGCCCCATTGCTCCCGAGGTGCAGCTATAGTCTGGGATTCCAATGGGATTCCCCGGCTGTGGCTGGGAAAGATACTAATTGGCTGCAGCAAACTCACATCTGCCCTCAAATATTTAAACATTTAAGGAATGCGCTTCGGGCACTAAGGGCAGCTCTGGAAAGAGGAGGCTCCCCCCCACCCCCCCATCCCCATGCTTACGAATAATTGTATAAGCTTTCAAAGGGACAGAGTAGAAGGCGAGGGCACCCCTGGGGAGGAGTACCTCGTTATGTTTGTTAAGATAACTAGATTCACTTACCTTTTAGTCTTGTCTCATGTCTCTTTTCATACCATACCGGCTCCAGAAGACAAGTTAGGGGGGGCAAACGAAAGAGGCACGCTCAGCAGCCATCCACGAAGCAGCCCGAGACTGTTTCTTGCTGCTCTGACCTCTCTGCTCAACAGTAAACTAGCTTCTGATGGGTGGGAGGTGAGATTAGCCGGGATGAAACTTAGGTCAGAGAAAAGCCATCTGAAGCCACTGGCCACGTATCAAGCTTGGCTAAGAACGCTGTGCTGAGCCCTCTCTTTGTTGGACAGGGGGCCGAGGGGTGAAAGAGTGGGAGCCACTTAGGGAAGGAAAGTGATAGTTTCCTCCTCGCCACTTTATTGCGAGGGTCCATCTCCACAGGCAGTAGGGAAGTGACCTTATTTTCCAAATGTGAAGTAAACAAGCAGAGATAGAGCAGTGAACATCTATAAAACACCCAAACATCCTATTCCTTTGACTCTCAAGATGCAGCCTGACTTGACAATATGCCAGAAAGAATACCCTGTCTCCATCAATCTAGAAAACACAAATTGGGCTTGTAAAAAAAAAAAAGTTCATGCCTGGACTTATTACTCATCACTTACCCTCTGTGTGGTTAATGGCAAAGCAGCGTTCAGCCCAGTGAACCTAACCTCAAAATGTGTTGCCATTGCTAATAATGGTTTGCAGAGAAGGGGGACGTCACAGCGCGTGAAGGCAGGCGCGGTACAGGACCTCGGGAAAGTGTACTCAGGGTGGGAAAACAGACTTGATTTAATTACTGGCAAACAGATGCTAGGGACTGGCCCATCTTTACCCACACGGCGGCCCCCGACGGGTCTCCACCAAGCTGCGTGTTACCGAGATGGGCTCCCCGGGGATGCTCAAACACATGGAACACAGAGATGCCTTCTGTGATCACAGGGGACGCCGGAATCGTGTTTGCTGAACACACGAACACCACTTACAGACAGGACACCTTCAAAACCACAGCCTCACCGGGTCGTGTGGGATAAAGAAGAAGGGCAGGATCACAATACAGTGTTAGGCATCGAAGGGGAACACCCATGGACTTTAAAAGGGTGCCATGGGGTGGAATGTGGATGCTTAAAAACAGTTCGTCCAAACAAGATTGCTGTTTACACTTGGGGAGGCTCATTGGACTTGTTCTGTTTTGCAATTTTGCAACGTGCAAAGTTTCTGTAATAGGGTTTGGTGGCATCATTTCAAATCAAAACAAGAAAGTGGTTCTCAGAAATAAAACCAGAGGCCAGCTCCATCAGGGTTGGTGAAGTCCGTTGGTTGTTTGCTTATTTATACTACACGTCTTTCCCTCCCTCCTTTGGGAATTTCTATTGAAGCACACATGTGCGCACACACGTGCACACAGGCCAATCTTGGTATGGGAGTAAAAGGAAGGGAGCAGTACCATGTCTTCTGGTTCCTGTGGCAATTTGAAAGAGAACAGAGCACACATGTATGTGCAAATATGTACATATGCATATATGAATCAGACATACATATCATATATAAGCAAAAGAATACATATACATCTATTTTTTATTACCTCCAAGAAAAGAGGATAACTAGAAGCTGAGCAAACCATTTGGGATGTAAAACAAAGAGACTTTGACCAAGCCTCGCCTGTTCAAACATGCTATCTTTTTTTCTCTCTTTAAGGGAAAACCTCTGAAGCTGATCTGCAATTGTTAAGCTAATCTGTGGCCTAGGGGAGAAGAAAAGCCACCAAACCCTTATAGAAATGAAGGAAATCACACAGACATGCCCACCCCCAGATTTAACGTTCCACTTCCATGTGGTTTTGGAACTCACGAAAAGCTTGAGTTGTACTTGGGAAGAAAAAAAGCAAGCACCAACGACATCTGGAAGAGGCGTCACTGTAAATACAAAGATCCTCACAGTAGTTGGGGATGTCACTGATCCAGGCTGGCAAAAGCGGCATCTCGTCATTAAAAACATTTTAGTCTCCCTACCAAAGGTTGCAAAGAAAAGAAAAGGTAGATTGAGGAAACCTGTAAACTGAGGGTTTCATAAGCATGTTCAAGTTCTCTGATGAACCCATGGACAATTATCTGGGAAGCGCCTCCTATGGGTAACGTCTTGGGTAAACACCCGTGACCAAGGATGAGGAGGCATCTCTGCTCCTGGAGGCCCGTCCTTGAAGGTGTTGCAGACAATACATGCATTCACGTAAAAGCGGGCAATTCTGGCCTGTAATTTGTGATTAATAGAACGAAACAGAGAAATGCAACACATAATAGAAGGCACCCGAAGAGCAATGCACGTGGCTGCTTTAATCTAAGGAGCAAGAGAAGTCTCGCTGAGAGGGTCGCCTTTGCCCTGACACCTGAATGCAAACGGAGCCGGCCAAGCTAACACCTGCAGAGTGGGCCTGACATATTTCAAATTCCCCAGGGCCCACCAGATGCACTCCCAACTCAATGCTGTCGTTCAAGCCCTCCACGGCCTGACTATCACATATCCCTTCAGCCCGAGTCCCTACTAGGCTTCTGTAAAAATTCTTGGCTCCAACCCCAACGAGGGTTCTTTGTTCAGGACCTTACAGTTTTCCCATACAGTTCTAATGCAATGGATGGCTTCCTCCACCCGACTTTTTATGTTCCAATTCCCCTGTCCTTCAAGAGCCTTCGTAAACATCCCCTTCTCCAAGAAGTCTTTACTAAAAGCACTTTTATAATTTCCTCTTCCTTGAATTCTTATCTCAGTATGAATATATCTTTTTCATGTCATTTTGTAATCTTTCTTTGGTACCTTATGCCCTACTTATTTATATATGTTGCTTATTCCTCCTTGAGTGTAAGCAACTTAAGAACGGCTTGTTCTCTTTTTTTTTTAAATCTCTTTGTCTTAACCATTTGTATCTTTTCTGATTTCTAACTGAAATTTTTGCCAAGTCCTCAGTAAACAGCTAGACCATGAACAATGAAACAAAAGCCAATCTCTATAAATCAAAGGAAAAGTGAGGGGTGTGTGTGCGTGTGTGTGCGTGTGTGTGTGTGTGTGTATGCATGTGAGTGTGTAGTTAGTGGAGGACTAGAGCAATGAACTGGGGTAACAGTAGAGTGGGGAATAGCACATAGACTAAGATCACTAAATAATAATTTAAAAAGAATTCTTCTCTGTGTCTTTTTGTTATATTTGTCATCACCATTCCATGTTTGGACCAATCAACTGAAATGCTGTGTTAATGCAGCCAAATACTCTGTTTGGTGCTGGTAAAAGCAAGTGATTTTGCTTATGAGAAAGGAAATTATTTCTAGCCATACTCCAGCCAGTAGTCTATCCCTACTGATGGAAAAGCTAGACACACACAGGTCAGAAGCAGCATCTTTCTAGGGAACGGATAGTACATGCCTTGGTTGGCTGCTTTCCCCACTGATAGCCTTGCTGAAGAGGGTACTCAGCTTGCATTACCACTCAATGATTCGTATCTCTCAACACAATGTAGAGTCCAAACACACAAATTAAAAGGGATCTCAGAGAATCTTTTTGAAAAAGATGAATTTGAAACTTTGAGAGGTAAGGTCATTGGCTCAAGATCTCCCTTGGTAGATTCAGGAACCTAAGTGCAGTATATTTTCATATCACACTGTCTGACTCTATATCATATCATAATTCTGAATGGGGGGGTCCCTGTCATGCTGTCTTTTAAAGATTTAGACAAATTGCTTCTGGAGGGAAAGCAATCCCTTAATTACTAAGATATGCAAATACAAAGAATCCTCAAAAAACCCTATTGATGAAGCTTCCCACCAGTTGCGTCACTTCTGGCTCTGGGCCACCCAAAACAAGAGCAGGTAGGTGGTGTTTATCTCTGTATATCTCTTTATGTTTCAAAATAACTGACTTTCAGGAAGAACTACAACTGAAATTGTTCCCAACATCACTCAAAGGGAACTGGGTGCAACGAGGCGCTATGGGAAAGTGAAAAGAAAGAAAGAAAGAAAGAGGAAGAAAACCACATTGATGAACAGGAGAGGCAGGAGTAGGACAGATCTGGAGGGCCCGTCAGTTCCAGCAATAACAAGAGCTGACATTTGTTACATGTTAATTACACGGTATTGTCTTTTGGAGGTTAAATCAATCAGAAATTTCCTGTACAGCTAATAAAATTGGAACCCCTCGGTCGTTTGCCAAGTCACGTTAGACACTGTCTCAGACCAGAGTCAGAACGCGCAGGCTTTAATTTGTTCTGGGCAGGAGAAATGAGAAACCACTTCTTTAACCGAATTAGGCTTGTTAGAGTCATCCTACAGTGGAGGGCTAAACGGGATAAATGATTGGAGCTGCCATTTATTGAAAGTGTATTTGTGCACCGGGCACTTTTCTGAGCACTTCACAGCAGGACTGTACTCGTTTGAAACTAAGTCTGTTGCCGTGCTCGTATCTCCATTTTAAAGAAACAGAAACTGGATCTCAGAGAGGCAATGTAAGGCCGGGAAACACCGCACTGAGAACTTGAATTCAAGTTGGTCTAACACCAAAATCTTCGCTTATACCTAATGAATTCCAGGGCACACATCAAGGAGCCACCTAACACTTGGTGCTTTCAATTGATGCCAGTAACACATTTTTAGGGAAAATCTTACAGTATCTACCCAAAAGGTTCATTTAGTTGACTATTTTCTGTTATAAATACAATCCTTCCCATGATCTAAACAGTTAAACTGTCAAGGGTCTCCCAAAACATTCAGCTATTTCATTTATTGAAAAGTTCACACACAGGCAATAGATACTATGCAACGGATGGGCCTCAAGTGGTTTGAACTAAAGCTATCTCATTACTAAGTTTGGTTTAAGTACAATAAGGTAATCAGAAAATGAAAGGCTGGGCTCATTGAACAACTCACTATAAGTTGATTCTTGTATACATTGGGTTTTGAGGTCTATCGCATAAAAACCAAGGCATAGATCCTGAGATTCACTTTTTTAACCATTTAAAAATCTCACTATTCCAAGAAGTTTCCACTAACTCTCTGCACCACAGGCTCTCTGCCTATTTGCTCTATGATACTCCACGCTTAACATCATCCTGTTCATTAATTTAGGATTAAAATGTTTCAAGGGCCAAAACTTAGTGGATTGCACAATGTCTTATAACCCCATCAATTGTCAGACCTGTCCAAAATTCAGAGATGTTAAAATTTAAAATACAAGTACATCTTAGAATCCATGAAATACATTTATATATTTTTTCCATGACATGTCCAGAAACTGAGTCAATGTTGTGAATCAGCTAAACCGGGACTAGAAAGCACTTAACATTTTAAGGTTAAAAGAAATTATTATAGAGAATCTTTAATGGCCAACATGATTACAGGGGTGGAGATCTGTGTCTTAGAAGGAATTTGAGGACCTAGAACAGTTCCCATTTCCCAAAAGTGAGAATATGAAGGTTCCTGTCAACTTCTGTTCATTCAGTGGACTACCTCTGTTAAGGAGAAGGTCAAAGACACCCAACTAACTCATGGGGTTTTTGTCCTTGCTTCATTTTCATTCATTCATTGACTCATTCGTTTAATTTCATATTTTCAAGACTTCTAATGCTACACAGGCACCAGAGACTAAGAGAAAATGCTCTAAAAACAATCTCCTAGCTATGGAAATTCAAAGCCCCATTTTGGTAAGATCAGCCACGTCAAACATACCCTGGTGTCCTAAAGAAATCCTTGTCGAGGCAAAAGAATGAAATGTCACCAAGTCCTTCTAATATTTTGTAAATTGGGCACACCTATAAATCAGCCACAATGGACTTTCTCAAACTCCCTCAAGGCAGCCCGCAGCGACTTGGCCCCATCCTGCTTCCTCTGTGAGAACTGGTTCCAGCTACCCTAGCCCTGCTGAGGCCCTTTAATTGGCTGCCTGATAAATGACACACTGTATTCTTTTTATTGGGATAATTCCCAGGCAACTGATTGGATACGTGGAAATGACAGGTACCAGAGGATTACTGGCTGGGCTGGAGTCTTGCTTATTAACCAGCACAGGTGGGACTGGTATTTGTCAGCCTACATTTCCTTGGGCATGCATCTTTGTTGCTGCTAGGCAGACCTCTGGCTCACATCAAGATGTTTAAAGTGAATTCTTCAACATGTACCAAGCCTGAAGCTTGATTTTTCTCTTAGGCAATGTCCTTTTGGATGATTCAAAAGGGAAAATTCAGAACAGTATCGAAGGACTCAAGGTTCCAAAACTTACTGTAATGGAGGGAAACTACGTTTTGAAGGAGAGAGGGAATTTAATGATGCAAGCTTTCAGATATCTAGACATATAAATTCCAAGCATAAAGCATTCATGCCATTCTCCTGACAGTCCCCAAGAATCAACTCAATCTTTATGTTTCTTGCTGTGTTATGTGCTTGGAAAGAACTTCTTCTCCTTCTCATGGGACATGTCAACATTTTTCATCTGGAGTTTGAGTTTTTGCCCATTTATTAACACAGATATTAATCCAAGCGTTTTCCCTGCTGTCTTGAAGGATGAAATTCACACATCTTTTTGGTGAATATTACGCTCCCCTCGTAAACACTTTTCCAAGCCTTCATACACACTTTGCCTCCAGCAACTGACAATATCAGTGTTGCATGCATGCATGCATGAAGGGCAGCTAAAATGTGTCAAGAAGTTACAGTGAGCTTTCCTATTTGTTTTCCATTTGGAAGAGGGTAACTCTGAACAAGTTGTACCATTCATTTTAAGCCACACAGGTGTGTGGCTCAGCCATGACGTACACTTGACTAGCCTGATGGACAACTTCTGTGAATGCACATGGCCTGTCTGCATTCTGCCTGCTGTCCCCAAGTGTGTCATCAGGCCACATATGCCAACAGCACCTTGTGAAATGTTCTTCCCTAATTGTTTCATGGCTCCAGAGAGACAGAAAGTGATCATGAGAAGAAATGTTAAATTGTGCAGTTAAGAAATCATATTCTTAACTAAATATGGTGATGGGCCCAAATTTGACTGAAGCTGATTCATTAATAGTGTTTTTCTTCAGCTGATCTTTCTTTTGACACTTAATTCCTTCCATTCCCCAGAGTCCCCATGACTTTATTTAATTAATCAGAGTTCTTAATAGCAGTGCCTTGTATAAGCCACTCTCTTTCAATATCACTAAAGTTCACAAGTCTTCCTGGCTCTTTCTGTTGCTCCTCTGACCATTTCCCTTTACCCAGATGTCAAGTTTCCTTCCAGGATATAGGAGGACCACAATCTGATTAAACACATCCACGATATTGCATGAAAAGCGGTAACTCAGGAGTTAGCACATGTTGTTTCACTTCCTCTTCTTCTTGAAATCTTCCTACTTCCTCTACTCCTACCTAGTTTCTCTAAAGCTCTTTCATGTGAATTATAATTCTCTCTTTCCCTGGAAACCTTCTCTGACCCCCAGCATACGGACAGCTCTCCCTTCCCTCAACATTTCATTCTTTCAGAAATTTAATGAGATGGAGTCATGAACTTTATAATGGGCTCTCTTTTCTTTCACACTATTCTTCTCTCCCTAAATAGAACAAATTAAGTTGCACATTCTTGGAAGGCAGAGGTTATCGTAATTGGGGAGAGCATAGGAAATGGAGTTGGGAAGACCAAAAACCAACGTTTCCTCTGCCATTTTCTGTGTCACCCTGAACATATCTTTCCAGGATTGCTTTTATATTCTATCAAAAAGTAGGGGTCACAGAAACCACCTTGTCCTGGTATAGCTATTAAATAAGCTATGACATACAATTTGCTTAGTGTTTGGTGGACAAGAACACTATGCAGCATTAATTCCCTTTTGCATCCTTTTATTCTAGTCCCTGGCTCTGGGCCTTACTTTCAGCAATTAATAGCCTTTTAATTGATATTGCTGCACTCATGAAGTCCTCCTACCCTTTATCTCTCCCAAAGAACTTGCATATCTTCAAAAGAGAGCCTAATTCTCAGTCAGGCAAGCTCTTTATGAAGACACGTGTGATGATATTTTGAGGGGCTGCTTCAGTCATCATGCAGATTGGGGGAGGCCCCCGCATGGACCCTGTCCTCCATGAAATTCATCCATTAGCAACTACTTTGGAATGTAAAGGCTAAAGAAATAACGAACATGCAGTTGCAAATTGATGGTGTGCTGTAAAGCCTCCATTTTGATATAAAGTAATTGAAGGTTTGGTACAGTTAGACTCCCTGTACAATCTTCTGGAGGAGTTCTAAGAATGAGACAGTTGGAGGCACACACCCCATTTGTGCTGGGCTAGGGATGAGCAGTCTGGTTTGATTGGGGTAGTTGTGCTTTGGCAGGTCCTTCTACAAAATTCCCCTAGAGGGCGCAATAACTCTCTTCCTCTTGTTCTTAGGGGCAGATGTAAACTTGCCGAGTTATCTGTTCTGTGCAACAGACAGACTCAAATGGTTCAGAATTTAGTTGTAAATAATTTAGATCAATTGTCAATGATTAATCTCATCACTTATGAAGCGCCTACTGTGTGTATGTGTTTTTCTCTTGGCACAATTTTGCAAGTGGACACGATGAACATTTAATGGACCTTTGGTCAACTAGAAGTCTAATTTTCAGATCTGCTTTTTTATTTATCAGAAAGGTTATTTGTCTCATTCATAATAGAAGGTTAAAATGTATTCTTATTTAGTACCTACATTTTTAGGTTTAATTTTAATGCAGGGTGTCCTAATTTTCTGGGATGAATTCAGTTTTTCCCTAACATCTTCATATATAGACTTAAAATGGCATTTTTAAACTCAGGCATCTATTGGAAACATAGATGTTTCTTTAATCATTAAATATGCATACTTACTACAACTAATATAATGTTAAATTGAGGAACTGTTCTCTCTAAACCTCTTTTATTATTTATAACAAAGGATAACATTAGTGCATCTCTCATATGGTTGTTTTAAGAAAATGAGACCATCTATGTGAAGCACTTAGCATAATGCCTGTCACATTGCAAGCATTCAATAAATACCAGCTACTATCATAAAGGACACAAAATTTTGTGGCACATTCTAAAGCCTTCAAGAAGGCATAGCCTTATCACAGAGAGGCATCTGATTCTCATTATCTTAACCTTTTGAGTGTCACTTATTGATTACAGAAACACATATAGGTATAGTACACACATAAGGATTTATTTGAGAAATAGGTAAGAGTGGTTGCCATGGAGAAAGGCGCACACACCTGCAGTGGGTGCACACAAATCTCACCCAACTCATCTTTTTTTGTCAGCCAATGAGTTGAACTGGGACATGGTACCAAATTTTTAAATTACGTTTTAGTAACCCCAGTGCTAAAATATATAACATCTTCTAATTTTTGAAAAAAAATTTTAATAAGTTACCAAACTCTAGATGACAAAATTATTCACAAAAGAAAGATCAAATCTTTGTGATTAAAGATTTGGAAGATAAAAGAGATTTATATCTTCCACGTGTCCTCTCTCCATTCTATAATACCTTCCTTTTGACATTGACAATATCATATGTAAATACCTGTAGTCAACACCTGATTTTTATCTCCTCCACTCAGTTGGAAATAAGGAGCATCTGACTCAAGGGGACACTCTTTGAAACACTTCAACATGGCCTCCTTAGATGTAGCAACTTCAGTCTCCGAAGGTGACAGTGCATGGATCAGGAAATAACTCCGGGACTTGATCTTAGGTGCTAGAGATCAGCGTGACCAAATAAACCCTGCCTCATCTCCTAATTGATAATTGCAACTCCACCCTACTCAGCTCTTTCCTTTTCTCGCAGGGTTTGATACGTGTGAGGAGCACAACTTACTGCTCTCTTCACTCATTTGAAACTTGGCCCAAATGAAGAACTTGATGATTAGTAAAAGGGTTAGGGAAAGCAATGGAAAACACTGGCATTCTAGTAAGAGAACTTGAGTAAAACAGTCTATTAAAATAAAATAAAATAAAAAAGACCCACAACTCAACACTGATATCATGAGGAGATAAGAACAAAGCCTCTCAAGTTTTGTCAAAAAAAATTCCCAGGGGAGTGGGTCAGGCTGCATTTCCGTTTTCTAACTGTGTCTATAAAATTTTACTTTCTGGATGACAACTGTCCAGAGTCATTTTTACTCTCTTGGTCTCTTCCTATCTTCAACGCACGCCTGTGTTTTAGCTTTTGATGTACAAATACTATCCACAGGTGCACGTGTACACAGCCCAGTTTTCTGCGGCTGTCGAGCGCAGGCTTACGTGATTTGTGGCTTTGATGGCCTGATTTGGGTTTTGCCCTTGAGAAAAACTCTGGTTCGGATGTGTGTGTATAGTAAATGAAGCATATTAATGGCATAATTGCCACACAGAGGATCATGCTGTAACCCCAGAGGATGTGGATACCTCAACAGCGAGCTGACTTAGGAACGGCACGTTGCACCTTGCCTCCGGTAACCTCACTGAGTCTTCCCTTCCAGGTGAGATGTGTAGAGTCAGGGTTGTCTGGGTTCTTGACAATCACTTTTGTTCCTAGCAAACGTAATACACTTACATAATGAAAACTGTGTGCTGCACCCGAAGTAAAAATTATTATCCTGGAGATTATCTTTGCCAGTCTCCTCCCGCTCCCATGGGCACCACTCTGTCAAAGCAAAGGCAGCCTTTGAAAGGTGTGAGAATATCCATTTCATCCACTGAACACAAAAGTGCTCTTTGTCGGTTGGGATGGTAGATAACACATAACCTTGTCCCATTTAAACGTAACTCAGAAAGTGACTGGTGGAGGACACTTCAAATGGCTAGGTCAAAACCTGAACTTGAGCTGAGACGGGCAGATAGTCTTTAGGACCAAGGAATAAATATTGGAGAGGCCAACAGACTCTTTCTGGAGTATTTTATGCCAAAATAACTAATTTCAGGTAACCTGAAAGTGAGGCACACACATTCCTTCACAGAGACTCTGACGTAGAAAGGCAGGTATTCTTCGGAGGTATTTTCCTTCCTAACAAGCTAGCTCTTTCCCTCAGGGTCAGAATAAACAGCATCTGGTTTGCTCAGGATGGAGGGGGTTCTTGAGTCACAGGACTTTTAGTCCTAAACCTGGGCACCCTGGGGTAAGTTGCTCACCCCTCCTGGCCCCGACAGCCTGATCAGGTCAAACATGAGAGAGAATTCAGCAAAAGGTTGTTCTAATGGACCGGTATCACAATCCCATGACCTTTCAGGCATGAACTGGACCGCTCCAGTCCTTCCGACAATGGTTTTTCTGTTGTTAGTCCATTTTTCATGTCACCTGGAAATCCACATTCTAAAAAACTGCTTAAATCCCAAAGTAAAACTAGTGTTGAACTAACTAGACAGCTTTCATTTTCCCGGTGTATTTAATTTTTGGTCAGTGACTACAGACGTTTTGAGTTAAAGTGAACACAGCCAGAAAAAAAAAAAAAAAAAAAGTACAGATGTCTAATTATCTGCAGGATTTATAATATTACATAGGCACTGTTTTATACTCCACACTCCCTTACAGGAAAATGAGCTGAGTTTATTACATGCTAAACAATAACAACAAAAATCACAAGTTGGGCAGTCATTAGCTTGAACAGACATTTATGTTATTCTTTTAATAGCAGAACAATTATAATTTTATGCTCCAGAAAAAAAAAACTCGCTTTTACATTTTATGCCCGAGGTTGCTTTTCCAAACTGACACTAATACTGTTTACTGAGGTGACGGCAGAATGTGCTCTGGAGGTCTCTGCCTTATAAAGAACTTGGGAGCTATAGCTACTCTGAGTCCAGTGCTAGTGTGCGCCCCTGTGTATGTGTGGGAGGTACAGAAGAGACTGGGCTGGCCATTGCTTTTATGCACAGGCCCATTACTGTCTCCAATTTTTCCATCTGTCCCTCCTTTCTCAAAATGATCCTCCGGGTTAGGTCTCATACACTTCCCAAGGTAGGTAACAAGGTAAATCATTGCACTTTAATAGTTAGCACTTGAAAGAACAATATGGAAGGTCAAGCTCACAGACTACATACAGGGCCCAACCAGTAGGCAGGAGACTTCTTGGATCACTCTTCTGAAAGGCCTAGGACAACACGCACTTCTAATAAAGAGCAGCTGGCCCTCCTAGTGTCTCCAGCCACTGCTGCTCCATGATAACCCTCAGAAGGCAGCTTCCCTCTGTGGATCGTGCACCCCAACGGCACTAGACGGCTCTTCAATTACTCTTCCCATAGACAACAGAGGGCCTCCTTTTAAGGGCCCTATCCTACCCACAGCTACACTAGCACCTCCGCAAACTCCGCCACTACTGGAAGACTCTGAATCCAGTATCGTAGCATTTGGTACATTTTATCAAGTACCCCTTAGAGTCACGTATGGTATGGGAGCGCATCTTTCCTTGAACACTATTAAGAAAGGAAAAATGTAAGGACTCCACCTAACTATCTTGTTAACAAACCCAGTTGTGGTTAAATTCAAGATATATGTGTCTTAGGAGACAGGATTAAAAGCACCCCCTCAACACATATGTGCGCGCGCGCGCACACACACACACACACACACAGTGATACATGATGAATTTTTCTTTTTGTCATACATATCAAGTTTTCCTCCCCAGGAGCAGTAAGCTCTTAGAAAAAACGCAAAACACTGTTTAACCACTCCACTACAAATTCTCAATTTTGGGGGTACAAATACTGTAACCTCATCCATTACTAATGTGTTGTCTACAGGTGTGCCTCAGTGGGCTTGGCATCTGAGTGACTGCCTTGTCCCTGTATGAATCCAGCCAATGGCATCACAAGATAGGCCAAATGCCAATTTTTCTGGTTTCATGCTATGCTATCAGGTATTTTCTGTTTACATTTCTTGTGGTACGAGGTCGGTAATAATTTGCCTAGATTTTGCTGAGTTCTGTACATTTTCAATCGCTTCCTTGGTAATAAAAATTATACTTTACTAAAGCAATGCCTCTAGTACAAATAATGTAGCTAAGAAGTCACTGTTTATTAGTCAGCAAGCTCTCCCGTTCGCCTATTCCTTTAGCTGTCCCCTCACCTCCCCTTGGAATGGGATAAAATATTCAGTATTTATCATTACCTGCTAAGCACTTGGTGGTAGGCATATAAGGCTCCAGGAAGCAGTCAGTTTTGAAGGGGATCAGAGAAAACTTTAGATAAGGAACAAGGAGGTCTCTCCTCTCCCAGAACCAGATTGGAAATAAGAGCAAATCAGTTCTGAAAAGAGTACACGCAGATCACACGGACAAAGCGTATTTGACTGAGCACCGAGCTGGTAATCAGGGCCAACTCTCCACCTTACAGGCAGCTGGTAAAACTTAGTGACGCAGCTTCTACTGCTTATGTTGAAATAACTCGTGTTATCAAAAGTGTAAGACTTTGCTTTCGGACATTTCAGCAGAAACACATATAGAGCTATTTGGATGACAGATACTGACATTAAAATGAGGAAAACCTAATAACATTAATACCATGATTATGTTTATTTAGCATTACTGAAAATCAAGCAACTGTTTCTACTGAAAATATAAATGCATCTTATAACTACAGAAGAATTGAATCCATTCAGGTAACCGATTTGTTAAGGATTTGTTATACAAATCTATGCTGGGTACAGAAATGGACTGCACTGTGGAATTCAAAGAGCTCGTCTATTGTAGCCTCATTGTTAAGACACAGAAAAAGCTGATTACATAAAATACAAAGCTGAGCAGTCCAGTCCTGAAGCAGTGTTCGCCTGCTGCCTGTGAGCAGGTTCTAGTCTCTGAGATAGAGTATATTCTCGAAGTTAAAATAACAATCAGGATGATTAAGAACCTCAGGGTAGTGGTGTGGACTTCTTCCCACATCCACACCCAGCCAATTAATCTTCACCCTCCAAACCAGTCCAGCAAGCACAAAGACTACATTGAAGGAGGGAGAGGTAATCCCTGGGAAAATAGATCCACACAGGAGCTTGGAAGATGCCTTAGGGGACCTGGCTGATGGTAAGTATCAAGTCTTGAATGCCACCACTTCTATATCACATCATCTCTTTCTGGTGCCTCAGCCACTGTCCTGAAATAATCATGGGGACAGTGGTTCTTTATAGGACGCAAGCCACACTGGGCTAAGAGGTAGACAGCCTCGACGGTATCATTTGTGGTATTCTGGTGATCTCTCAAGAAGTTTGTACCCTGGTCAAGGTCTTTCGGTCTCCTCAGTTATGGAAGGACGACACATAAAGTGAAATTATACCATTGAAATTAAACCAGCCTTTCTGAAGAACCAATCCCCAATCTTTCCTGATATTTTATCATCAAAGTTGATTTGTTTACTGAAAACAAGCAATGGAAAAGAATCCAGTTACGAAGGCCTGGGAAAATACATTTCAAGTGGACAACTCTTCCCTTCTCTTCTTCCTTCTCCCATGATGACAATTACAAATGAGCTTAGGATTGACTTAAGTTATCAGAACTTTTTCATTTGTTTATTTGTTTGCTCGGTTTTGTTTTCAAATGGCAAATAAAACAAGGGGGATATATGAACTTAGGTATCTAAAGTTTTGTGATCCATGCTGTAGATCTCAACAATTGATCTGATTTCTCTGTCATCAGCCATAAATGTTATAAACGTCTTTTAATGCAAGATAATTGATGGAAATGTATGAGTGTGCGTGTGTGTTTACATACAATTTAGTTCTAATTAGAATGCCAATAGTCTCTTTAAACCATCCAAGCATATTCAGACTAGCCTCCTCCACTAACTTGGCAAAGGACTTTTAGCAGTCTTGGAGTAAACACCATGATTTTTCTTGCGTAACAAAATTATATCATTGGAAATACAATCAGCAATACTGTGGGGTGACTTAAGCATTAAAGGGTATTATACTTAAACTCTTTAACAGATAGTTAACATATCATTTAACAGAAGTTCAGTGTTTGAGCATAATGTCATAGGTATTCTACACTAAAGCCCTGTGACGGCTGATATGTAAAAGACAGGCGGGTTCTGAGATTCCTACCGGTGAGTTTCATTCAAACTTTCTCAGCCTGGGCACCAATAACACTCCAAGCTCGATAATTCTTTGTTGCAGAGTTGTGCTGTGCCCTGTATGACGGCGGCAACAGCCATAGCCTCTCTCCACTAGATGCCGGTTGGCTCCCTTCTCCATCCCCAGCTGTGGCAACCAGTCGAGGCTTCTAGTTGTAAAACATTCCCTGTATGGGGTAGGGGGTGGGGGGATCACTTGCAATTGAGAACAAGTGTCTTAATGTAATAAAAAATAGAAATGCTTTTGTTTGTTTGATTGTTTTGTCTCATTATCTTTAAAGATGGAGTTTCCAATCGCATCTAAAAAAGTGCATGGGCCCTACCTCTCCAAGACTACAGAGGTAAGCAAATGATATTGACTTTTTCTTTCCAAGCTGGGATACCGGAATCAAATGAAGAGAGAAAATATTGGATGAGGGCAGATACATAGTAGGACAAGTTCCTTAAAGTAAACTCAATACATTTTTTAAAGTCTTAGGTTGAAAGTCTCTTCCCGTTTATCAAGAAATGGGAACAGTCCGTTCTAAATGATGGTTCTGACCGCAGACCCCAACAGAACCCAAAGACATGCTGCTGCCTTCTATCCAGAGAAGTTTTAAAGGGGTTAAGAGGCAGAATTTGCTGGAGATGAAAACAGAACAATACGGAAACACAAATACTATCTTGGTTATTCATAGATTCTGAGAGATGCATCTAGGAATATGGAACTTAGTAGCAGATTGTGGAAGAAAGCTCAGTAGGTGTTCTGTCATTTTGTAGCTGCTCATCAAGAGGTAAGTGAGATGAAGGCTTGTGTGTCTTCTGTCTCCATGACATCTGAGGAATTCAGTGCTAGTGCAGATGAATGTGATCTCCTCTCTGGCCCAACGCTCAGCAGTGATCAATAAATATTGGATGATATTAGTCAACAGGAGAACCTTGCTAGGAACAAACACCACCATTTCCTACTTGAAGAGTCCTGGGCAGAAAGGGTAACATCCATTACAGTCAAGAAAGTAGCTTTTCGCCACAGCCATGTGCCATTGATATTCACAGGTAAGGCAGAACCCCTTCATTACAAAACATATAAGAGACTCTTCTCTTAATTTTTCTCAGCGATGGCACACCGGCGAATGTACAGCAACGGGGTATCACAGGAGGTTAATTTCTTAAATGAGAAGTCTTCACTACATTTGTGTGTGTGTGTGCTGTCAAAATGGGAAACAAAAAGGCAAGCTTGTAAGTTAGTTTCTAAGTTTGCTCAAAGTTTCAGTTATTGATGTCGGTGTTTATGTAAAATGAAAAATGGTACCCATGGATCTCAGGCTGGCATCTCTGGACTCGTCCAGAAGCTACCAGGAACCCAGGCTAGACACTGAGAACCGAGGAGAAACAGCATGACTTGTAGTTGGCAGATATTAGATGGAGTTGGAGTTGCTTCTAATAGCCAGTGGACTAGAGAAGGTAATTTATAAGCAAAACATTCAGGACTGCATAGAGAGAAATTTCACAGGATTTCATATGTGCTTCAAGGATCAATGGTTTCCCACTGTAATTGCCAGAACAACCCAAGTCCTTAGTACAGTCTGGAACACACACATCCCCTCTCCTCTCACTTCCCCTAAGAACTTTTCACTTCTCTCTCTCTCTCCCTCTCTCTTCACTGGTTGCTTCTTGTATGTGCCCTGACTGGGGATCAAACCTGCAACCTTGGCATATTGGGACGATGCTCTAACCAACTGAGCTAACCTGGTCAGGGCCCGAACATTCTACTTCTTTCACTGCTATTCAGCCACTTTGTTATTCTTGCCACTTCTAGTCTCGCTTCATGACTTATATTCGCCACCTTTCCCCCTAGAATGTTTTCCCTTCCAATTTTCCACATCTGGTGCCCACTTACCATCTGATGCTCTTTCAGCACAAATGTCATCTTCTGCAAGGAGCTTCTTCATCTTGTCCTTCCGGCTGAACTTCTCACCCACCCACACGCAAATTCCCTATTGCTTCCTCTCAACCCTATTATCGGGCTTTGTTTTTCTCCTAAAAATGATCATCATCCAAAATGACTCCTATTATTTATTTGATTACATGTCTATTGCTGACCTCTGCTGAAAAGTAATCTGTAGGCAGTAAGGATTCAGTCTCATTGACCATTTAGTATTGTTTTCAGTGCATGCATTCTTGGCCTTTAAAAAAAACTAAACACCAAATCTTTCAGAGTCAAGGCTGAAGCGCAGTGAGGTCTGGAGTGGAGAGGGGTGAAGATCCCCCACCTTTATTGTTTCCTGGAGTAACCAGGAACAAATAACATCTAAAATAACAAAACTAGTCCTGGCTAACACAGAGAGAGCTTTAGGATTGCCTCGGTCCCCACAGAGTGTCTCCCAGAAGCAATGTGAATATTGCCCAGGATCTTGATGGACTGTAAGAAGAGTTTCTCATTTTTATAAAGGAAGGGTGCATTTGAGGCCCTAGGTCCAGTCAACTCTGACCCATCACAAGGATTTATATAACCTACATCAAGAGGTTTCCCCTCTCTGCCTGAGTCCTTCAAAAATATAATTTAACAAGCAACTTGTCTTCATTTTCATCACAAAGGACAACCAGGCAAAACCTGGCAAGTCTGACCCATTTCTGAGATGAAAGGGAATAAACCACTTGTGGTAAAAATTAAAACTCTTTAGAAGTTAGACACTAAATATTGAAAAACTGGATCTGGAAGTCCTTCATTTCAGAGAAATTATCTGCATTATCGCTAAGTCCTCAGAAGTGCTACTGGTATTATTAAAAAAGAAAAAAAAAAAAAAGATATAACTAGAGACTGAACCTTCAGCTCTACAACCCCAAAAGGCCCACAGAAAAGTTTGTTGCAATCGCAGACAGATAGCTGAGGAATTAGAAGGCCATGTTGACTTGTGAAGACAGACCACAACAATGGGGACTTTGATAAACACCCTGAAAGAATCTTCAGACTTCAAACTATATGCTCTGCAACCGTGCACACGGCCTTTATGCCCAGACAAACATATCTTCCAACACAAGGGACCCTGGGGCTGGTGGGAGAGGAAGATAGGGAAAGAGAAGCGTATCAGAAGGATGTAGCCACGTGGGAAGAGCTGTAGGACTTTGTTTGAAACAAGCAGCTGGAAGGGAGTGTAAAGATGTCTGAGAAGCTCCACTGTCCCCTAATCATGCACGGGAGAGAGGGAGGCAAAAACACTGCACTTTCTCAATGTGAATAAAGGCTTCGGTGTGGATGAAAGCGAACCTCTGTGAGGGGCTTTGGGCAAAAGATGAAGAGAAGCTAAGCAAACTGTTTGAAGATTCCAAGTTGAGATTCAGTTGAATAATTTATTTCCCACAAACACTGCATATCCAACAAACTGGTTTGGGGCCAAATGCTTGGGTTGAAGCCATGATTCATTTTTCAAATATTTTGATTCTTTAATTTTATTTTTCGATGACATTATTGTAATTTAAGCCATTACTCTTATATTTAAAAATTCCTTAAAACATTTGCCCTGTTATTGGTATTTTTCAACCACATATTTCATACCTGAAATATACTAACGGAGTCAAATCATATTAGCTAGTTGAATTACTTAATCAAGCATGTATTGAATGACGAGTCCCTAAACTCTCAGAGAGCCAAGTCCATCTCTGGTTTTGCTCACAATATTTATGATGCAGTGTGCATTTACTGTATACCCATTAATTAAAAGAATACATGGATTGATTCATTTTGGTTGACAATCCACATGTTTCCCAAATTTACATCTCCTTTAATTAGATGAATTTCCCTTTGAGGCCCTAAAATCCAGACAAGTCCATTTGGTAATGTCTCACTTTTTTTTTTCAGTAGCATGTTTGTGGCAGCTAAGAAAAGACATTTAAAGGCATCTATCAAGAGCTGAGGCAACAGTGGGGGCACTTAGATGCAGCAGTATACAAAAACAAATTTCTAAGAAAATCCTGACCTTAAAATATGGAGATACTCACTTATTTGGCATTAAATTAACTAATGAGAAATTCGGCAGCACCTGGGCCCAAGCGGTGTATCAGAAGGAGGGACAGAATCACTCATTTGATCACCTTATTCACCTCGTAGGACAAGAGCTTTTGGTGGAAGTGTCATGAAATTTGAAGAACTTTTTTTTTTCCCCCAAAAATGAAACTGGCTCGCAGTATGCTGTTACTCGTAAAGAAAGGGAAAATGTTTAGGGCAGCCATGGGTATTTTTAAACATGGTGCCCAGTAAAGGCCTTCCCACTGACGCATTTTTCCAGGGCTGCTTTTGGTTGTCCCACTGAGTGCTAATGAGGTCATTGGGCCAGACCTTCTCCTGACTGGCCCTTACGATTTCACCAGGTTCGCTTCTAAAAATAGTCTTTTGTAGGAATCGTTAGTCATTATCAGCTTTTCCTGGAGTTAATTTGGCTTTCAGTGAAGGTGCCAAAAGCCCCTCCCTGGAAACTTAAGTTTTCCATGTGTTCACAGAACAAGTACATGCTAATTCGCCCTACCACAGTCTGAGTCCCCTGCAGTGCTGATGTGGCTGAAGGAGCAGTGGAAGATCACTCAGCCTGTGGTCCTTTGGACTTCCTTCTGGAGGGACCCCTGACAAGCCTTGTTTTTTCATGTAAACAGCTACCTCCTGGGAACAGGGAGGAGATCTCTTTGATATGCAGAATAGTTGCCCTAAGCCTATTGGACTTGCATCTGCCCTACCTACTGTCTGAGGTCTGTCTCCTCCTTGCCCCCTGCTTTCTTGGAGGGGTTACACTTCTTCATTTAAAGTTAAAGGAGCTCCTGCTCGGGAGAGTTGCCTGCCTTTGCACAGGGAGATACATGGGAGGGGAGCCTGGGATGGAGAAGCTGTTTCCCCTAGCACGTGAGATACACAGCCAGATGCGTATTGAATTAAAACCGCCCGGGGAAGTTTTGTAGAGTAAAAGTCAAGGTAACTATCACCAATAACGGAAGTACAGATGGACTCCAAGGTGTGGCACAGTGCCAAGACCAGAGATGTAGGTGCCTCTCCTTTACTTCAGTTAGGAGCTTCCTACTTCCTGTACACAGAGCCAAATGTCAGGAACCTGCATGTTAGGTGTCTAGCTTCCTCACTCCCGTCACAGAGATTTTTAAGTTCCTAATGTATTCTAAGCAATGAGATGTCCCTTCATTCCATCCTCATCTACAAAATGACCAGATGGAAAGAGGGAATAACACGTTGAGATATGGCTTTGCAAACTCAAACAGCATTTAGCAAACCAAGGTGCGTAATGTCCCAGAGGTTGTAACTGGTTTTTTTTTTTAGGTATATTTGATTGATTATGTCGTTACAGTAGTTCCAATTTTTTCCCTTTTCTCCCCTCTGCCCAGTACCCCCTTCCCTTTAGCAATTCCACCCCGCTTAGTTCATGTTCATGGGTTGTGCACATAAGTTCTTGATTGTTCTTAACATTGTTCTTACAATGAATCAAGCAAGCAAACGAACTGGTCCCTTCAAGGAAAATAACAGGCAGCGTTGGCTGTCAATCATAAAATGTGAGCTGTCAAGCAGAAATCTGCATTTTGGTAAACTTATTTCCACCGCCATGAACATGACAATTTCCCAATACTTCAACACTTTTTTATGTGATCAGTGATAACAGTAACAGATACGATTGTTTAATATAATAAAATGTGTCAGTGTTTGGAGGTCCCACATAACTTAACGAACTAATATTCTCCACATGATTAATGCACAATGTTACAAAATCCTGCAGGGCTTAGAGATCTACTCAATGGATTTTTTAATATAACAGAGAATAAGAAGTTCATTAATGCCATGTCACACTCTACGTGGCAACTAAACCTTAAGACCTGCGAGAGTTCTGGTATAGTATCAAGGAAGAAATATTTACAATCACATTGAAGGTTATTAAATTACTCCTCTCCTACCAGATATAAATCTTTATGTGGCCAGATTGTCTTTCTGTAATTCTACCAAAATAAAATATAGAAACAGAATAATTGCAGAAGCAAATGTAAGAATTTAGCTGTCTTCTTGTACACCAGACATTAAAGAAGGCTCCAAAAAGGTAAAACAATACCATCTTCTTATATGGTTCGTTTTCATTAAAATATATTACTTAGTCTGACATGTAAATATTATTGCTACTGGAAATACATTAATAAATATTTTAAAGGTCTCATTTTGAATTCCTAATATCATAAACTTTGATAAATATTGCCCCAATAAACAAAAGCTCTGTGTTCTCAATGGTTTTTAAGAGTGTAAAGGAGCCCTAGAGCCAAGAGGTTTGAGAAACATTACTTTAAAGTGATGTGTTTTTGCTTTTCCTCTCTCTCAGGAGTACTAACAGAGCACTTAGAATAAGTTATTGGGGACTCCCGAAACTCCAGTCCCTGGTGCTCTCTGTGACATATTGGAAGGAGGGTTGTCCGGGTACAGTAGTCCCTCCTTATTCATGGTTTTACTACCCGTGGTATCAGCTTCCCGAGGTCAACAGCAATCCCAAAATATTAAATGGAAAATTTGGGAAATAATAATTCATAAGCTTTAAACTGTGAGATGTTCTGAGGGGCATGGTGGACTCTCGCACCATCCCACTCTGTCCCAGCAGGAATGAGAATCGTCCCCTGTCCAATGTATCCATGCCATACATGCCACCTGCCTGTTAGTAACTTATTGTACCAGCCATGGCCGTTAGCAGATCAGACTGACTGCGACAGCACCACAGTGCTTGCGTTCAAGCCAACTTATTGTCAGAAAATCAAGTGCAGCCCAACGCGGGGTCCCCAGGCCCATTCCACGCACCTCGCTGCTTCATCTCACATCATAAAGAGTAAAGACAAGACCGTAAGGTATTTTGAGAAAGGGAGGGAGGCCACATTCACATAACTTCTATGACAGTATTTTATTAGAAGTGTTCTATTTTATTATTAGTTACTGTTGTTAATCTTGTACTGTGCCTCATTTATAAATTAAACTTTATCATAGATATGAATGTGTAGGAAAAAACAAAGTATATACAGAGTTTGGTATGATCTGGGATTTCAGGCATCCACTGGGGTGTTGGAACGTATTCCCCAGGGATAAGGCGGGGCCTCTGTACTCAGCCTTTGCATTAGCTCAAGACTCACCTGTTTCATCATTGAATCAGGGGGGACTTAAAAGTAAAATGTTAGAATTACTGGTAATCAACTTTCAAGGTCTTGCTTTCACAGATTTTCCCAGTTCCCAATGATATATAATCCCTTTTCTTTACCCATTTGTCTTCTTAATAACAATTACATATTGTTTTGTAGAAGGCAGGGGATATTCATTGTGATTCACCAAAAACAAAGCCAGTTTTGACAGCTACTGAAGTGATCACTTGTTTGGAGGGCTTTCTTCTACTTCTGAATAGCTTTTGGCTTCCTCTTTGGAAGCAGCTGAATTGCCCACAAGCACTCATGTGTAAATATTAAGCATGAGAGCTTCAGGATGTTCCTGAAAATATTTCTATTCACAGTGTTCCTCACAAAACAAGCTGAGGGGTTTTACAAGCCAGCTATTAGACATAAAGCTGGTTTTTATACCTGATCTATCTTATTGCGTACAATTAGCTTAGCTCCATAAATAATAAGCTTAGTCGAAAAGTTAAACAGTGACCCAAGTGTGGCATTTTTTTTCATAATAAATACGTGAAGATCTACTAAACACAAGATCCCATACCCAAACTGCCATTTCATCCTACACCACCCCCCATTCTTCTGAAATAGACACTGTTATTTCAATCTTACAGCTAGAAAATAGAGAATCGTACAGTAAAAAAAAAAAAAAAAAAGAAAAAAAAGAGCCAAGATTAAAAGTAAGATTTCTGTGACTTCAAATTGATGAGCTCTGTAGATACCACAGCGTGGATAGATGAGGATAGGGACTGATTTGAGGCAGCAAACCAGTAAGGAAATCACTACATTGCCCTAGTGAAAGGCATTCTGATGGAATCTTCCTTTTCTTTGTCTTCTTGCTTTTGAACAAAAATTCAAGTTAGTGCCATGTATTTTCCTGATACCATTTCTCAATAAATAATCAACAGAATTGACAGTATTAGTTCAACTCTCAGTTTTGGTGTTTTCAGTTTATTACTAATTTATCAAAAACAATTTGTGCTAGATCAAGTGCTGTGGTTTTTGAAATTAAAAATCATCAATTGATGTATTTTCACTGGAAGCTAATGTAGCCAATCAACTTGTATTGTCCTGACTAAAATTGTCTCTAGCGACGTGGTTTGCTTTTTTGGTCTTTTTTCTTTCTCCTCAGATTCATAAACGTAAATCTGAAAAGCAAAACCCATTCTTTTGTTTTAACCCCCATTAAGAGGTGGTCTTGTAATACTGGATTACTCTTTCCCTAAAGCTAAAAAGTAGAATTTAAGTAATTTAATATAAGCCTAATCCTACGTATGAAAAAGGAATTTTGATAGAATGAAAGCTCTCACTTCCATTTCCTAGTATGCGCTCATGTGAATATTATAATTCCTATTTGTTGAAAAAATAAGTTAGCAAAAATGCTTATAGAAGAAAACACAAATATTTCTAGATTTCCAAATTTGGATTTTAAGAGTCAGTAGTTGTTTAAACATTTTGGTTTCCAGTAGCTTTTGGAAGGTGATGTCCTGCTTTACTGCCTAAGACCCCCCTGGATTTCCCTCTGTGGCCAGGGTGGGCTTGCTTCCCTTGCATCGAAGCCGAGACCACATACACATGCCCATTTACTCCATAGCCTCAGGTATCCCAGAACCCATCTTGGCCTTTTGGCTCTAATCGTCATGATGTATTTCTAGTTTTCTAAATATGATGTACGGATTCAAACAGTGTTCATCCTGTTTCCTTTTCTTGCGATGTTCTCCCCCTCAGTTTTGTCTGCCGAGCGTAGGTGCATAGATGTATTTCTTTGAGACTCACCTCAAGTGCCATCTGCTGATATGAAGGACCAGCACTACAACCCAGGAAAGTCTATGAAGACTTTTCCAGACAAGCCTCCTGTCCCCACCCTACACCCAGCCAAACCTGAGTTCATTTCCTCCTGTGCTTTAACTACTGTACCTGACATTCTTCTATCAGAACCCGTCCCATGCTGACCTGTTTACGTTCAAGTTCCTCCCCATAAATCTATAAACCTCTCAAAGACAGAGGCCACTTCTGTTGACCTTTGTGTCCTGGGTATATATTACAACATCAGGCACATGCTAGGCACTCAGTGAGAATCTGTTGAACAAATGCATAGATTTCCTTCAGCCCAAAGACTTTCCACATCTGCTTAAACGTATGAAAGACACACTAAATTAGTATCTTGACCTATTTAAGAAGATAAAACAAACACTGGCATGGAACCCCAAAACCCTAGTCTGTGAGCACTGGGGGAACTAATTTTTTTTAAGATTAGTTCATTCAAATAGTGTGGCTGGAGGGATAAACGTGTATCAGAAACTAAATGGTATTATCTTGGTTTGCATTTGACACCAAGTCCATTTGTGCTTTTAGGAGCATGACTTTAAAAAAAAAGCAGCATTGTTAAATGAACTCTACTGACTATGCAAATATAAACTTGTTTTTGTATTTTAACTAAAATATGTAGTATTTTAAATAAACAATGTTGTATTTTACGCTCAAGGAGTTACCTAGTTCTATGTCTGGAACAGAGCAGGTTTTGATAAATATATCTTGAATACGTTACTGTATAAAGTCATGAATGACTAACAGCAAGTAAGTCCAATCCATTACTCTGAGTTTACAGATGATAACATTGACATCCAAGTAGTTGTAGAACAGTAACAAAAAATCCAGCATAATGGCTCCTGGATCCGTACCTACTGTGTCCCTTGCATGCCATCAATATTATAATATATAATGATGTCAGATGGGTGGAGCACAGTCAGGGGCATAGAATCTCAGTACGGGACACGAAACGTTTATCCTAAACCTAATATGCGATATGTGCTACGCGCTTTAGATATGAAGAAGGGATGAATATGGATCAAGTTCATCTTTTTTCTAATCAAGGCCTTCCATGAGTACAGTCCAATAGAGTAGAAGACAAAACAAATATTTGTGGTGTAATGTGACACATTAGGGAAACCCAAATGAGGACGCAATCCCACTCGGGGGTTGGCGAGGGATTGCTACAGGGAAAGCTACAGGGAGATGTATGATATTGGAGCCACCTCTTGAGGAATAAGTAGGCATTTTCCAAGTAGAGGAGACTTGGAATCGCATTCCAGGCAGAAGACATAATGTCAGCTCACCTGACATCATGGAGATGATGGACGCCTCTAACAAAGCACTCCAAGAACAGAAGCCAAGCTGATCTCAGCAGAGGGCACTACCGCCGGACAAATGGAGAGAAACACTTAGTTCCAACATGCCAGGAGCTATGAGGTGCCTCAGGAAAACAAGGACAAAGGAAAGCCGTCTGTTTGAAGGGATGTGCTCTTTCCTAGGTCTAAAGCATTACACGCTAACACCCCTTAGTTAGAAATATCATGACCTGGGCTGATGTCAGGAGACGGTAACACACTGTAAGTTTCAGGTAAATATCCTATTACTGCTTACCTGCCAATTCATTTATTTTACTTACTCAGCCTGACTCATTTCTGCACAGTTTTTTTTGTAGTTGGAGGAATATTAATATTTTAATTCACAGAAACATTCTTTATTCCAAGGGAGAATAAATGCTTTTAGTACATGCCTGAAATCAAAATGCACGTTTCACCACAGCCTTAAAGAAACATCACACTGATATGGGTTACTTTCTAGACTTAATCACATGCCACATTAGATGTTTAAAAATTCTGAGTCAAAGAAGGCATCCCAGAACCAATATTGTATCCTGACCATTGGTAAGTAAGCTCTTGGGATCCAGTCTCAATGGTGTCCTCATCCTTCATGAAATGTGGGAGCCCAGAAGTGAACTGTCTTAATGAGCGATTGCTAAGAAAGAGTTCACCTCCCCATTTTACCCCAACCAAGTCAGTTTCCTAAAAACCGCACAGTGTGAGAGGAGAAAAAAACAATAGCCTAGGATAAGAAATTCAAAATAGATATCAGGATAAAGAAAACAGACATGTGTGATAGGAAAGGAAAGGGCTCAAATTCCTGGAAGAAAGGATTATACACGAGATTGACAAAAAGATTCCCCAGGTCTCTTATTATTACCTTTGTCTTCATCACCGCCATCATCATCATCATCTTCATCTTCATCATCATCACCACGATCATCATAATTATCATCACCATCATCATCTTCATCACCATCATTATCATATAGTGCTACATATTGTTTCAAACCTCAAGAATAGTTTTCCAAAGCACCCATATAGACTTACTATTGCTATCCCTAAACCCTCTAATTATTAGACCTTCTAAATCTCTATTTTGTTATTTATAAAATGAGGAAAATGTAGCAGCTCACTCAAGAGATATTTAGAACAATTAAATAAGATCATTCACATAAACTTTTAGCACAGTAACCGACCTCAGAATAGACTCTCAATAAAATACACTGTCATTACTGCCACACACAAAAAAACTTCTGATTAGCAGGTTTGCATAGTACTAGACAATTCAAAGGGAGATGCATACACCTTGGACCAGACATCCTGCCATGGTCACCAAACAGATAGATGGATATGAATTATTGATTGAGCTGCTTTTTCATCAGGTGGAAGCTGTCTTTCAATAAACGAGATGGTCATCTTCTTCAAAGTATTTCTAGAATTTTCTACAAAATGCCAATGAAAGGCATTTTATGTCCTGGTAAAACATTATCATCCTGATCACTTTGAGAAATTAAATAAATAGTTTTTGTTTTAGCCAATCTGCCTCACTTGATTTTTTAAAGAACTCTAATACACCCTTCTTGTTGGGCAAACTCCAGCCAGACAGATATTTGCCATTCTATTATTGTTTTAAAGTGTTAGCCCCAGACACATAAGCATTGTTGGAATGCAATGGAAAAAAAATGTTTTAAATCTCAAATGGGGTAATAAACTGCAGCCAGAAGCTAATTGTCCTGAAACTTGAGCTTTTATACCGTGTTACTACTGTAGTGGGACCACTCAGCACTCCTTTGGTGGGGCTGTTGTGTAATTGGTAGGAGATTACGTTGCAGACATATTTTTTAAAAAAAGATGTCAAATCAGACATTTCTGCTTATTACTTAGACCTCAGCATAATTCTCAAAGCAATCAATGCATTTCATCCATTAAACTATTGATGGGGGGTATTAATTCATATAATGTTTAACTACTCACTGTGGACTTTCTCTCTGCCAACTTTCTTCCACCCAAGAAGCCCTGAAATGTTGTCGCTCCTGTCAAAAGAAATGAATCATTAATAAGAACCAGCAAGGCCAGAGGCGAGCTAGAAGCTGGGCCGTGATATATAACGGCTTCACATTCTCTTAATTTGGTGCAAAGGAGCGAACAGCCCAGTGAGGTTTTATCATCAATAGTCTGAAAGAAACAAAGGTATATCCATGAAGTCTAGTTACTGAATGTTTAGGGACCTGAGAATGCTTTTTGTTTTTAAAATTATGCATTTGGTAGACAGTTTAGAGTCAATAGTAACAAGGACCTGTAAGTAACACTCCAAACCAAACTCTAAACACACAGGGGGGCCAGGAAAATGACCACATTCATCTGCCAAAGACTTAACAAAATTAGGTCAAGTACAAGTGAGAGTAGGCCTATGTTCAAAGAATATCTTGTGATTAGAATTTTAAAAAGTTTGTCTTCCAAGGTTTAATCGTTGTGTTACGTTCCTTTCCATTGTATTTTTCTTACTTTCTTTTCCTTTCTTTCTTTCTTTCTTTTTTTGAGACTCCCTACCTTACGGAGAACTCCATATCAACAGGGGCTGACCAGAATAAAGGAGCCTGGCTGTTAGAAAGAGACTTACATGATCACTAAACCCTGAGCTCTGAAGTCAGGTTTTAATCCAATGTCTGGTTCAGTCACTTCCTTATTGTAAAATAACTAGGTCCCTGACTTCCAGTTTCCTCCTTTGCAAAATGAAGACAATAATGTTTCCCTCAGTGATCTGATAAAGTATAAAATGAACAGGACAACCCTGGCTGCTGTGGCTCAGTGGATTGAGCGTCGGCCTGCGAGCCAAGTGTCGCTGGTTCGATTCCCAGTGAGGGCACATGACTAGGCTGCACCTCAGGTCCCCAGTTGGGGGCGTGAGTGAGAGGCAACCACACAGCGATGTTTCTCTCCCTCTCTTTCTCCTTTCCCCTCTCTCTAAAGATAAATAAATAAACAAGCAAATAAATTATTAAAAAATAAATTAAATAAAATGAACAGGACATAGAAACTGCTGAGCAGAATTCTCGTCATTAAGATGCTAACCAGGGATGGCTAAGTGAGGACAGCAGTAACGACAAGAAAGGAAGGAAATGAAGCTCACTGGATCATTGTGGATGGTCATTGTCATTAACCAGAGGCCCAAAGCAGATTCGAGGCCTAGATCAGTATCACTGTCCTTAAACTTTCATCCGATCCTATGTGTTTTTGTTGTAGCCACCAATTGGGCATGTTCCAGACTAATTTTCAAAGATATGCAAGAGTAAGCCTGGCCAGAGGATGAGCTTGATCAGCCTTGCAGCTGAGAAACCCAGCTCACTTAGAGAACTTGGGAATAATGTTTAGACCCTAAATACTATCAAAATATTTTCAGGCTACCTAAGGATTCTCTCCAACAGGTTTGAACAAGTCCTTTAATCAAGGTTCGAACAAACCTTAAAGGAAGATCATGTAGTAAGAGAAGCACAGAATTAGACTTATTAATTTTTATGTTTTCTATTAGCCTAGAAACAGGGTCCTTATCCTTATATGTGTACCTTTATTTTCAGGTTTCTCATATCTGCAGCATGTTTTAAGATTTTACGAGACATGTCCAAATTCTCAGCTGATCCTCACCACAACCTTGTGAGGTCTGCATCATTTCATCATCGATTTACAACTTAAGCTCCAAATGGAGTGTTGCAAAAACACGTGTACAACTCTGTAGTACAGACACCGAGTCCAGGGATAGCCACTAGAGGATTAGAAGTGGTTTATAATCACACTCCTGAAGGCCCCGGATCAACCTGAGTCGGCACCCCTGTAATCCAGACCTCTTAGGGAAGTAAATTCTGGCTCGGAAAATGTTTCACATACAAGCAACTCCTGGCTTGTGATGATCTTCTGGATCTAAAATATTTTTAAATACAGAAACTCTTACTGATTCCTTAGTAACCATACTAATTTCACCTTAGGTGCCTATTGTTTATGACAAAGAGGAAGTATCCCAGAGACACTGCTATTCATTCGTGCATACAAAACCACTTTAAATAAGCCTTTCTTTCTTATGTGCTGGGCCCTACTCTGAGCTCTATCGATACAATAGTGAAAATAAACCGGATTAACAAAAACGGCTGTTTTGAAGCTCATATTCTAAGTAGGGGGAGAAGAAATATACAGACAGGGACACTTTTATTTGTCTAATGCTATAAAGTTTATTGAAGAAAACAGAGTGAGAAATGGGATTAGGGGTTACTAGAACGCTATTTTAAATAAGGTTGGGAAGACTTCACTGATGAGATCAAATGTGACCAGAAACCAGAAAAATATAACCAAGCAGGTCGGCCTATTAGGAGGCTATTGTAATGATCAAGGTTAGAAATGATGAGGGCTAGGATAAAGGTGAGGACAGGATAGACAGTGAGAAGTGTCAGAACCTGCATATATTTGGAAGATAGAACCAACAGGATTTGCTAACTAATTAAACGCAGGTGTCAGAAGACATAATAGTTAGCTTAAACTCTGAAAGGTGAGTGTTTACCAACAAAGATACTGAAGACAGAGGTAGAAGCCAGTTTGGGAAGGAAAAACTGAAGTAGAGATTGAGAAGGTCGTTGCTCAAATCTATCGGGCATGGGTTGGTATCCCTTCAAGGAGAAAATATTCATCTTCTGTTTTGCTGGAGGTCAGGAGTGGATGATGAGAGGGACCCACAAGATGAGGGTGGCCAACATTGAGGGAAAACAGCCAAATGCCATTGGGAGCCACCTCTAAAGCAACAGAAAGTAGACCAAACCAAGAAAGGTGTGAGGTGGGATGATGTTGCCTCTGTTGATTTTCTTACGTGGCTCTTAAAATGGCTCAGAAAGCAAGCACATTGGCACATTTGGGAGACTTTATTGGCTATACAACTCCTGCACCTTACTTCTGATCATTTTCTTTGTTCTACAGTTTTGTGTCCTCATAAACAGTGATGTCATTCTACGTCCCTTTATCTCCACCTCTCTTAAGTAATTGTTTGTTTTGCCCCAAGTTTCCCAACACCGAAATAAGAATTCCTTCAGCACCTGATACAAGTTTTAATGGACTCTACTCCTCCCAGGTCCTGCTCATAATATTTGTATGGGACACGTCTCTGAACAACTACTGAATGTACAACTCCTTAAATTCAGGGCCCATCTCCGCAATCTGAGCTCCTACGCCCTGCCCCTAACATCAAATGTGAGTGAGAAAACAGAATGTTCCTCAGAAAGTTAGACAAAGAATTTCCAGATGACCCTGCAATTCCATGCTTAGGTATATACACCAAGTAATTGAAAATTGGTTCTCAAAAAAATATCTCTATACAAAAACTCACAGCAGCATAATTCACAAAAACCAAAAGGGGGAACTGACCCAGATATCCACTAATGGGTGAATGAATAAGTCCAACGTGGTAGAATATCATCCAGCCATAAAAAGGAATGAAGTACTAATTGATATAATATAAACCTCAAAAACATTATGCTAAGTGGAAGAAGCCAGAGGCCATGTATATGAACTATCCAGAAGTAAACACAGAGAGACAGAAAGTAGACTGATAATGAATGGCAGGAGCTGGGAAGTGACTGTTTAATAGGAAGAGGTTTTGAGGGTGTTTGGGGGTTGGAGATGAAAATATTTTGGCCCTTGATATGTGTGGTGGCTGCAGACACAGTGGAAGTACTATACACCACAGTATCATACATATTAAAACAGTTAACTTTATGTGAATTTTACCACAATTGGAGAATGATTGGACCAACTCTAGATCAGAATTATCTGTGCATGCATATAATAGACACAGGAATAAAAGATATATATATATATCTGTATCCATCTATATCTATATCTATCTATCTATCTATCTATCTATCTATCTATCTATACTTGTGTTGCTTAAGCTTCTTTTCCTCTTCCTCTTTACATGACTCTTACAGAATTGCTGATGGAAACCAGAAATGTGATTTGAATCTCAAAAACACAATCTTCCTCAGCATGAAGCTAAATCCTTATCTGTGGGGTCAATCTTCCACCTGATTCCAGAACACTTGGTGAAATGCAGCACTCTTTAGGATATTTTAAAGTATTTCGATTTTTTAATTTTAAAATGAGTTCAGATATATAAAAAAGTTTCAAAACAATGAAAAAGACTCGTAGCGTATTCAGTCAGATTCTCCACGTGTAAATATTTATATGTAAAATATTAAAAAGCATGTTTTAGTGATAAAACAAATGGGTACAATATGCATCCATATGCACATTCATTATGTGCATACATGTATACTATATATGAATTAGGTATATATTTTTGCATGTGTGTATTTACATATTATTTACAGTGCATGATTGTACACATGCCTATAGGTGTGCACATGCATGTATATGGATGTGTATATAATCATGTGTACTTGTATGCATACATATGCAAGTATATATACACATTTCTCTGAAGCATTTGAAAAGACACATTGACCCTTCACTCACATGCACGATGTGTTGTTTTCTAAAACCAAAGACTGTTGTACTAATACAGCACAATTATTAAAATTAGGATGTTAATTTTGATAGTACTAAAATCTAATCTGTAGCTCTTCTCAAATCTCACTACTTCTACTAATAATGTTCCTTTTAACAAAAGCTTAGAGTTGAAATATATGAAATGAACTGAAATAAAATTGGAAACCAGAAGTTTTTGAAGACCTCTTGTATCTAGCTTATTGTATTTTTAATCACCAAGATGATCTGTTATGAAACATGCCTGGGGTACATGAAGATTAGATTCAGAAATTAATTTCATTCAATTACTTAAATCCCAAATATGGGTGCTTTTATATTGTGAAACTATTAATCACCCTTTTAAGAATAGAAGGAGAGCCAACAAAAAATATTATAATGGTCTAAATATCTTTAAGCCTAAAAGTGTTCTCTGTTTACTTTTTCTTTGATCATGAAAATCTATAGGCAGCCATAAAAATTTTACTGGAGCTATAATTATTTAAAACTTTCAGGGTGTCTTTAGAGCACTTTAGAACAACCTCAAGTATCATAACTTGATATTATTTCTACTTTCCTACTTATAATGAAAACAAAAGTTGTGAGTCCTAGTCATCATTTCCACATGAAAGAAACAGTAGAAAAATGGTGTGTTTATTCACCTCGAAAATGCCCAGCTGGGGCTTATTAACCACATTTTAGTTACTCATCTTTATGACTCTCAAGTATAGATAAGATAAAATCACAAAGACCTCCCAGATGACAGATCCAGCAAGGTCATCGTATTGGAGGGAAGCTGGGGCCTCTGGTGACTGTTTCATAATCAACCACAAATTATTTATGTTCTAGGCATCAGTTCTCTGGAATTTTTAGCAAATTAAAACCCACAGCCAGTTCCATACCACCATCTGTTACCCCACTGGCATAGCTCTCAATATTAAGCTGTGCAGGATACCAGTCCTGCAAATTTATGTTAACACAAGCCCCATGTAATAATATATGTAGATATAGAAATACGATATAAAATATAGATGTGCATATACTTTGTTCCTAAATAAGGCTTGCTCATCCCATCTATCCATCCACCCATCTTTCTAGCTATCTTTCTGTCTGTCTTTAAAAATTGTCTTGCTCTAAGCCACTGTGATGAATCACGCCCTCTGTCAAGACAGGAATCCAAAGGAATATATTACACATCTGGCCATAAGGAACTCATAGTTCAGTTAGGATCATTGACCAATAAAGAGATAAACCACAAGTCAGCATCAATAGCTCCCTAACATCTGTCTGAACAGAGTGCCGTGGGATCATGAAGAAGGGTCCAGTTGAGATTTCCTGGATTTATCTAGGAAAAACCCACAGAGGAGGTGACAGCTGAGCTGTGCAAGCTTGATGGTTGAAGAGAAATGTGTCAGGGAAAAAGAGATTGTGAGGGACATTTATAAATATGTATATCAGAGTGAAGAATTCAACCCATGAGTGAGCTACTTTTCTATATTATGTCAATCAGTTTGTCTGGTTATTTTTTTGTGCTGGTAAAATATTGTGCTGAAACAGATCATAATGATTGTAGAATGGGGTGGCAGAGTGTGAGAAGCAATTAACTTATGTAATATATATATATATATATATATATATATATATATATAGTAGAAAGCTTATCTATCTATCTCTCTAAATGTCCTTCACAGTCTTGACATAGATAATCTCTCTATAATATACAGTATTCCCTCACTTATTGCGGGTATTACATTCTAGACCCCCTGCGATAGGTGAAAATCCACCAAGTAGAAACCTTACATTTATTTTAATATGTATATACATTTTAAGGCTTTATAAACCCTTCCTACACACTTATAAACCATTCCCAGTCCCTTATTAACCTTTCCCACTCCCTTATTAACCTTTTCCACACTTTTATAAACACTGTTTATGTTCTTAAACATATTCTACACTCTTAAACCTATGTAACTTTAGCAACTTACATATACAGTATGCAAAATCCCACAATATAGCAAAAAATCCGCAATAAATAATTAAATACGGTAGTCCCTCTCTATATCGTGGTTCACTTATTGTGGCCTCACTGTATCGTGGGTTTTTTTAAATATTATATTTAATTATTTATCGCAGATTTTTCGCTCTATTGCAGAATTTTGCGATACTGTATGTGTATGTTGTTAAAGTTACGTAGGTTTAAGAGTGTAGAATAAATGTAAGGTTCCTACTTCGCGGGGGGTGGGTCTAGAATGTAATACCCGCAATAAGTGAGGGAATAGTGTATAATATTTTTAAAAATCCCGCGATGCAGAGAGGCCGCAATAAGTGTACCGCGATATAGACAGGGACCACTATATATATCATCTAGGTACAGTTAGATATAAATATATCTATAAACATATAGATATCTATACATATATAGGTTGATATAGATATGTAATATCTAGGTGATGGTGGCTTGTCATGAGAAATCCACATGTTATATTTAATATTTATAATTCACCAATAAACTAGTTAGGAGGTAAGAAGACCTAAAGGGTCCAGCGTCCAGGAGAAGTGAAGCCAAGTGATCTCTGATTTCATGGCTCCTTCTTGGAAACCTTGACTAGGGCCACATTCCGTTCTACAGAGTCCCTTCTGCACCAGCCCCCATGCTCGGTCACACTGGCCAGAGGTGACGGTAACAGGAACAGACACCACGCCCAGCGACGACAGCCCATCTATGAAATGGAAGGCATCCTACTAATTGGCAGCAAGAAAATCAGCCCACATCAGATGGTGATGGATAAATAAACCCCTTTGCATCATTCAGCTCCCTTTTCTCTGCTATCAGCAGTTTAGCGCCGCGGTGCAGCATCTTGTCCCAGACAAAACACAAATGAGAAGCCGTGAGTCAAACACAAGGTGTGAGTCAAGCTCTGACTCCATCTCCCACAACTGTTCTCCCGGCGGCTCCTCTGCAGCCGCGCTCCACGATGCCAGACACCTGCCCTCCTCAGCACTCAGCACCTGCCGTTCCCACTGCCTGCAACTCTCCCTCCCTAGCATGGCTCTTTCCCTTCCCTTGGTTATGTTTTTATGACAACGTCACCTTTTCAGGGAACTCTTCTCAGCCAAGGCTGGCACCTCTGGCCACCCTGTCTAAAACCCTACCTTCCACACACTCCAAAATCTCCTTCCCAGCATCATTATTCTCCTCCTTAGCACTGTGACATGATCTCTCTCCTCCCCATCGTCTTTTTGGTGGGCTCCAGCCTGCGTTAGAATGTCGGTTCCTCGAGTCCTGAATTTGTGTCTGCTGTGTTTACTACTCTACCTCCAGGCCCCTGGTTGGCATCTGGGCAAGGAATTCAACCACAGATCCATTGTCAGCCCTTGTCTGCCCTACTCTGTGCCCCGGGAGGCAGACGCCTGAGGATACATCCGCCTTAGATGGCTTCTGGGTGCTTTCCGCCTGCAGGAGGCACTGTAAAGAGCGTAGAAAGGGAGGAGAAACAAGTGGTGGGGTTACTTCTCACCTCAGCATCCATCCAGTCCTCCATCTCTGGCAGGAGCTCCCTCCCTCCTCAGCTAGAGCCACTGACAGGTCCCCTGTTCCTCTAGTAAAAGCAATCTCTCCTCCAATTCCTTCTGCTGCGAGGCTGTAATGACTTCCTGCTGCTCCTAATTCCTGGGTTCTGCATCCTCTCAAGCTTTGTACTTGTAACCCTGCCCACACATCATTACGTAGACCCTTCATTAAAATCTTTTCATTTGTACCATCTGTGACGAGCACGCGTTCCTGCCAGGACGCGGCCCTGATAAAGAACTCAATAAGCACTCGTTGAAAGATTGTTGAATGAACGAAAAGGCTTGGCATCCTTTGAAAACTTGATTGATTGGCTTTGGCACTGGAACCACCATTGGAGAGACACTAAAGGAGAGAAGGGTAGAAGTCAGCAGCGGGAAGATAACTCTGGAATGTCTAGCCAAGGCTTGAATGTGTGTGTGTAATGCAATAGCCACTGGTTGCAGAGTAAAGAATTGAACCCACAATCAGTTTGTCTAGTTATTCTCTTCTGTGCTGGTAAAATATGTCTTTGAAACAGATCATGATGATTACAGCATGGAGTGGCAGAGTGTGAGACGCAATTAACCCGTTGTTGAGTTCCAATTTGCTATTTGACTAAGTCGATTAACCTTTCTGAGCTGAGTTTACTCATCCTCAAATTTGAAATTGACAGGAACTTCATGGAGGCCATGTAGTATAAAGACATGACTTATGTAAAGTGCTTATCCCCATGTGTGACATAGTGTTTGCTCTATAAATATTACTTTATTCTCTTCTTTGTCCCTTGTTTCCTTTCTTTTTTTTTTCTTTGCTTGTTTTTTCTTATTGAACTGCCTCAAATAAAATGAGATCAGAGAGATTTTTCTTCTTCTAAACATTTTAAATTTTTAAATTCCCTGATTTAAAAAGAACAACAACAAAAACCAAAAATAAAACAACACATGCAGCCTTGCTGGCCAGGTAGCTCGGTTGGTTAGAGCATCAGCCCAATACACCAAGGTGACAGGTAAGATCCCCAGTCAGGGCACATAACAAGAATCAACTAATGATGCATAAATGCATGGCGCAACAAATTCATGTTGCCTTCTCTCTCTCTGCCTTCCTTCCCCCCTCTCTCTCTCAAATCAACACATTTCTTAAAATCTGTGCAATAATAGTTCTCGCCAGGAAACAGAAGACATTTTTTACATGGTGGACATTCAGGCATGGAGGTTCAAGGGGCAGTTACAACAAAAAGAAAAGGAATCAGAGGGGTGACTCAGAATAGTCACTCTCCCTACAAAAGGCCCCACGAAAGGTCTGCCCCACGGGGTACAGTCATGTCACTATGCTGCATTGCTTGGCAAGTTAAGCAATATCCCACAAGCATTAGAGTTACATACCACTGGATCAACTGTGAGCCCATTTCAAGATATTGAACAAGAGGAATTTGGCTGCTTCCTTAGCCATGGGGGAAAAAATAGAGGGGCCTTCTTGGAAGATTATTGGCGTGAAATCACTAGTTATAGCTTTACATTTTATCACTTTATGTGCATGTTAAGACATACATATTTCCACTCCAACATATACCTTAGTTCTTGTCTTTTTTGTGTGTGCATAAGGCAAAATAATATGCTAGAAGAGTAGGCTTTGCTTCCAAAAAAGTTGACACACTCCAGGATGGAATAACAGAACTGAATGTACTTGCAAACAAGATGCCGTGTTTAGAAATATACAAATCCTGCAAGCCCACTCACGGGCAACAGCACCTGTGCGCACGCTGCACTGATTTTCTTATATTTCTACGTCCTTTTTGTGCTAAAGTAGTGGGACTCGTGCAATAAATTATAACTCTGCAATGGTTGCTCTATATGCGTAGCCGCCAAGTGCAGCTGATGGGATTCTAGAGACCAAACCGGTGCTGATGTTAGAAGACCAGGAAGGCAGCAATGAACTATTTCAATCACCTGCAAGACAACACAAGACAAAACTAAAAAACTCGGATGTTCCCAATCAGCGCCTTCGCTTGGCTCCTGCAGGAGTGTTCACCATGCTAGCCCCATCTGTCCATTTTTAACCACAGTCTACGGTGCCTTCGTCTGTCAAAGGCATTCCAAGAACCAGCACAACGGTAACGTCTACCTGACACTAAGCCCCACGTTCAGGGAGCATTAACCCCTCTACAGAATTATTTTCATCGTATTTATCAGCTGCTGTGACCCTGTGTAACCAAACTCTAAGCCACAGAAAGAAAGGAACCGTCATGTATTATCACTAAGCCTTCTCTCCCTGCTCACGTTGGACACATACTAGATGCTCAATAAAAGCCTGTTCAGATCGTTTCTGTCACTCCCCCCCCCCCTTTTAATCATGTTAGATAAATGGCCTGTTGCCTCTTCTCTGCGTGACCTGCCTTTTGCAGAAAATGGATGCACCATGGCGGGAACAAAACACTCTGCAGGGTTTCTGTTTATTTTTATCTTTTTGTTTTTTCTTTTCCAGTAGCAGGGGTGGATTTGCTCTGTTTAACTGTAGTTTTACTGCTTACCCGACTTGTGCCCCATGTTTACATGTACTGAGTGCACTCTGTGAAACTGATCTTAGGGGCATACTCAGAAGGTTGGGTGCAAGCTTCAAGTGAATGTTTAGTACCTGCTCCAGAGGGTGTCACAGAACGGCTCCAGGAAGACTGACAAATCACTGACTCATCTTTTTGGAAAAAAATCTTGTGCGGACATGTGTCCTTCCTCTGAGAGAAGTCCTACGTGATGGAGGGGTTAGAAAGGGTCCTAAAGACACCTCGTTTGTTGTCTGCCTTATTGCAATATTTACAAATTACCTGTCAGCCATACCTTCTTGTCAGGAAAGTGTTTTATAAATTCAAAGAAAATTTGATGGTATAAACTCTATTAAGTAATTAAAAGAGTTACTTTTTCCCAATGCCAGATTATCAAATCTTTTGGATTTTATTACCTAAGTGTCCCTGAAGATGTCCACCCACTCTTTTCTACACTGCCCCCGGGCCGAGTCCCCAATATTTCCCACCTGGATGACGGGACAGACTAGCAGGCTTCACCTCATCCTCTGCAGCTCCAGCCAGAGTGATCTTTTCAAATGCAGAGAGAATCAAATCACCTCCCCAGCCTCTGCTCCTGCACCCCCTCCTCCCACTTACTTACAAACACTTCATGGCTTCCTAACGTTTCTCGAAGGTGCTGTGTGTTTAACCTGCCCCTCCAGCCTGGTCACCTGTCCCCATCCTCCCCTTTCTCCCTATTCCCACCACACTGCCTGGTTAACTCTTACCTGACTTCTGCAGTTGTGTGTCTCGAACTTTCACATGCATTATCATCAGAGAGGGCTCTTGTTGAAACACAAGTGATTCTCATTCAGGGGCTCTGAGGGCGGGGCCTGAGAACCTGCATTTCTCAATAATTCGGCTTCCCATCTCCTCCCTCGTTTTCTCTGGAGAGCCCTCCCAGCATCTCTGTCCAAGACCCAGTGCCCTGCTTTCCCCATCACCGCACAGCATGAATGTCATGCGCAGTCACACATGGCTTCTGTCACCGTCAGGACATTGACTGTGTGTGATCGGCCACCGTTTCTGCCACCAGAAGTAAGTTCGGTGTAGCACCTGTGCACTTTTTGTCCGTGACATCTAAAAATAAATACTTCTGAATGCGTAAACAAATATATAAATCCCAAAATGTCCTTATTATTTATTTTTCTAGAATTTTTGTTGGGAAAATTAGCTTGTGATACTAATTGTAATATCTTGATAAATTATAAAATGTCTTAGCCATGTTCCCTGCTTCTCTGGAAAAAAAAAAAAAAAAAGCTGCCATTACTAAATGATACACACATGTGCACTGCAGAACAAAACCAGGACCGTAGGTAACAGGAGAAAAACTAATGTTTACCATCCATTTCTCAATTCTGAGCAAACAAAACAGTGGGTCTGAAAAATTCATTTATTTTTAGTTTAATAAATAGGTGTCAAGACTGCTCTGAAAAAAGTGCCACTGTGTTTTATACACACACACACACACACATACACATACACATATACACACATACATACACACATTTCTCATACCTTAGCACTATATATAGCCTGTTGTGGAATAAAAATTATCTACTCCAGACATCAAAAGTAAGAGTTCTTTAGGCAAAATTTATATAAAACTATTATTAAAATTATACCCATTATACAAGAAATATTTGGCATCTGTTATATGTTTTTGTTTTAATACACAACTGACAAAGTGATGTTTAAGGTCCATCCCTATTCTCAAGAAGTTTACAATGGAGGTATATTAAAATCGACTACAGAAAAAGTTAATTTGTAATATATACAAAATCAAGTGTGAAAGTTAAGAGGAGGGAGAAATCCCTTCCTGTAAGGGAATGCGAGGAAGAAGAAGATTTCATGGAGGAATGAATCTTTACTTGGACTTGGGTGGTGACTAGAAACTGGATGGGTAGAAGTGGACATAGCGGGAAGAAAAGGGACAGCTGTTCCAAAAGAAAACATCACAATCGAAGACCTACACCCCGCACGCACTGTGACGTGTTGAGAAATATACTTAGATGGCTCTGAAGGCTGACCTTGTCGGGCTCACTCATGACCGCTGCACGGCCAGCTGGTCCTACTTACACGAGGGTGGCCCTTGAATGCGAAAAGTCAGGTGCCTGAGCCAGCGCTTGGAATCCCCACACTCTGTGCCCTCCCTCCGTGGCACAGGGACTCACCCCACTGTCCTGAGGGCCACACGCATTTGCTCCGGCCATCCTGTTCCTTGGCAGCCAGCGATCCCCTCGGCCAACAACGCTACCCCTTCTCCAGTTCTTTTTCCTTCAGACTGAGAGCAGTGCCTTGCATTCATATAAGGGTTCCTTTATTGGGACCTTCTGGTATGAATTCAGAGGACCCAGAATCATTTTAAATATTGGGTCATTACTGAGATATCCCTCGACAATCCTTTCCCCAACATTGCTTGTCACCCATCTTTCAGGTCTATGTATTTGTTCCTTTTTGCGAAATATCACGAAGTGTGTCCCTAAGCCCAGGGGGGCAGACGCTGTCTCTGTCCTGCTCACCTCTGTGGGCCTTCATTGTTTCAGCACATGCCACCAACTGCCAACTGCCAAATACTGCCGGCTTTTTTTTTTTTTTTTTTTTTTTTTGCCTGTGGGCTTTCTCTTGCAGCTGCAGCGTATTTCACCGCCCAACTGGTAGGAGTAATTGACCCTAATTATCATAAAGAAATTATGCGTAGAACTTAGAGAATTCACTGAACGGCTTCTTGGTGCTCCCGTGTCCAGCAGAAAGACTAAATGTGTGACCGTAGCATTTATACAATGACAACCAGACAAGGGTGCAGTGACCGAGGGTTCTGATCTTCAGGGACAGAGGTCTGAGCATTCTCCTAGACAGGCAACTAGCAGAAATGTAAGGCATGGGTGAGGAATACATAGCATGTGCCGAAGAAAACAAAGAAAACCAATACCAGCTGCAACCTTGAGGCCAGCTGAAGCCAACTGGAGCCTACCCTGCTAACCCACCTGTGGTATTTTACTTATTAACTCGCCTCTGGCCACCACCTTGAAGAGTCAACACCGAACAGAATGAAATTAATGTGGGGCCCCAGGGATCCGAGTGGTGCATGCTGGACTGCAGCAGACAATGTCACTACCCACTGACACACCATCACCCTTAACCCCTGCGGGGCCACAGCCAAATGCCTGCACCTTTTTTGTCTGAGGGTCCTCTGTTGCTTCTGGAAGGTGCTTTGCCGCCAGCATGGGAAGCTGGAGTTGTCAGAGTACTAAACAGCCCTCGGTAATTTAGAGTCCACATGGAAGTGACATCATACCAATTTGTCTTTCTCTGTCTGACTTACCTCAGTGAGTATAATGTCCTAAAGGACCATCCATAGTGTTGCAAATGGCAGAATGTATATAAGTGTATGATCTCACTTATATGTGGAATCTAAAAAAGCCAAACCCATAAAAACAGAGTAAGATGGTGGTAACCAGTGGATGAGGGGTTGGGGGATAGCACAGTTGTTTAAAAGCACAAACTTGCAATGGGTAGTAAATAAGCCCTATAGATTTAATGTATGATATAGAAAACATAGGCAACAATATTGTATTCTAATCATTAAACTTGCAGGAGACTAGAACTTCATTGTAACCAAAAAACTGGTAATTATGTAATGTGGTAGAGTTGCTATTTATCACTATTATGGCAATCATATTACAGCATATATAATGTATCAAATTAGCGTGTTTTATACTTTAAATTTACACATCATTCCATATCAAATATATTTCAATTAAAAAAAAACAACCTAGGAACAGTGCTCAATCAATATAACTGATTAGAATTTGCTTCTAGTTTCCCCAGTGACCTCTCTCTTCTTGTGGGGTGACTTATGTCATGTGCTGCGCACTGATCCCTCGTTTCCCCCGTGGGATTAATCTCCATTTATCCACAGTTGTAACTGGCTCGGTAACACACTCTTTACTGGCTGCCTTCCCTTCCTTGTCTCTCTTCCTCCCTCTCTTCTGGGTGTTTTCTGTCAACCCCCCAATAAAATACTTTCACTCAAATCCTTGACTGAGGCTCTGCCCACACTAAGGCAGTCTGGTACTTGTCAGCTGGTCATACTCTTGGCTGTTGCCCAGGGAACAGAGTCGATCTTGACTTCAGGTCAACAATCCTCCCAGAAAATATGGACAGGAAGATAGAAGGCTCGTAATTTCACTGGCAGGGATCCCCTTCTCCAGGCTGTTTCAGGGCCGCCTGCGAATCGGGGCTGCGCGGCTGCCGCAGTCCGGGCTTGGCTGCCCCTGGCTCAGCATTTAGATCCTTATGGGGAACAACAGATTACAGAAAGTAGTTGTGCCGGCAGCAAGAATGGCATCACAGGGTGCACGGTGGGGGCATGGAAACCATGATTATTCTCCTGTCTTAGATTTTTATTCAGATGTTGACTACTGAACTGTCTTCCTCAACGTCTCACCGAACAGTTCTGTGACGTCCCCTACCCATAACTTCATCCTTATAGTACTTTAAATAACAATGTGGGTTGATATAGGAATTTGATCAACCAGTTGCATCAATGAACTCAGCTTGCCTCTTATGCTTGAAATTAAGCCTCACATTTCTGATCTTGAATCTTGAAATGACCATTTACTACTAAGGGTCTACATCCAAGCCAAGCTGTATAAATTCTGAGTTGGGACTAACAAAGGCTGCTGATCGGACCGGAAAGCCCGCCCGAGAGGACCCTATTTCCTTCTCTGCCTAGTCAGGAAAGAGAAGCTAAAGCCTAAAGCCGAGAGCAGAAAAATAAAGCCCACCTGCGAGAGAAAGAAGAGACTAGGCAGCTAGAGATTCAGAAAAAGTAATCGTGTTCTTAACAGCTTCGTAGTGCTGTGTCCAGGCTTTGATGTGGTCCTGATCTGCTTCTTCCCCTTGGCTCTACAGATACCCAGAACCTAGCAAAAAGGTTCTCCCTTTGGCCTTACTTTAACTGAAGGAAGTATTTGAAACCCAAAGAGTCTCGGTTATCCTAGGTGCATGGACTCTGAGATCAGGGTGGACCAGGGACCACCACTTTCTTGGTTTTTAAAGCATCAGATTCAGTCCTTGGCACGTAGTATATCCTCAGTCAGTATCCGTCAGAAGAACAACGAATACAAAAAAATGAGTAAACTTCAGCAGAAGCACCAAGAAGCATATATGCGTTTCACATCCACCGACGGTAAGCAGCTGCCCAAGGCTCATCGTACGAAGGGCTGGAATGCTCGTGCTACGGTTTATTTTCATCAGTAATTGCCCACTCATTTAATCCATTTGAAAAACAGTCTTAACCACCGCTCCAATTATTGGTGTGTGTTTCTCCAGGATATGTAGCAGGGTATTAATTCACCTTGAAACATTTAGGCGTCTTTATCACTCTCAGATGTTCAAAGTGTCTCAGCCACGGAGAGGGATGAAGTGGAGTCAACTGGGTAAACCAGAGAGAGGAGGCCTCAGTGTTTGGCAGACCCAACCCTTCCCCAAACCCAATGGGAAGAGGAGAGCATTGTGGGCTGTTGTTTCTTGAGATGCGCATTAAGGGGAAGACTAAATTTAGCAAACACTAAAGCCCCCTTGTAACGTTTTATGATTGTTATAGTATTTGGTAACTTCTGTTCCCCTCCGGCTGTGATGTGAGAAGAGCCCCCCCCCCCACCTTTTCCCCCCCATGACAGCAATCTCTAGTTGTAAAATGGTAAGACCGTCAGCCAGCAATAATTTGCAATCCAAACAGACTTGACGCTCCCTGACATTTATTGAAACCTCAGACCCCGCGCACTGGTTTCAGTTTTCCTCCCTTTGCTCTGTTTTTACAGACAGACAAGCGCTTAGATTTAGGTTTAATAATGAGGAGAAATTTCTTCTTGGCCTACTCTTGCTTGTGTTGGCTGCCATGGGGGCTTGCTACAGGCGGGTAGTTGGAGTTAATTACACTAAATGGTGAGAACATTATGTGACCCCACTGTTTCAGCCCCAGAGGCTGCGGGCCTCCTCACAGACAGACGCAGGCAGATGGAGAGCCTCGCTGGCTGGGCACGGGGCAGAAGCGACAGAGTGCTCAGCTCCAGACCAGACTCCTTCACAGACCTCGGGACGCTGGGCTCTTGTATAAGCATGACGGGAAACTCAAAGAAAGGCAGCGTGACAGCACAGACAAGGGAAATGTGCGCTTTGTCCAATAGAATTGCTCTCAGGGGAAACAGTCATCTTGAATGACACACCACATGCCTTTTCAGGGAAGAACAAGATGAAGACTTCACCACAAACTTGACTCTGACAAGCCAAAAGGGAACTTCTGTCACACATGTTATTGTAAGACACCTGGTGACACATTACAACATTTGAGAGCCAGTGATAACTGCATATTAGTTAGCTCGGTGCATAATGCTTTTTTGGCACCTGTAAATGTTCCTGTCATTGTGATTTCCAATGATGATGGGGACAGCGATCACTGTACACTCAAGTCCTCACCTGGGGATAATTGGGCCTCCATGATGCTCAGGAAGAAAACGTAACCAATACACATAGGTGTGGTGGGGACTCATCTACAAAGAGTTTGCTGAGCCATCGTGGCAAGGCCTCAGTTGTACTGAAAGCATAACAAGGCCAGAGAGAGACAACATTAGGTTGTTGACTTCATACTGACAAGAAAATTTTTGTTCCAAGATTTGGGCTTTTGGGTTGCAAGTCAATTCTATGCAAATCATTGGGAACCTCTAGGCAGGAACAGCTCACCGGATCTGTCTGGCAATGTTGATTTCCAAAAACAGCATTTGCAATACCATGTTTTAAAAGCCTGCTAGAGGAATTGCTTAAAGTGGCATTGTCAAATAATTTCTGGTCTCTGACACTGTTTGTGATACTCACCAAGATAACAAGGGGGGGAGGCAAGAGAAGAGCAGATAGCATCCTCAAAGGAAGTGGTCCAGAGAACCCTTCATCCTTATTCTATCCTATAGACATCCTCCTTTTCTGCACCATGTTGACTATCATATTTTCCATTTTTATCCATGGTCAGAAATGATCAAGTGATAAGAGAGATGGTATCATACCCGAGGGTTTCTTGGTAATGTATCAGTTGGGAAACAATGAACTAGGATTGGGTTCTCCTTTGGGTAAGGGCCCTGACTGCACCCCCTTCAAAGCAGCATCATTGGCTCTGTTCAGTGATCACTAGTTTTACCCAACTCACATGCACCGGATCATCACGGCAGTATGTGGGTAAGCACGCGTAGTTAGTGCCATTCATCTTCCATGTGTGAGCTACTCGAAGCATGTTTGTGAATCAGCACATCTTACTCAGTGAGGCAGTCATGAAATGAGACAGGCACAGAAATTACCAGGGGTGCTTAAACCTCGTAAAATGATTACTACAATTCATAAATGAAGTTTGTTTGGCAAAATGTTTATACAAAACAAGTGGGCAATGTGTATTTTCCCCAGTAAAAGATAATTAAGAGTGGCTGGGTATGCTATTAAAGCACAGAAAAAAGTGAGACGTAAGAGTTTAAATATTATTGTATCGCAGTCAACTGTGTGTAAATAAGGGGCAAATGTAGATGTAAACTGTACTTAATAAGAGAGTTGACGTAGTTTTTAAATGAAGAAATGGTGTTCATTGGAGTGACGGCTTTCGGAACTAAAATGATGGTAGTTGTAATACAGACTTAATTGCAACAGTCTGTGAGGCAGGATCGAGGCATAAGGGAAATCCAGGACTGAACAATATGTAACAAGAAGATAGGAAACAAGAAGACAGGGGCAAAGATAAACAAAATAAATGCTATTTTAAGTCCAAGGGAATGATTTCAGAAAAAAGTGGAAGAGTATTGCTTTCTATGGTAATTATGTCCTAGTTCTTTCTCCTTTCTTTCTTTCTTTCTTTCTTTCTTTCTTTCTTTCTTTCTTTCTTTCTTTCTTTTGTTTCTCTTTTCTTTCTTTCTACCTATCAGTGGAGGGAGGGTCAGAAAATCTTCCTAAAAACTCAATGCTAAATCTGACTGTTCACAGTTTCATTGTTATCTGCTTCATTTTTATTGCTTGTTTATTGCTTGTTGTTTATTTCCAAATGATGTTACTGAAAATCAATGAAAATAGAAGGATTCACCAGATTTAAATATTCATTCCTGTGTTAGAATTCTATTTGTTAATATGTTCTCATTTTCAAGCAAATGGATTTCATCTTTTAAAAATGATCTGTTGTAATGAAAGCTTTTAAATCTTTTCAACAGTAAGATTTAATGAAGACATCTTCAACATTGGAAGATTTAATTGGAATTTAAAGATTTAAATGAGGACATACATTTCAGCATTAGAGGAGAGATATTAGAACTTTTAGAAGCAAAACAAGCTGAAAAATTTATTATAGCACTTAGAAACACACACCTTCAGACTGCGTGCCCCAGCATGACCAACGAGCAGGTAATAACAGGTCTCATTAGATGCTGTTTATTTAATTTAACATTATTCTGTCAGATATGTTTTCCTTGCTGGATAGAGCCTTTTTTTTTTTTTTTTTTTTTTTTTTGGTAGTTTAAATAATGCCCAAATATGCAAGGATATGTTTGTAATAACAGAATCATCCCAACTCAATATAATGTTTCAGAGCTATAGATCTGGGTTTTCCGTATCTGTTGCCTTCTTTCCTAAGAGCAAGGAAGTAAGTCATGCCTGCTAGCTCAGAAAGAGCGTTGAAAAGGGACTCCACCAGGGAGGGCACTAAGCCTTCCCATTATTGTTTCCCCTTGTATTGGTTTTCTTTTTCTTTTCTATTGTTACAACATGCACACACACACACACACACACAAACACACAAATATTCTTTTTAATATCCAATTAATGCTCCATGAATTATATGCTTACATTTGAGATTAAAGCAGTATATGTATTGAATTACACAGAACAAGATAAGCCAATAGTAACTATTTTTATAGGAGCAAATATTCTCGAGTATTCAGCTAATAAAAATTAAAGATGACCTTGAAAAGACCACCCTGAATATGTGCCCACTTAGTTTTCTGCTTACGTCACATCTCTCTTTACCCAAAATGGGTTTTAAAAAACGTTCACATTACTTAGGTTTATATAGTTTTAAAATATAATCAATAACTCATTATTTGGAAAATATAATTAAACCTTAGTGAAGCTATCAGCTGTTATTAGGTATTATTAAAGTTAAAATGGTCAGGAAAGGAAATTAAATTTTCCTCTGCATATTGATATTATCTCCAATTTGAATATAAAATAATAAAAATTGAGCTGAAAATATTGCTCTATGATTAAAACTTCTGAGCACAATGATAATAGATTGACAGTATCAGGAATCCCTTTATGAAGTAAGAAAATGACTTGTCATAATCTATGTTTTAATGTTAATAATGTGGTCTAAAATCTTCCGAAATATGTCTTCAGAGATTAAGGATTCACTATTCAGTCGCTAGGGCGGTTCAGAGAGATTACATCATCCCCAGGGAATGACTCAGGAATTGAGTTTCCCTAACTGGAGAACAAAAGTTTAGGAAAAAGTTGTCAGTGAAGCATGGAAGGTACTGAGGAAGGTCTTGGGGATGGCTAACCATCGAGAAAAGGCCCATAATTTGACCTTGATTTGATCCTAAAATTCACCTTGGTCTTTAAAATCTTGTAAATGATTATTTATCCTTGGAGAGGAGACAGTAAAATCTTTTAATTCTCCTTTTTTTTTTTTTCCCTGGGGACTTTTAGCCTAAGACGTATGTACCTACTTACTCTTCAGAGTCTACTTTTCTCAACTTCATGATGTCTTCTGATGTCATTGTCCTCCTAGTCACGCAGAACTGAAACTTCCTGCTTAGTTTTGACACTTCCTTTGTCCCATCCTCTGGTCTGGTCAGCTTTTAAGTTATGTCAACACCAGCAACTCTGAGTTAGAAGGGGGATTGGAAAACTTCTTTTGGTAAAGCACCAAACAGCAAACAAGTTGTGGTCCAGAGAGTCTCCGTCACAACACTCAACTCTGCTGTTGTGAAGCACAACAGTCACTATACACAACGTGTAAATGAGTGGACAGGGCTGTGGTCCAGTAGAGCTTTACTTACAAAAACAGGCAATAGGCAGATTTTGTCCGAGGGGCCATACTCTGCCAACTGCTGAACTTTCCCCCCACACTTGCTGTTATCTAAACCCTCATTATTTCTCACCTACATCGCTCTCCTTTTTCATCCCCCTCCATTTCCTCTCTCTCCCCAGCCAACACTCCCCTAACCATGCTGTCATAGGAATCTTATTTACGTGTACTTCACTCACCTCGTTACCCAGTGGGAAGGGCTTTCTCTGGGCCTCAGTTATCTATAAAACTGAGTTTATAGTCCTTGCAGAATAAAGTGTCAACCTAGTCTCATGCCTCACCCCTGAACACTTAGAGGTGCTACCTGTTCTTCAAATTGTCCTGCTTCTCCTTGCAATTATTCTTTTTCTTATACCTTCTTTTCTGCTTGGAATAGTCCTCTCCATATTTTGACCTGTACTTCAAGTCCTTCACTCCCTTATCAACTACACATGACTTACACTTTGTTATTATCTACAGGAGAGTGCTAAAATTATGTGTGTAGATGGGACTGGCATGGCAATAAAATTTGAAATTTAAAAAGAGCCAAAAACAGGAATTTGGAACTAATTATACTTGTGGCATAGGAAGGAGAGACAACAAAGAGAAGTAAGACAAGGAGACTTAAGAAAGCAGTGCATAATGAAGTAACATGCAGGTAAATTATCATGTCTTATAATCAAGTATCATTTCATTGAATGAATGCATCACAATACACTTCATTTAAAATATTCTAACATTAGCCATTCAAGCTGATGAACATTTTTCACTGTTGTAAGTAACAATGTGGATAAGAAGTCTATTTGTCTAACAAATACTTGAGTAATTACTGGGTGACTACCCTGTATCAGTCACTGTACAGGCATCTATGTGATTGACAGGTCTTCATCGTAATCAGTTACCCTGGAAATAACCCCTGAAGATGGGCTTTTCCTCCAATGCCTGAAGTTATACTAACAATGGGTGTATGTTACCACAGGCCTGACTCACACTGAAGAAGCCCGAGGTGAGAACACTTGCAGACTTGTCCCGTGGGAAAGTGAGGAATCCTCGTTGAGGAAATGGCCCAGGAGATGCTAATCCCGGGATGTTCACCTTTTGGTTTTAGCTGCCCCGCGGCAGAACTGGAGAATATACAAGTATACACGATGTGCTCAGTATTGTTGTAGAACATAACAAGATAGCATCGTCTAGTTCACAGGGAGAAGTCCCGGCTCCACAGCTCTTTCGGATTAAATGCTTCAGGAAATGAAACAGGAGTGATTTGCAAATGGAGACTGTTGATTTAGTTTGGAGACATGTCCAGGCATCAATTTCCCTGATGCTACCAAATGTGTCGTGCCAGTGAGGAAGGAAAGCTTTGGGCCTGAGAACCATTTCGGTCACAGAAGAAAGCTTATCTAAGTTAAAGAGATTTGGAAAAGCAAGGTAATGGGTTCCTCTAAGCACAAACACCAATGACAGAACCTCATGCCTTCAGCTGAGTTAACGGGAACATCATCACCAGCACAAAGGCTGCCAAGGTGCCTGACAGCTGTCAAGCTTCGCTGAGATTGACGCGTCTGGCAGTTCAGCGCTCCTTTGAGCATCACGTCTATTGCACTGAGCCTGCATTCTTCCAGATGGTGGGTAAAGGAGATGTATCCTACATACACAATGGACTATGACTCAGCCAGGAGAAGATGGGCGTCCTGTCACTTGTGACAGTAAGGATGGATCTTGAAGGCATTTTGCTAAGTGAAATAAGCCAAAGACACGTACTGCATGGGTTCACACATATGTGGAATGTAAGTAAAAGTTCAAACTAAGAGAAACGATGAGTAGAAAAGCAGTTGCCAGGGACTGGGACGAGGGGGTTGGTGGTGATAGGGAGAGGCCAGTAAAAGGATGTAAACTTTCAACTATAAAATGAATACGGTCTGAGGACCTAGTGTAAAATATGGGGACTATGGTTGTTAACTCAGTATTGTATCATTGAAATTTGCTCAGAAGGAAGGAAGCAAGGAAGGAAGGACCTTATGCCTTGGATTTAGCAGACGTCAAAGCGTCTATCACAAATATAGCTAGAGAATGAAAAGAAAATATACTAAGAATGAATAGACAAGTAGAGAAATGAAAATTACACATTACATGTGGGAGAAAATGGTAGGATCAATGTTTGTTATTATATATATAATATTTATAATATTTATATATATTTATATGTATAATATTTACATATATATAAATAAATAAAGAGTTGACCAATGATTCCATATCCAGCAAAATTATTCTTAAAAAATGAAGGTAAAATAAAGACACGTCCAAGTAAAAACTAATAGAATGTGTTGCTAGCAGCTCTGTGCCACAAGAAATACTAAAGGAAAGTCATCGGATTGAAGAGAAACAACACTAGATCACATCCAAGATCCATAAAAACATGGTAAATAAATTTCTAAATATAAAGTATTGATGTACACATACATGAATTTTTGCTTTTCTTAATTTCTTGGAAAGACATATGACTGTCAAAAGCAAAAATTAATTTAAAAATTAGAGCAAAGCCTTTGTTGCATTTGTAGTGTTTATACGTATGCTATATGTATGAAAATAAGAGTATAAAGTTTGGATGGGTGAGCTATTCCAATACAGATTTACCATCCATTACTGGGAATACTTCAGTATTAACTTGGAACATACAGGCACAAGTCGAATATACATATGGCATACCATGAGGCAACCATTAAAATAATAACATGAATAAATACTGGAAAAATTTTAATAGATGAATTCAAATGGTAAAAGACTAGATATAGTGTATGATTTTACTTATAGGAAGTTCAAAAAAAGACAAAACAGTGGTGATAGAAAACAAATCAGTGACTTCTAGACTCATTGTTGGTGACAGTGACTGACTAGCAAGGGCCATGAGGGAAATGCTGGGAGCGGACAGAAGTGGTCACATTAGCAGTGGCTTAAATAGTGTCAATAGCAGTAGCGACAAGCCTAGAAACAGTGGGAGAATTATTATAAAGGAACAGCAGGCCGCCATATAAATGCTTCGCATATAGACCCTCTATTCCTTGAAGGCCTCTGCCCAGTCCTCGCCGCCATTTGCTTTTAGACTTGGAAACCCATCCGTTCTCCATGTCTTTTCTACAAAGCAAACAGAAAAGGTCCTCTCTGTTGTCAACTTGGTGTCGGTCTCCACACCACCTCCTGCACGGCACAGAAACCTATTCAAATGCATGCAGCTCCTGTAGGGAACTTGCTCCGTCTGCGTTGACATTTTTCCTTTGGGCACAGCACGACGGTCCTGGAAAGGACACAGTGATCTGGCTACACTGCTGCTGAATCCTTAAGACTCTCACTGGGAACCACTGCATCGGCATGCCCCACGATGGGTCTGTGCCATTTTGTTGCGTTTTACTTTGTTTTTGGATAGAACAATGCTTTTCTGGTTTGGGTACGGGATTGCCTGGGGAAGAAAGGGAAATGTCTGTTACTGCTTGCTACACATCTGCCACGGGCCCAGCCAAGCCACAGGCGCTGATCTCCAATCGGGGAGTTCACTTTTCAGAGGAGTCCCGGGGCCTGCATTCCTTTCTCGCGTGGCCTCCCAGGCCTCCACACTTTTCCACGTCCTTTCTTCCTCTGTCTGCGCGTCCATATGCAGAACCTCACTTTGTGTTATCCCAGCTTACCTCATTCCAAAAGTAGCATTGATTCGCATATTTATTCATGCTTCCAATAAACCTATTAAAATATTTTCTAGAGACCATTTTGAAGGCGCTAGGAAAATAAAGGTATGATTCTTCTCCTTACATAACCTACAGTCCAATATAGATTCTGTTCGTTAGAGTACCAGAAGCAAATAGACAGAACACGTAAATGGGGTAACTGAGAAGAGTTTAATTAAGACACTATTTATAAAGGATTAACAGAAACCCAAAAGGCATGCTAAGCACCCCACAGCTAGGCAGATCAAAGATCCATTGCCATTGCTAAGACTGAAAGAACACAGGTCGGAGGTGTACTGCAGGGCTGTACACATATCGTACACGCAGAGAGTGATGCGATGTCCTCAGGTGGAGAAACACAGCCACCGGAAACGTGTGGCCAGCATAAGGGGAGCTGGCAGATTAACAATCTCACTCTCATCCCAACTCCCCATGCCTTGCCAATGCCTCCCTGGAAGCAAGAGGCAAGGGAGCTTGGTTGATTTAGTCGATCAGTGTGAGCTTCTTAAGGCAAAGAGGCAGGAATGAGAAAAATGGAGAATGAATCTGAAAAGGACAAATAGTCCAGAATAAAGATATATCTGATAATGAAAACTTACCATCAAATCTACTCTTTAATAAAAGGACTGATGTAATTACCGTACTTAAATATAACCTAATTAATGGATCCATTTGTCTATGATGCATTTTTTATTAGTAGAAAGAAGATACCAAGGCATAGCCACAGATTTATAAAATCGGAGATGGTAAGAAAGCCGATTGGATTCTACAGGTTCTACAATAATCACGTTCATAGAACAGGACACGTTCGCAGTTGTTCTTTCTTTTCTCAAGCTCGATGTGCACTTCAATTTTGACTTTACTAAACAAATACTAAAGACATATTGAAAGAGTTTGAAAAGAGAAAGGAGGAGACAGAGAGAAGGGAGGTCAAGATGAGAAAGGGAAAAGGGCAAAAGAGAGAAGAGAGGGCAACGGAAGGGAACTACTTTGTGCAACTGTAGATCATTTCAGAGAACCCCAACCAAGGCAGCAGGGCATTCTCTGCGGAGAGAGCTGGAGTTCTGGGAAACAGCAAGTCCGTGTTCCTCCTCTGCTTCTGCCTTTTCTTTTCAGGTTGCTGTTACTCTGAGTTCTCACCTGTCTGTTCCTCTTCTTGCCCCATTCAATATCATCACCCCACATATTCTGACTATTATCTTGGTATTAATAATTTCCGATATATTTAACCTTTATCTTTTCACCACAATTAAGGCCCTTATAGCCATGATATAATTGGACAACTCCACTTGGATGTTCCACACATACCTCAAATTCAATTTGTTGAAAATCAAATCAGTCATCTTTTCCATTAAACCTTTGCCCTTTACCTAAGCCAAAAGCTAAGCACCGCCCCTGAAAAGAAGGGAACCCCCATTTTTACACGTATCTCCAAATCCAACAGGTGATGATTCTTCTGGGTTTCTGCAGGTTCTCTGACCCCATGATTTCTCCAGCCTTCCAGCATCTGCCCGCCAGCACTCTTTCTTTGTGCTTTCCTTAACTTTTTTCTAACTGCGTATTTGATCAGAGTGACTCCAGCTTAAAACTCTGGGCTTCAGAGGTTCCTCCTAAATCTTCCAAAACCTCCCAAATCTGATTTGAATCACCCTCTTACGTGGGCTTAATTTAACATCTTAAAATGCTCTTACTGTAAAATTTTTCACACTATATTATGACGGACGTGTTTTGTATAAGTCTCCTTTACTAGGTTAAATTTCTGAGTCAGCACAGATCTTTGACAAGTCTCAGCTGAATAAAAGGATGTTATTTGTTTTTTTAATTTTTATTTATTTATTTATTTACCATTTAGTTACTGTATCCAAAGTTAGAATCCTGTTTTTAATGTACAAGGGGTTTTCCTAATTTATCTTTAGGCAAAATAATTTCTAAGCCCCTTTCTAGTGGGAAATCAAGCACGTTAGTGACTTCTAGACCGTTGGGCACATTAAGCTAAATTGAATCAGAGCCCTGTTTCTTGGGCCCCTGTGAGACTCAGACATGAGTATCCATATGATATAGTTCTGCTTCTCAAAATACACACTTTCCAGGTCCTAAGCCGCCTTTAAGGTAAATCATCCAAACAAAGGCCGGACAATATCGGCCTCTATTTCAGAGCCAGGATCTGATCTAGAAGTTTGCTGAGGAGGCTGCCAAAGGGATGATATTCTGACTGTTGAGTGTGAACTTCAACTTGTTTGGAAGGCACTTCCACTGACCTCACTCCCTTGTGCTCTGGTTTCATCCAGAGGTGCAGAGACCATGACAAATCACCCGTGGCCTCTGGACAAGCAACACCTATCTTCTGAACTAAGTGCATGTTGAAATCGGACTGGGCTAACGCGCTCACTCTGAAAATCCTTTGGGGGATAAAGCACCGCTGAACCATGTGCTGTATTAACAAGCTGGAACTTGGGGTGAATTTGACTATTGATTCATCCTCTGGCACCATCGCCTGTAAGCATCGTTGCCTCTCTTTAACCTTAGCTGAAGCCGCAAACATTGTCTGATCTTGCTGACACCTGGGTTGTGCTCAGAATGATGCATGCAGAGAAGCCTTGGAAGGTAATAAAGGAATGAGAGCCTTAATCTGAAACCAACTCAAGGAATAGCCATGAATCACCTTGAAGAGCTGGTGAGCACAGGGCCAGCTGGCAGTCTGAATGCCTATCATCTACGGCTACCACTAAAGCGTCTGTAGCTGCCTGCCCAGGTGAGAGGGGACAAAAAGCAGGTTTAGGTCCTGGATATACTCTAAAGGCATTTTCTGCATCTGTTTCTATGTTCGTTTGTTTGGTGGTGGTATCAATGGAGGAATAACGTGGGCTCAGTATCTATTAAGTCTACCTTATCTCAATGTTAAAATGAGTCATTTAATGAATTAGCCAATGCCTATTGGATTCCTACTTGGGGAAAGTACGGTAGGAAAGGTTATTTTATAGCAAATTATTAAGTATGCCCTCAGTCTCTTGACCTCAGTCTTTGGTCATGATTCATTGCTATCTGGCCAAAATATAGGTAGAGGCAACTGATCTTTGAGCATAATAATCCAAGCAGTGGGCCCAGTCCCCTGCCTATGCACTGGTGGGCAAAATCATCCAGTGACTCCTCACAGAACTCATTCTTAAACCCTCTGCCCCCCAAGTCACTCTATCTGGAGTGAGGTTCAGTTTAAAAGCCCTCTTGGAAAACCTAATGTCAGGAGTACATCCATCTTCTATATTCCAGATTCCATAAGTTTCTGTAACAAATCAAACTTTTAAAAAACTGTTTGCTGTTCTATATTGCTCTAGATATTACAAAATTGCCCTCTTAGGGCTGTAAATATATATGGTAATTAACATATTATATAACTGTCTATACATATCTGTGTATGTATTTGCATACATGTATTTTTGTAGAGACAAATAGAATATTTATCTATATATCTATATATCTATATTCAATGGTTTAGTGCTGCAAAGCAGTACCTCTCTTGAAGACGTATCTGATATGTAATGAGGACGTGCTATGGAATGCTTCTCTTCATTTTATCTGACAAGGTGATGAGATATAAGCTCAGGAGCAATTACTTCTCTATCTGGAGGACGGCTATATTTCCCATTGCTATTCACTAATTGGCTCTTTATTTTCATGATCCCATTGTATGCACAATTTTAATTATACACCTTTTACATCTCCTTTGGAAATAGATGTGGCATCCATTATATGCGCATACATGTGGGCAGCAGTGACTCAGCCAGTGTGAGAGAAATGCTGGGACAGAGATCCCATTCAGTCATTGCATGCCAGGCTAAACCCATGTGCTATTTTGATAGTATCTTGAAACTAGTAAATAATGGAAAATTTTTATAACTCAACTTTCACTAAGGCCTCTGCCTTTTCTGGAGTCACACTTTCCTTTAGTAAATAAACAGCAAAAAGATGAGACCCTATCCTATATGACCTCATGTGTCCAGGGCCTTCAAAACCACAGCAGAGGGTCCCTAAAAACGACTTATGTGTCTTGCTGGTTGTTTTTCACCGCTGACTCCAGACTTCTGTCCTGGGCGTCCCAGCCAGGAGCCACCTCAACACGCTTGCCTGCAACTGCCGCTCTCTCCGGCTGCTCCCCACACTTGACGCTGCAAAGCGCAGCTCCCCCAAGGCTGTCTCATGTAACAGGAAACTAATACAGCTTCCGTCTGCCATAAGGCAATCACAAGGTCCAAACAGGAGGGAAAAGGGGAAGTGCTGCTCACCGTGCCACATCACAGGAAGTCTCCTCCTGGGTCCCTCCCTCATTTGCCTGGCTGGTCACGACATGACCACAGTGCACGCACCTGCCCACCTGCCCGGCAGGAGAGGCAGCTCCCACATGAACCTCCCAACCCCATTCCAAAGCCTCTCGCTGAAATGATCAAATCGCAGCCCTATCAGGTAAAGTGTAAACTGTTCCAATAAAAGCTCCCTTTCCCATTATTAGCCCTTCGAGTGCCATGTGTAATTCGAAATGTGGATCAACATGAGAAAAAGTTATATCGATGTATCATATAACCTGAGGTACAAAAAAAAGAGAACAAAACATAAAATATGAATTATTCCATTGTTATTTACATTTATAGCCACTGAGAAAAGAGTCGCTGGGAGCGACGCTGGCACTTTTGGGAAAATTTGTCAGCATCACTCAGAGAGACGTTGGCACTCAAAGGGTTAAACAAAACCACTGTTATCACGATTGCAAGCACCTCTCGTATATTTTTATTCTATCTGCTGACGGGTACCTTCCTTGGAAAATTCTGAAACACATTTGGAGTCTTTCGTGAAGGAGAAGATCAGTTTTTAACTCCAAACACTATGTTACCTGGTCACAGTTATTATATACGCAATTCTGAAAATTTAGAGATGGAGGCTCACAGGTAGAACTTCAAAGAACTCGTGAGAAGTTTTAGAAACATAACAGCACTGCATTGAAACCTATCTATGCAGAGACACACAAGGGCACAGAGTAGAGTCTTCCTCCCTTGGAACCAAGCACAATCTGTTGGTTGTGTCCTGGAAGACTCCGATATTACAGATAAATTGGTGTGGCCATATAGCTGAGGTATCAGCAGTACCTCGAGCCCCAGAGTGGTCTGCAGCAGAAGTTATATCTTTGTATTAGAGAAACTGATCCATCAGGAGTATTGACACTATTGGCAGGTAATTCTGATACAGAGACATCAGACCTGATTGCTCTGGAGGAGCAGGGAGGGCCCATAGGAGGAGGTTGCCCGAGGCAATGGTAAACAGTCTAGGGTAAGATTGGCTGTGAAGCTGACCACCTGCCAAGTGCAGGGAATTATGGGCCAGAAGATTTGAAATAAAAGGAGGGCAGAGACAGGCTCCCTGGCTCTCTTCCCTGGGATGCCTGGATGAGGGTGCTGCACCTGCCTGCAGTTGGGATTTGGACAGGAGAAGGAACTCTGGGTGCAGCCTAAGATCGGGCTGGCCTGGCAGAGGGTGGCAGGTTTATTCTTCTTTGGGCGTTCTAGAGGGGATGGCCTCTGAGGCAGAAGCCTGCCATTCTTCCAAAATTGTGCAGCTTTTGCTTCTCATGTTGTTTTAGTCTGCAACCTAACCCTATAGAAATAAGATTATTACAAACTAATAAGGGGAATGACAGGGGATTTCAGGAGTTACAGATTTTAGCCTTAATTGATGGGCTTCAGTGAGTAAAGCTAGAACTAAACACTTAAAGATTTCAGCTTTCATTGATAGGCCTAAGTGGCGAATGCATGTGGAAAGCTGTTAATCCAAAATTGTGTAGCTTTTGAATAAAGACTCCTTTCCTTTATCACCAAACCGTTGCCTCTGGAATTTTGCCTAGAGGGCGGTGGTGGGCAGCAAGACCCCACTTGCTATTTGGCCACAGGTTCTCTGAAGTGGCTTTTGAACATTACACCAACTTGAGGAAAAAGTGTGCAAGTGTCTGCGGGCATGGGCACCCCGTTGATGGGTTGGACTATGATATAGCTTAGCCAGCCCCAGACGCCTGGAAGGGTCTGGGTCAGAGAGGGAGAGCCAGAGTTACCTAACCTGAAATAGATCAAACCATTCATGCCTGAGAGCCAGTAAGCTGATCCCCTAAGGATTCCTGGAAAGAATCAGAGAGAATTTGCTGGATATTTGGACAAGGCTTTGCAGGAGACCATGGGTCACATTGTACGTAGGAGGACATACATGGTTTTTGTGTAAATGTGGCCCTATCCATAGCCTTAGGCTAGCGTGGTCTAAAGAAACAATGGCTACATAGTTCGTACTGACTCTGGCAAAGTCTTAGCTATTGTTTTTTTAGAGTCATAGATAGGGCAGCAGGAGCCAGTGAATGTTACATGTAGTCAAACCGGGTTGAAAAGCTATGTCTTAAGAGTGCTAATTAACAACTTTTTACCACTCGGTAAGGAATTCTCTAAACACCTGTCACAGAACGCTTCTCCTAGTACTGGCTTTTCAATGGCTTTATTATTGATTTGGACCAAATAAAGGTAGTGTGTGTGTGTGTGTGTGTGTGTGTGTGTGTGTGTGTGTGTGATAGCAGCATAATGACACAAATCTGGAAGGATCATGTGGCTTCATAACTGACCCAAAGATTTAATACAAGCTCACCAACGTAGAAGGATGAATCAACACTTGAAGGGGAAATCACACGGCGATCACTCCAAAGCAGTGTCTTCCTTAAGTGAATCACACACTTGTGATGAGACGGGAAGGGCACTGTGGTGGAGGGAGCCAGGTTTCTGGCCCTTGTTGTCCCTGAGGTAGGTCAATTTAGACAAATGAGATGCTGAGTGATCATGTAAATCCCTTTATCTGTAATATGACTAAGCCTTAAATCCATCATCTCTTCAACCCGTGAAGACAAAATTGTGAATGTGAAGCTTGTCTGGTTTTGTCTGTTGGGGGAAAAGCACAGGATTTGGATTAAAACAATGTCAACCTGAAGTCTAATGTTTAGTAGCTACATACATACGCGGGGAACCTACTTCAATTCTCTGAGCCTCTGCTTCCTCATCTGTAGGATGGAAATCGTAACCATTTTTCAGTGTTTGAGAAAGTATAAGATGATGCCGATGAAGGCCCAGATGGGAACTTAACACATAGCAGAAAATACATCCTCAGTTCATTCTCTTGTTGTGATTTCCTACTAGATAGTCTTTTTTGTTTAAGGTTGGGGGAAAATTTTCATTGTTCAGAAACTTAAATGAGCTAACAATGCCCCAAATCCTACCATTAATGTTTACAGCTCACAAGAAAAGCTGTCTGCTGATGGTCATTTCCAGGAGTGAGCACTCCAAATCAGGTTCACATTTTAAGATGAAATCTAACATATTAGAACATAGTAAAAGAAACATACTATGGAGAGAAGGGAGCATTGTGGGAAGGTACAATGTTACAAAGAATCATTGATGGACACACAATATACCACGGGAAGCACGCAACTTGTAGAGGGAGGTTAAAACATTCACAGCATTATTTTTGCTATTTGATAGCCCATGCCACTGACTAGGGAATGGTTTTGTGCTGCCTTTGAGAGCCAATCTAGATCCAATAACATCAAATGGGTGTTGGGGAGAAGAAGGGGGAAGATTTTAATTTAACATAGAATAAATATCACATCCACGAGGTAGGTCTAATATTGAAAGGATTGCCTCATGGCTCAGTGACTTCCACATCACTACAGACCTCAAGAAGATATACATGACCTTTCATCAACATGGTAGACAACATTTTGCAGTGGGTTAAAGGTTGGGCTGCATGATATTTAGACTTCCCTGTAACGTTAGACTCTAATTCCAAGAAGGAAGTGGGTTGACAAGGATTACATTCTCCAAACCAGTTTCATCAGAATGGCTATGTTGTGACCTGAAATATGAAGGCGTTCTCACAAACAATAAGACAGCATTCTTCCCAGCACAAGAATTTCCCCTGAGGAATTCTCTGATGCTGGCACCTTTTGAAATTGTGCTTTGGCAACATCCACGGCCCTGGAGCACAGATATCGAGACCCCATCTGGTCTGCTTCCCCCTCGTCACCCTAATACTTTTCCTTTGGCCAACACACACTACTTGGCTTTATTAACTAGTTCGCATTACTGTATATTTATCCAGATTTTCAACTCCCTGATCCTCCTACTCTCATCTCTAACTTTACAGCACTGAAGTGTTTGCCCAGTGTGGGCACAATTACTTAAGTATAGTTTTTGGCTCTGACTTCAACCACAGACGTTGGGTTATTTTCTTTATTGTCGTGTCTTTAAGAATGACAGAGGAATGTGGCGAGGGCTGAGAAACTTGGGCAGGAAGGCATACATGTTGAGATCTCTGTTCCTCTTACCACAGCCAGAGATAAAAGCATCTGAGAACATGGAAAGTTCATGGCCTGGACTGTGGTATCTTCCTCTTCTCAAACATTGGCTTCTTTTTGCCATTAATGCGCGCCTCAGAGTTTATCATATGAAGTGTTCAGAGGTGTCTTATTTTTAGAACACCTGATGTGCCTAAGAGGGCTCCTAAAGATCTCTACTTCCTGATAGTCACACTGTTTATCCTCCCCTTTAGTGTGGGCCAGACCTAGAGACCTGTTTCTGATGAAGAGGATATGGTAGCCGTGATGAGATGTCGCCCATGGGATTATGCTACAACAGCATTCTTCTTTCACCCTCTGATTTTTGGAAGCACACTGTCAAGCCCACATGGTCTAGAACTGAGGCCTGACTCTATCCAAAAAGCCGGCAGAGAACTGAGACCCTCCAGCCAACAACCGAGGAAGAACTAAATTTTGCCAACAAACTGTGAGCTTGGAATTGGGTCTTTCCCCTGTTTACCTTTGAGTTGAGACCCCAGCCCCAGCTGAAACTTTGCCACCCATGAACTATCCTGAAGCAGAGACCCTGATAGACATGCCAGGATTCCTGACACACAGAAACCATGAGATAATAAGTGTGCTGTTTGAAGTGGCTAAGTTTTAGGGTAATAAGCCAAGGAAAAATAAATAACTAATAAACGCATTGCAATAGATAAAAACCCAGGGCCTAAAATACAAATAATTTAGGTGGTTGCTACAGAATCATCTATAGAGTTTTGTTTTGTTTGTTTTTTTAAACTCAGAGCCTTTTAAGAAATTAGGTACTGTTTATCTTTTACTATTAGAAGTAGGAACATTGAGAGTTAAAAGACAGAATTCATTATTTATTAAATATTAACCAGAAGGTACAGTGGGCAGCTTTGTAGACTTCATGGGTATCAGTCAGAACTTCATTACAAAAACAGAACTAATAGGAGGTCTATATTAGGTGACTTACTGTAATGCACTAGCTTACATGATTCTGGGAGCAGGCTAGGCATGTCTGACATCCGTAGGGCAGGCCACAGGGAGGACACGTCAGAACTCCAACTACAAACTAAAGCTACAATCCACAGGTAGAATCAAGTCCCCCCCAGGTAATTTAAAATAATCTCTCTCACTTAACGTCGGCTGCTTACGGACTTCAATCACATCCACAAAACACCTTCACAGATACACCTAGATTAGGATGTGACTGGAAAACCAAAGACTGGAAAACTGACCATCACTGCATGGAATTCCAACTTGACATATAAACGGACCATGGATCGTTTAAATGAAAAAGGAAATGTGATTTATAAAAATACGAAATGTTCATAACATTCTAGTAACTCTTTCCTGTGAAAATTAAAGCAGCTGTTTTGTTTTAATCTTCATGGAGAAACATATATTTGAAAAGTGGACACATGCCAGTTCCATGATTAAGCTTAAAATGTGGTTTTTGCCCCTCAAATGTTATTTTATTATATTCAGAACTCTGTGAGGCATATTTCAATTGTTAATTCCAATTATATAAAACTATTCAAATATTTAACTTGATATTTAATTCTTGTCTAAATTTTCAGTTGCCTGCATGGTGGAAAATGTTAGCTAAATGTTATATACATATTTTTATATAATTATTTTATTGATAAAAGGAGGAAAGTGTAGTTTAAAAAGTCTGTCAAATTGTCAAAACCATTAATAAGATTTCCTTTGACTTAGGGACTGGGTTCTAAAACTTGTTTGTTATCTAGCAATTGAGGAGAAATGGTAGGATAAAGATTTTTCCCCATTTTTCTAGTCACTATAGACACTATTACCATTAATAAGAAGTGACTGTGACAATAACTATGAACTGTGGGTAATTTACCTATTGTCACCAAATCTTAAGGTCATTGTATCTATTCATTTGTTCAGCAAATATTTATTAAATGCCAGGAAGAGGTCCAGACACTGGAAATAGAAATATCCTTCTTTTTATCATAAGCTAAAAATAAGCAAACTAGATTTGAATGAACACAATAAAAATGATTACAGAGCCAGTTGGAAGGCTGCATTTCTATCAAGTGAAATAAACCCAATTCTCCTGGATCCTTGTTCTTATAAAGATACTTTATATCAGGCATTTACCACCCCTGACAGTAGAAGCTCCCACCACCCCACCCCCCCAAAAAAGTAGCTAGAAAACTCAGAGGGGAAACTTGAAACATCAGGAAAAAAACACAGCAAGAACAGTATATATCTGAGTAAATATAATAGACTATTCTTTTGAGTTATTTAAACGTATATCAGTTAAAAGCAACATCTGCCGGCAAGTTCTGAAATCTCTGGAGGTGCTCCCTCTGAAGGGGGAGCATTTTCCGTTCCTGCGTTCCTACGAGAGCAGCCTTGGAGGACGAGGCTTCGCAATGGTAACTATGTTACACCAAGTACAATGAGCAGCTGGAAACAGAGTCAGATATGCAATGGGGGCATTTTGAGATACTTTTGTTATTAAAGAGACCTTGGTTCATTTTAGAATTTCCAGAGCCCTTATCAGAGAAGCGCAACATTCCAGTGAGTTTCACGGTGTGGTCTGTGGCTTCCACCTTGTGTAGGATGTGGGTGGATGGTACTCCTACTTCTCCCCCTTTTTCTCCACTTCTTCCCTATGTTTCACTTCGAATATATAACAGAAAACCACTTGTTTATGTGATACAATGAGGCCTGCTAAATGTGGGCTACCTGCAGATTGCGTAAGAATTCTGAACCAGAATTCCTTTTGTTCACTTTCAATAGAATACAGACATAAATAAATATCAATCAATAAAACATGCTCTTGTCAGCAGCAGGAAATCTGAAACAACTTAGAAAATATCTCTTTTCTTATCAAAGTCAAGGCTTAAAGACACATCCATCTCCTAGTGACCCACAAAAAAAAAATACATTCATTTTTCTAACTGGTCCCATCCATCCCCTCCTTGAAAAGGCAGGGTGCCTAAACTGAGAACATTTAAAACAAACAAACAAACAAACAAAGACCAAGTAGGGGAGTGAAGAAGCAAAAAATAGTTTGCATATTAGGCAAGAGGCTGGGCACGGTCCCATTTCTTGGACCCTTGGCCCTGTTTACCCCAAGTATCTACGATGGCTGATAGAAAGGATCAAAAACCAACCCATTTCCAAGACTCTTAATCAGCTTTTGAACAGGATTCCGGAACGTGTCCTTGAAAAGCAGTGTAATGCGAATTAATGTGCTGATGCCCATGTTCACAAAGGCCTCCCCCCTTCCCGACCCCCCGACATCCCGCCTTCCCCTCCCCATGCACTTCCATAGAAAAGAGCCTTCTCTCTGACTCAAAGGCCGGGTAATGAAGTCAGAGTGTTTATATTTAGCATTTCTCTTGTATACAATCAGAAAATCTTTTAAAAGAAAAAGGATGGAGCCTTCCAACTTGTTCCTCAAAACATATTAATATTCCACAATCCTGTCTCCTTTATTGCAAAACCTCGGTTAACCGGAAGTCCACGGTTACATGTGGCACAACCCAGTTAAGGGCGCACACACACACTCACATAGATAAGCCACGGCGAGGATCTCTTTTACAAGCTAAAAACAGCAAACACAAACTTGGCATATGGGATGTGATCAGGACACATCCCTGTCACTTTCTAACGCCACTCGTACCTATAAACCCGGGCAGCTACCGCCCCTTCTCCATGTCCACCACGCACCGTCCTCTCCTGCACGGCAGGAAGCTTCTTCCATTAATTTCTCCCTCTGCAGCTTGTGTTTTCCACCTTTCGTTTTTACTTGATTCCCTCTTCAAAAACTGGAGTCAGGACCAGTTCTCCGTTACGTCCAAAAAGGAAAATCTTAGCTGACGCTGGGTCCCTTTACTTCACACCTCTTCCTTTTCTCTTCTCTCTACAGCCTAAGAGTAGGTGACAGCCGCTGTCCCTCATGCCTTGGCTCCCTGCCCCTCTGCAGTTCTGTTATTTCGTAAATTGTTAAATATTTTGGGCATACAGAAAAATGCAGTGAATGACGTAGTGTACGCTCCTGTTCCCCAGACCAGCTTTGTGGGGTACCAACCATGTTTCGGTCTCTGCAACAGAGAGAACGTTACAGCCGCTGTTCAGCTCCCTGGCTGCCTCCTTCTTCTTTCACGTGCATCTGATGCAGCTGCTGTCTTCAGACATTTGAACTGCTAGGGAGGATGAATACCTACCTCCCCTGCCCTCTTTTTGAAAGTTTCTCAGGACGCGAAAAGTTAAACTGGTATAGATGGGTGACTCTGCATCCTATCATGAGGGTCAAGCCTTTTCCATTGGTTTGCAGTTATATAGATGCACGTGGATTTGTGCTGCGTATATGGGATGTTTTATATGTCATCCTGGTGCTGTATTTCCCAGGCTCAGAGGCAGCACTGGGAGACGTGTTTCATGAACCATATGCTGCTGTTTCCTCTCTCGTTCTGCTCCTGGGGGCCACTTGATGGTCCCTGGGGCTCTGCAGCTGTTTGTGGTACTTTATTTCCTGTCCTACAAAATCGATACACCTTCCTTAAGAACACTTACCCCTGACAGAGTCTATAATTCCATGGTCCTATGGGCTCTGGATTCTGTAGCTTTAAGGAGTTACATTTCTTACATGAGTTAAAATATAAACCTCCTGAAGTCCAGGATCCCTGTGTGTTTTGTTCATTGCTTTATCACTAGCCCCTGACACAGAACACAAAAAGATTCAATATTAGGGAATCCACAAGATGTTTTCAAGCATCTGTAATGAAAAGTGGATCCCTATAAGCTGTTGTTTTTCAGCAAGAGAGCAGCCAAGAGCTGATCAATTAAGGAGTGTGAACTTTGCCAAGGGGAGTGTGAACTTTGACTTTTGTTAGAAGTCATTTACCAGGATCGTAATTCCTTAGATGGAGAAAAATCTTTTAGGTAATGAATGCACATTATCAAACGCATCCCTATGAATGCACCCTCTAATAGCGCCGAGAGCAGTCAGAAAACTTGATATTTAATCCCTTTAGCCCAAAAGCCAGTGTCTGATACCTTTAGACAGGTCTAGACCACAGCTTCCTCATCTATTTCTTGACAAGTCTGGATCAATGATCATTTGTTGCTCCGGATCCCATTAGACTCAAAGATCCCTGGAGGAAAGAGTGTCGATTATGAAAAAGGAATATCACACACAACTGAGCCCCCTTCAAAGCTGCATCTGAGATCTGGCTATCTAGGCCAGCTTCAGAATGAATTTTCATCTCTAGAACATACCATGCTTGAGTGATGAAGCCAGGTATATATGTATTTTTAGGAACAAGAACTACCTAGGATGAAACATCTCTGTGGCTAATTCCTGATCACACAGTAGATAAAACACAGGCAGGTCAGCAAAAAAGTTAAGCTGCCGAAAAAACAAAAAACAAAAAATATGAAGGTCATCCTCGTTTCCGCTCTTGTTCAGGGTGAAAGTGAAGACCCAAGTGAAGTAAGAAAATCCTGTGGCAGCGATGGCCGTCTACAAACACACCGCGGGCCTGGAGTTTATTTGGCATCTGCTACTGTTTTCCATATAATCGCCACCCAAGTGGGGGTGTCTCTAAATAATGGAAACAGTGACCCACCAAAAATAATGGAAATACTAATAAAATCTGAGAGCAAAATTCTCCCAGACAGGTTCTACCGGCTAATCCCCCATAGTCATCCTTTTGTTCCTAGAAATGGCATTAAAGCCACCCAGGGAGGGACAGGAAAACTATACAGTCTGCTGTTCATTGTGGGCACTTAAAACCTCACCACCAAATGTAGGTTTTGACTCTCTGCCCAGCACAGCTTTGAAAGCTTGGCCATGAAGTTCTAATTGCTAAGTAAATGTTCACTCAATATTTCTCCATAAAGGGGAGAAAGGGAAAAAAAGAGAGAGAAGGGCAAGTGGGAGAGAACATGGGTCATTTTGTTAGAGAACATACATAATCTGGGAGCATTCGTAGGCTGAAAATTATTACTCCGGCCTATGAAACTGACAATTTCTTTATTAAAAAATAATACTCTCTGTGTATCTAGGACTTCTTGTAAAAATGTCATCTCTTTCCCATCTCACAGCCTGCCCTCCTTTAAACCTGCCCCTACTATATAAACGAAATGCCTTTCTACTCAGTAGTATTTACCAAAAGGCATGGTTTCCAAAATTCTCTTGATATTCTACAAACCATGACTGCTTTACCTCTTGGAAGTAAGCTTTGTTTCTGACGAGAACTGTCAATTATGGATCTTCTAAGGCTCTCTTAGACTCATCATGAAGGACAACAGCAAATAGAAAATTTGGATCTTTCCCCGAGGGGCTCATGCTATGTGGGTGTCAAATTTTATATACAATAAGAAAAGACATATAATAACTTTTGGATTCATGCTGGATTTAGTATAATAAAGAGCATAAGTGAGGATATAATAACAAATCTTTAAAACCTGCATGTTCTCTCTAGGCTTTTTGTCTTGAATAGTAGGTAATGCTTTCACGTAAACCACGGTTTCAAAATCGCACCACTCTTGACATTTGGGCTGGGTCCTTCTTTGTTGTGGAAAGCTGTGTGTTGCAGAATGTACAACAGCATCAGTGGCCTCTACCCAGAAGATGTCAGTAGCATCCCTGGTGCATCTGTGACAGCCAATTCTTAGTCATGAGATTGATACGTTGCTGTAATGACTTGCTTTTGACTTATCTTGTCAATGCTTCTCAGTGGACTCATTGCAATAAGAATGTGAAGTTGTGGTTAACTGATGTGTCGGAAGGTAGAGCTTGATTGGGTGAAAGTCAAACCCCATAAAAGAGAATCTGAGCCAGACAGTACACCCGGCATCTAGAATGCACAGACGTAGACAAGTGGCCCTGTAGACCCTTGGGTAGGGGGTGGGAAAAAGCACCCCGATCATTTGTGACTTAACTCTTGAATGTTCCTGAAATGTAGGAAATAGCAGTCCATGTAAAACCTATAAATAGTTGCATAAGTCAAAGTTTCTTTTCAGACAAGAAAAAAAAAAAAAAAATTAAAACACCCTCTGGAGAAAACACGATCTTTTCCTCCATGTTTTAGTTGTCAGTTTTGACAAGAATGATACAAGCTAATTAAATTTTTGTTAATTTATTTTGTCTGATTCAGTGACTGCCTGTCACACAAATCCCTCAATAAGTAAGACTTCTCTCTGCTATAAACTTTCTACTCTTTCTCTGAATGCCATTAGGTAAACACACGAAAAGTGGACCTGTTTTACTCAAATAAACACTAAAAGCACTTAAACTCAATCCGCCCTCAATACTTCAACTCCCAGTGTCTGTTTTTGGAGAGGACCTAACTCTTTCCAGCTTATAAATCTCCAATTGGGACCATTACCCTTTTAAAAAATAAAAGCCTTTATGCAGATAAAATACAAAGATGAAGTTAAGAAATTGATGGTAGATGGGACAGGAATACATTGAATTCCAGTTTGCCTTGAAATTGCCAAGGACTATGTTCTCACATCATTTCTCTTAGAAATAAAATTTGAGAATGGCACTGTGTCATCACTCCAGTCCTAGTTATCTAGAATGACTGAAGTCTTTTTTTTTTTTTTTTTTTTTTTCTTGTCAGGAGAGAGATGATAGTCACATCATGCTATAAGAACAGAGCTTGATTTTGGAATTAATGTCAACATATTCCATAGGTATGGTTATCTCACTGACCTTTCTTTTCTGCCCCATTGTCATGCAAGGTTTGATTCTTCCTCAACATTTGAGATGTAGCCCAAACCTCACCTCCACTGGGAAGCCTTCCCTGACTGCCTTTACTCTACTCTTACTGCCATGGCTATCCCTGAAGAATATATTGGAGTTAGTTTCTCTCACTCTACAAGGCAATTTCTTGTTTGAATGTCTGTTAGGTAACTACAGCCCCTTAAAAGCACGTCCTCAAATCACTCACTCAGAGGAACTAAAGAACAAAAGGAAAGGGCAAGGAGTTGAGCAAAGAGAGGAGAGGGGAGGGATGAAAGAAAGAAAGAGACAGAATCTTTAAGAAATAATTGAGCTACTGGTCTATCCTTTAGACAAAAATAAATTCAGCATCGACATTTTCCTGGCTCCCTGGGGCTCATACATGACTTTGTGTATGCTTGGTGTTCTTAGATGGAAGCTATATTTTATCAGTGTATAGTCACTAGACCCTATTTAGATTAAATAATATGCAGAGTCAACATTTAGAATCTCAACAAAGTTTGATTGGATGGGGCCGTTGTTGCTATTTCCTTCTCTACCCAAAGCAGAACATTAATCATTACACGTATGCTAAGATGATAATGTTGCCATAGTAACTAACTCGGTGAACACCTGTTGGTCCCACTTTCCTATATAAACCTTTCTAGTCTTCAGAACAACTCTGCGGGATAGGTATTGTTATCATCTCCATTTTGGAGCTCAGGAAACTGAGGCAGAAGGAGGATAAAATCAATTGCCTATGGTCACACAGTGAGGAAGAGGCAGAGACCCGACTGGAACCCAATAGACCCCATGCTCTGACAGCATAGGGACCAGCCGCACGACTGGCAGAAGCAGCTCCAGGACAGTCAACCGGGAAGTATTTTATCTGTTGACATTTGATAAATCGGTTTTGTGCCACACTTGTGGTCATGGTTTAAATTAAAATAGGCTGTCGATAAACCATGCGCTAAGCCCCCTGCCTCTTCCATCACTTTATCATGCTTTCTGAATCCCTGGACCCCTTTTCTAAACTCTAAGCTTCATAGGAACCCATTCATCATCCCATCTTTCAGAACTGTTTTTGATGAAAAAAATAAAACTGTAAAAACCTTCTCTCTTTCCCCTGCCCGCCGTAAGTAGGATCATTAATTCATGCATGTAATTGTCTAATCCTATTGACTCCCATACTCAGGAATATGATATTAACTCATTTTTATTATTATAAACCTCTTTTAGTTCTACATTGGAATGAACTTCCCTGGCCTTTGGGAATGCCTTTAGAAAAAAATAGGCTGAGAACTTGAATCCAGGGAGGTAAGCGAGGCTGTGTTGCTCAGACAATCAAACGCTTCAGAAACACTTACGATTTTTTTTTTTTTCACTTGGGATTAGTCAGTTTATAGGAACTTCAAATTCAAAGAACCTTTTAACACCAGCACAGAGTTTTGCTATGTTGTCTTGCATAATGTGGTCACTTCTGCATAAAGGCATCTGCATGTTTTAATTCTTCTTGGCAGCAAAACACCCAAGTACGTGACTTCCCTCTCACAGACACGCTGGCACACTAGCTGTTCCCACACCCCACTTCTGCTCTCCCATCTCTGCAGCTGGAACCCACTCACAGAGCATACCGCCCTCTCCCTCAACCCAAACAGAACATCCAGCGGCAAGAAGGGACAGAGCGGTCCATCCCAAGGAGACGGAGCCGGGGCATTGCTGAGTCAATCTGGGACGGGAATGGCTTTGCTACTTCTGTTCTAGGATGCCGAATCGCCGCCAGGACTGCGGGCACGTCTCAGGTGAAAGGCAGGACTCCCAGGCAATGCGTCCTGGGGCTGAGCTCCTTATCTACTATATCACCGGGGGTCTGCAGTTGTCAAGGGACATCCCTCCATCCGAGAGTATTTCTATGAGTTTTACAAGAGAAAGATTAAAAAAAAGAAAAAGAAAAAAGAAAGCCTCTATGTACAGACTCTTCAAATAAGCACACCTAGCTATCCCAAGTCACATGTGGATTCCTGTGCAGCTGCCATGGACCTCAAACAGCAGCGGGAGAGTACCTTGGCACGAGGAGGCGGGGAGCAAGCCTCCGGCAGGATGCCAGCCGTTCATTGCTACCCGGTGCCTGGGAGGATGCGGGTGATGTGCACACCTCTCTTGAAAGTCTCCTGCCCGCTCCCGTCTTCCAAAGAGGGACAGGCTCCTTACTTTATGACATAAACTTCCAGAGGAACATGAATGTTAACAGCTTTTCCTCTAACCCAGCTCCTCTCCCGGAGCAGAAAGTACTCAGAAGGAGAACATGGCTCAGGAGGTGAGCCCTGAAATATGAGGAGGCTCTCCGTAGGGTTTAGAACCGAGGTCTCCGTGATGGAAGTCGCCGGGTTATCCAAATTTGGGAAAACGAGTATTACATTACACTTATAATCTTCATTTCCTCTCTGACCCTGAGTGTACCCCGGTGCTCTGACTAAAGCTGCCCAGGGAGAAGTTAATGTCCATTCCAGACCAGGAAGACCACGGCTTTGGAGTGTCTTAGTGTAAGGCTCCTAATAGGGCAGCTCTGCTCCACCAACAGTGATTTCTGCAGTTAGGTGGGAAAGGGGGGCGGGGAAGAGGCCCCATCTCCTTGGACAGGATGCAGGGATGAGCCAGACCTCAGTCCTCAGTCCGGGGATGTAACGGGTCCTACCCCCAGTTCAATGGCTCCTCATTCCTGCCCCTCCGCCCCAGTGGCTTTAAATGTTCAGTAAATTAGCCTCCAATGCGATTAGTCACTTCATAAGTGGCCTTTTTGGGGGAAATCTGCCAGGACAACTGTTGAGTGATGTCTCAATTTATGGCCCAAGGGGGACGAGGCATCTCTGCTAAGGCCATTAAGTGGAGAAAGACGAGTGTAAATGTACCATTTTCTCTTTTCGGTGGTAACTTTAAAATGTTTTAAAATATTTCTGGCCCCATCGTCATGGTGTGACTTGCTGCCCATGGAGGAAGACACGGGGGCTCCGGAGGAAGAGAAGAAAACACTTCAATGCAGCTCCTCAGATTTCTTCACTTCTACTGCAGAAGACATTTTTTTTCTTCCCTCTTGCATGGAAAAAAAATAATATCTTGCTCTCAAAACTCGAATCCTCCAATAAGGACTGTTAAAAACATAATAAAGATTTAATAAAATCCCTAACATGACTAATGGGAGTGTCTGAACAGGGCACAGGGCAGAGTCCCGGAGGACAGGTGAGGAGGGAAGACAGGTGAGGAGGGAGGACAGGTGAGGAGGGAGGACAGGTGAGGAGGGAGGACAGGTGAGGAGGGAGGAGAAGTGAGGAAGGAGGACAGGTGAGGAGGGAAGACAGGTGAGGAGGGAGGACAGGCGAGGAGGGAGGACAGGTGAGGAGGGAGGACAGGTGAGGAGGGAGGACAGGTGAGGAGGGAGGACAGGTGAGGAGGGAGGAGAAGTGAGGAAGGAGGACAGGTGAGGAGGGAGGACAGGTGAGGAGGGAGGACAGGTGAGGAGGGAGGACAGGCGAGGAGGGAGGACAGGCGAGGAGGGAGGACAGGCGAGGAGGGAGGACAGGCGAGGAAGGAGGACAGGCGAGGAGGGAGGACAGGTGAGGAGGGAGGACAGGTGAGGAGGGAGGACAGGTGAGGAGGGAGGACAGGTGAGGAGGGAAGGCAGGTGAGGAGGGAGGACAGGTGAGGAGGGAGGACAGGTGAGGAGGGAGGACAGGTGAGGAGGGAGGACAGGCGAGGAGGGAGGACAGGCGAGGAGGGAAGGCAGGTGAGGAGGGAGGACAGGTGGGGAGGGAGGACAGGTGAGGAGGGAGGACAGGTGAGGAAGGAGGACAGGTGAGGAGGGAGGACAGGTGAGGAGGGAGGACAGGTGAGGAGGGAGGACAGGCGAGGAGGGAGGACAGGTGAGGAGGGAGGACAGGTGAGGAGGGAGGACAGGTGAGGAAGGAGGACAGGTGAGGAGGGAGGACAGGTGAGGAGGGAGGACAGGTGAGGAGGGAGGACAGGCGAGGAGGGAAGGCAGGTGAGGAGGGAGGACAGGTGAGGAGGGAGGACAGGTGAGGAGGGAGGACAGGCGAGGAGGGAAGGCAGGTGAGGAGGGAGGACAGGTGAGGAGGGAGGACAGGTGAGGAGGGAGGACAGGCGAGGAGGGAAGGCAGGTGAGGAGGGAGGACAGGTGAGGAGGGAGGACAGGTGAGGAGGGAGGACAGGTGAGGAGGGAGGACAGGCGAGGAGGGAAGGCAGGTGAGGAGGGAGGACAGGTGAGGAGGGAGGACAGGTGAGGAGGGAGGACAGGTGAGGAGGGAAGGCAGGTGAGGAGGGAGGACAGGTGAGGAGGGAGGACAGGTGAGGAAGGAGGACAGGTGAGGAGGGAGGATAGGTGAGGAGGGAGGACAGGTGAGGAGGGAGGACAGGTGAGGAGGGAGGACAGGTGAGGAGGGAGGACAGGCGAGGAGGGAGGACAGGCGAGGAGGGAGGACAGGTGAGGAGGGAGGACAGGTGAGAGGCCACTCCCCTTTGCCCTCACTTCTCTGCTTGCTCCAGGCATGGACCTGAAGCCTCGAGGGTGCTCAAGGGCTTGAATCTTGGCTGAGCTTTCAGACCAAATTACTCAGTGAAGTCTCCAGCATATTCCTGTTGGCACCCTGTTCCCTTCATCTGGCCCCTTCAGCTCTTCCTCAGTAGGACAGAAATCAGACACGCACCACAGGGCGCAAGGTGGGGACTACAAATAGTCTAGACCTGTTCATTCTTCAGTGCCCTCAAGTTATGGATTTGATCACAGGCAGCAACAAAACTTCGCATCTTCCTCACGGGTGAAAAGCAGCGCCACATTTGCCGAAGCGTTCTCAGCGTGGGCTTCCTTGGACACCACCCCGTCTAGACGTGAAATCCCAGAGCTGCGCCTCTCACTTTTCACCCCCGCCTTCCGATCGCATAAATCACGTTCACCCTTGGAGGCAGCTCTCGCCTTGGGAACAGAGCTGCCTTGGCCCACTGACTTGTGTGCGTCCACTCAGCTCCCACGGGAGTGGGTGGAGCCTTTGCCTCCCTGCCACATCTGACATGGCCCAGTGCAGAACAGAGCTTTATGTGCCTGAGACGGTGCATACTACTAATAATAGGATTTTATTTTTTAAATTATATCATGTAACCTCCTCATCCCAATTTTTAAATAGGGTCCTAATGAGAAGGTGGGGATGAGATTCTTTTGTGGGAAGTTGTAGAACAATATATGTTTATTATAAGACTTGATATAATGGGGCAGGGCAGCTGTGCATCTGTGACTTAGGCCCATATCCAGGTGCAGTGATTTAAAAGAGGGATAAAAAGTATACGTTGTCCTGCCCTGTTCAGGAAGATCTATTTTATTTTGTTGTGTGTACTCGCATATATTTGGAGGGAAGAAACAGAGAACTCACAATTGTTGCACTTAGCACTGATACACGTCCCTTATAATCAGTTGTTAATGTTGACCCTGGCGCATTATCTAGCCTTTAACAAAATGTTTCTGATTATAGTCACCAAACAGTCCCTTTTTAGAGCCAGTCTCTAGGAACAGACTCAGGACACAAGCACTAAAGATGGTAGGAAGTGGCAAGAAGGGCCCAGAGCCTGGTAAAGACACCAGACACTCCCCCAGTTAGAAGGAAGCAAGAAATTGGCATCCGGCACCAGCCCCGAGAAGGGCCATATGCAAGAGCAAGAAATGTGTGACGTCGGTGAACTTCACACATCCATGACTCATACCCGGTTTTCTAGTATCTGGATCTTGTTCTTTCTAGATGATATAGAAAGCTTCCCATATTTCTCATTTGGTCCTCACATTCTATGAGATGGTCACAGCAGACATAATTATCTTCGTGTTATACCAAGGAAACTGACCTATAGAGCCCGAGGTCGCATAGTGTGTACGTGGTGAAGATGGGACAGGAACCTAAGTCTCCATACGAGGAGGAGGACAGCACCTTTCTCAACAATCTTTGGAGCCTTCCAGTTGATCCTGCCAAGCTGTCCAGAGCAGCCACACAGAACTTGTCACGACTGTCATGAGCACCCGCAATATGACGCCTGTAGGCTGAACCTGTCGAGGAGGCGTGCGTTATAGTCTTCTCAGCTCAGGCGAAGCAGATCACCCGGCTGAGTCTATACTAGCCCGTGGCAAGTGAGAGTCACAAGAGCTGTTGCTGAAGCTCAGCTTTTATTAAATGCAGGTCCACGTACGATAGAACGTCAGCATAATATCCTATCCTCTGTAACATCACATATAGTTAACACACAACAGTTAATGGGGACTCAATGGACCCAGGTCCCAGAGTCTCAGTCCCAGGTCCGAGAGACAATGGCAGCAAGGGGGTGTCTTGCTCTGATTGGAGCAGTACTCCAGGGGGTGGCGTGGAAGTTCCTGAGCTCAGTTGGGCGGAGCCTTCAGGGGCACATGGGCCAGAGCAGTGTGGAGCGGCACCTTGTCGGGGGAGATTGCCTGTCTTGGTAGTGGCTCTGAAGTCCACCTCAATTATACCCAAGTTCTTGGCATCTGATTGAGCTGTGGCTTGGGCCCCTCTCTGCAGACACATCTGTGTGCCAATATCTTAAGTGCCATGCTGGCAGGCATTTGGCAGGGTGTCTGGCGTGACTTAGGTAGTTTCCTTCTTGAACCAAAGTGTCATGGCTAACTGGCTTGTTAATATGAGTGATGCCATTCTCTTTTCCATACCTTATCCTATCTTGAACGGATCAATGCCATTTTATTGGTCCTGCTCTTCACAGAACTGAAATCATTCCTTTTGATCCAAGCATGAGTTTCTCAAAGGACCTTCTGAAATGTCACATGAAATGGTGTGGAATGATCACATCTGTATTCATCACTGGGACAAGCCCTTCACTTTCACCAAATGAACTGGAATCCCAATGAAGTTTAAGAACAGCTGTCTGATAAAATGCGGGAGACTGTCCCTGCACTGACTGTCCACATTTTTCCATCCAAGAGTCCCTGAGGAGGACTTTTACGGCCAGGAGAAAACAGTGCAGCTCTTGTGTGGGTGTTTGCTCTGCTTTGAAACAAGCCTGGACGCAACTCAGGAAACTCAGAATCGGCCCGAAAGCCCCCTTCCCTTCCCAGCAAACCCCTCCTTGCGTGAAAGAGAACATCCTTGAAGAGCTGAGAAGGAAAACGGTAGCTTTCATTCCTGACCTTTTAAGCGGTCTGCAGTGAGATGTTTTTCCCACTCGAATACTGAGTTCTTGGATCCAGTGGGGCTTGGACTTCACAAGGGCTGCAGGGTTTGGGAGAACTTGGGCAGGGGTAGAAGGTGAACTGAGGCAGCAGGCAGAGAGACTGCCCTGACAGGATGTGGCCAGATGTTTATCTTTCAAGCCACCAAGGGCACTAACCGGCTGGGGCTGGCAGGGGCTGGCACACTGCATTTCCCGCCTTACGCCTCTGCCAAACCACCTTAATCCTGACATGTAGAACGTCAGGGCCTCTCTGGAGACCAGTGGCTGAGCAGAAATGCTTCCTCTCCTGGGTCGGGCCGTCCAGACATGGCCCATCAGGGCCCTGGTCTGTCTGTCAGACTCCTTTCCATCCTCAGTTACCAGAATTCAGAGTCACGAATGAAAACACCCCAGTAGCTCTTTGGTTTCTCTGTGACCCTGCAGTCCAGGAAAAAGGACCGTCTACCACGAAATAACTCTGTTTGAGATGCCGTGCGGTCTAGCGGGAAGCCTGCAGGGGCTGGAAATGTGGATCCTCTTGTTGTTGTCATTTAAAAGCAGACTCTGTCACTGGTCCCGGGACCGGGGACACAGGATATAAACTAGTGATCAAGGAAGAGGGAGCTTTGTGGAGGTAACTGGCCAACCTTGTGAAAGCTTCACATCTCATGGGAAAATAGAGAAGCCAAGACCATGAGTGAATAAAAAAAAACTAAAAGTCAAATTTATGGCTCAGCTCCTGCAAACATACCTCAGGCTCTAGGGTGTATTTTGTGTTGACCTCACCCCTGGCTTCATCTGATCTTTCCCAGCTTCCTAGTCCCTTTGCTTCCATTTTCAATAGGATTCTTTTTATTTCATTTATACTGCTACATTACATAGACATGTAAAGCCACCTTAAATCATTTTTTAAACCATGCAATAAGGGAGGGAAAGGAAAGCAGGAGGGGAAGAAAACTGGATGGCGTTCATTCATACCCATCATTCCATCAATGTGCTCAGTGAAATCCCAGTCCACGCTTCCCTCTCTAAATGCATGTCACCCCACACACAGCTCTGCTGCACCCAAATCCTGCCACTGCCTCGATGGCAAGCACAGCCTTTGCCATCATGGCCTCCGGATGTCCACTGACCTTCAACTCTACCTACGGTCACTGTCATTCCATCCCACAATCTAGAGCTCAACTCCTGGAATTTTTTCCATCTCTGACATTGTAAATTCAGACCCATCACTTATATCCCTTAATCTTTACGCTGCTGGTCACAAAAGCTTGTTTAAACTGAAAAGAGGATTTATTGGTTTGCAAAATGGAAAAGCCCACGTATAGTACAGATTTTAGGGCTAGACTGTTTCTGTGACTTGTTACGGTCTTATTGAACCCCATTTCTTTCCGTAGCCATCCCCTGCCTTCCCTCAGTGCCAAATGCAGAATGGCAAATTATGTATATTTCTGGGTTTCACTCTGCGTACCACACTACCAAGGGAGGGAGAGCAAGTTCCTTCCTAGAAACTTCCAGAAATTGTCTTCTTCATTCTCACTGATGCAAACTGGGTCCCATATTGAGCCCAGAACTAGGAACATTGGCTTATGATTGGATTATTATGTGCTGATTAGCAGAGGTTGAAGACATATATTAAAACCCCTAGGGTCAGAAAAAGAATTAGGTCTACCTGTAATATACAGACTGCACGAGGGAGGTGTAGCTACCAACATAAAAGCTGAGGCACCTAAAGAGAGGAGGGGAACAGGTGTTGAGCCGGAACAAAGGTGTTCATCTGGAACAAAAGTGTTGCACATCACTTTGTAAACATAACTGCTTCTTCTCTTCCCATTAATTCACTCTAATACACTAGTTCTTTGTCGTCTTCAGGATCTCTCGTCTTAAGGTGTCCAAGAGGGTCGCCACCAGCCATGTGCACACACTTAAATTAGTTAAAAAATAACTAGAATTAAAAAATCAGTCTCTCACTCTCACTAGGCCCAAGTCACACACTCAACAGCCCCCTGTGACTAGGAGACTCTGTATTGGACAGAACAGAACAAAGGAGAAAGCCCCGCAAGGCATTCTAGGTAGTAAGTGGAGGGGATGAGGGAACTCACGTCTTTCTCACAAATTTATTTTGTCTTCAGCACCCTTACTCTGTGTTACTTTAATGCCACATTTTCTTCTTTGAACATACGATGCTAATGAGGTGAACATAGAAAGGTCTTAAGAAAGGCAAATTAACCTTAATGTAGATATTGGAAATCTCAGCTGTAGGATTTCTCTTGTAAACAACAACAACAAAAAAAATCACAATACACAGGAAAGTTTGAAATTTGGGCTTTTAGTAGTGTAACTATCTTGCTGCTTGTCAATGAGGAAATAGCTGTATTTGGATAAATATAAAAGAGAACATCAGTGATATCATTTTAACAGATTATTTTTTAATAAACTACTTTAAAACTTGAAAGAACAAAGTAAGAGACTGTATATCTCTGGACTTCTGTCCATCCTCATCATGTCTAGGTGTCCTGTGAAACAACAGTGACTCTCAAGGTAGAGAGACTTAATCAAATAAAAGAGGGGTTCAGCTAGGATCCAGACTCACTGACTTAATGGCCTACAGTATTGACATGCAAGAATTACATTACAGGTTCAAAGAGTCGTTTTCAACTTTGAGGGGAAAAATTGCATATGAGCTTTTATGTCAATTACAAGGACTTTGCTGTCCTGAAGCAAAGCGTATAATTTATCAAGACACACTGAAAGTATCACAAAAGTTAATCTGAAAAGTAAGGCTCTAACTGATACCCAGCTGACCTAGCCTTTCCCCAGCCTCTAAAAAAGGAAGAAGACTGGACTTGTTAATGTTTTCATGTATAATATTTACATTTAGATCAGAAAGCAACAAATGGGCAAGCTGGACCCAAATGTCTACAATATGTGGGCAGATGTCAGCTTATGGGGTCACTTGAATGGCATTTTATGGCCAAGGACACACGATTCAGCATGTTTCAGCCCGTTTGAGCAGCATGTTAGTTCCATCTATCTTTGCTCTTGTGCATGGCGTGGGGTGTCATTAACCCGGGAGACCGACAGAACCATGAAAGTGGAACCATATGTGTCATAGCAAGAAGCAGTTTCATTTCCTCATGAGTCCATTGCAAGCATAAATGTATAATCTCTGCCAATAGCGCCTGTATAGATTAAACGGTATGTGAACATGTGGATAGACGCGCTCTAATTAATGTAGCATTTGAAGACTCAGGCTTAGACCTAGATGGGTCAGGGATGGACCTTCTGAGTTTGAACCAGAAAACTCAGAGATGAAATATTAGGGCAGATGGACCAAAAAGCCCAGGCGCCTCTTTCAGCAGCATGTTTAACTAACACACAGCAATGAAGGAAAAGCTCTTGGTCTTTCATTACAGGGGTCATATCTGCCAGGACCTTAGATACTTGATACCATCTGGAGCCACTCCCAGCTGCTGTGAAGCAAGGCTGCTTAATGAGTGCAGTTGGAAAATGCTAGTGAACATTGCAACTTCTTGTTTTGCCATTTACTTTCATACAGGCTTCCATTTCCAAATGGATTTATAAACTTACCATGGTCTGAAAAATTCTTCAGTTGTTACTCTTGACTCTCTTTGTCCTGATGTTGTGGAATCGCTTTGTTTAACGGAAGATATGTTTTACTAAAAGTGCCTTAAATGTTTGTGGCCTTTTAAAATACATGGGACTCTATAAGCTTCAGGAATAACAACTTATATTTGTGAAGACAACAGGACCTGTCCAGAAAGTTGACTCTGTATCTTGACGTGGTCAAACTACGGTAATTTGCCATATGGCTATTGCAGTGCTTGGTGACCAAGTCAGATTCATGTCACATAAAAATGGGGACGGATGACTGTTCCAAATGATGTGAACGGTGTCTTTTAAGTGAAGGTGAAGTAATTTAAGCACATCTGTATTGATACCCTGTCTAGATGTCTTCCACAGGTTTTCCTAATCTATTCGTGACAGTAAGTGCCTTCTCTCTAGATAGAAGCGGAAGGAGATGCAAAGGCTGAATTCAGAATGAGTTTGGAAGTAATTAATAGGGGGTCTTTCTGCAAATACTATTTTTTTTTCCTCAGCTATTTCATGTTCCAAAGATCGTATTCACAGACTTGCCCTCCATAAAAAGACTATTTGCTGTATGGTTTGTGAACTTATGAAATGCATCTCAATGAAACTTTATATAATGAGTGTCCATATAGGTTCTGTTTCATCTTCTTCATCATAAAATGGTTCAGTACATCATAAATAACTCAACAGAGCCTTTATCCATGCTATATTTTTCTAACAACACTGAGTTTACCTTCTTTTGGAAATAATCCCTATGCATAATCCTAAATCACTTTTGTTAAATTTCAAAAAATCAAACCTCTTGGTATCATGGTGATTCCATTTCCATCCACTTAAAAATACTAAGGCTAGACACAAAGGGAAACATATTATATGATTCTAATTACATAAAATGCCCCAAAAGCAAATATATAGAGACAGAAAGTAGATTTGTAGTTGCCTAGGGCTGGGATAGAGATAGAGAGGAACTCTAAACCAGCACCAGATTTCTTTCTGGGGGTAGAAAAATGTTCTAAAATTAGATTGTGCTGATGGTTATATAACTCGGTGAATGTACCAAAATTTATTGAACTGTACACATAAAATAGGTGAATTAAGAGGATTTAAATTATATCTCAATACTACCATATGGTTTCACTCATAACCTAAACATGCAAAATAAATAAACAAACAAAACTAAAACAGACTCAGATACAGAGAACAAACTGATGGTTGCCAGATGGGAGGGGCACTGGCGGGGGCTGGGTAAAAAAGGGGAGGGGATTGAGATGTTCCAATCAGCAGTTACAAAACAGTCACCGGGACATAGAACACAGCATCAGGAATGTAGTCAATAGTACTGTCATAACTGCATACGGTGTCAGGCGGTTACTACACTTATCGGATTGCTTTGTAAATTATATCAATGTCTCATCATTATGCGGTACACCTGAAACTAATATAATACTGAATGTCAACTTTAATTGAAACATTAAAAAGCAATAAAAACATATCTCAATGAAGCTGTTAAAAAACAGAAAAAAGCAAGATAGAGGCGATTCTTACGAGCCCTGTAGGTGATTGGGAGTCTCCACTCCTCCTTTCCCCCTTCCCCTGCTCCTATGGGCCCTCGAGTTGGTTCAGGAGTTTCCTCTTCTCTCCAACCCCCTTCACTCTCTTCCCTAAATAAATAAATAAACAATAAAAATAAAAATAGAAAAGGCTAAAAGCAAGTCATAGAGTTGAACCTTTCTTTTCCCTTCACAAAATATAAAGTTTATATATATTTTTTCCTTACTAATGCCACCACCTAAGAATAGTTTAAAATGTCATACTCTGGGATTACACACAGTGTTCATTTTGACTATATCAATAATCATTCATTAGAGGGTATACTGTCATTTCCATTGTCATTTCTCCTGCCGCTGTGGACTATTACAGATTGGTGCCTGGAAGCTGTGCTCTGCTGGAGTAGGTCAGCTGAACCAGGGCAGTGGCAGAAGTGAGAGAGTGGATGGGCACAGGAAAGGTATCTTACGGGCTGGGCTTTGATGAGGTGCCTGGTCAGGCCCACCTGCTCTTGGCCAAGGCAAGGTACATGACTGAACCCCAGACCAAGCACTGCAGAAATACACTCCATCCCTTTTGTGGGAGAAGCTGGAAGGTGAAACCGTAATGGGCACAGATGCTTTAGGAATTGTGACATGCTCTGGCTGTATTTCATAAAGTGGGGGTGGGGGTGGGGGAATACAATGTAACCCATTATATTAGAGAAGCAAGTCAATACGCGGCTTGGTCCACTTGAAACACTCTGAAACCTCTGTGTGACTTCCTTTTCCTCTTTGGAACATGGGTTTCCCATCTACCAAACAGAAAGAAATATGTTCGCTTTTCCTTTTTTATCATCCAGGAATAGACTGGTAAATGTGTTACTGGTACCAGGTGTGAAAGCTTCCTCTCTGTCCACCGACTGCCAGTCAGGACAAAGAGCTGTAGTTTGCGTCTTCCTTTCTGTTAAGTCATAAACGTGGGTAAGAGAAGTCTGCATTCCTTGAAAACAGGTGCTCCAGGCATGAGAAGCATCATTTTCCCGTTTGAAGAGTTAAAGTGTCCTGCTCATATGTGCTCTGGTCCTCTGCTACTTCCTAAAACACTGACGTGCTCCCCCAGGATGCTAATCCAAAAGAAATCAATCAGGCTCTGGCCATGACACAGAGAAGATAAGGAACAGAGAGGGGGGCCTCCTAAGAGCTGAATGCTTTTATTTTCTGAATATTATGCTAATCTGCTCTTTCTAAGGATTTAAAAGCCTTGGGCTTGATGTAACAGACTAACATTTTATTGATTTCTACCCTCACCCCCCAATATTGTCCCCATGACATTCTCCGGATTATTTATAGGAGCCCTGTCCTCGGAGGAGATGACATGATATCTAACCCTTTCCTGACCCTCTGTCTCTTGCTGAGGCCTCTGCTGTGCATGACAAAGTCTTCGCCACCTAAAATACATGTGGCTCACTGGAGCATGACTAAAGCAGTCACTAAAGCAGGGCCTTAAAAAGACAGTAATCCAAGTTCAGTCGGAATCATAAGAAAACAGTGCTTGTTTCTGCCCCAATGTTTGTGATTTCATTATGGCCTGACCAGGCGAAGGTACCTTGCCTCAGTAACAGCTCACTTCTCCCTTCATAGGACAGTGGACCCAGAAAAACCTAGAATTATCTTCTGGAGGGTGGGCTTTCCCCTACTAGCTGATTGTCCTAAGAACCCATTTGTGTCCATCCTAGCTGGCTACATTCAGCTTCAGTGAATCCCTTTCTGAAGGCTCTTTAAATACGTTTGCCCATTTCATGACGGGTGCTTTGCGAGCGCACGTGCCCACAGCGCACTGAATGTTCAGCAGTTTGGGACCAAAAATGGCATGACCCCCACACGCCACCCTCTCTATTCATCCGATCTCACCCTGAGCAACTTTTTTTTTTTTCCTCTGGATGAAAAATGTCCTCAAAGGGAAACATTTTGTCCATGTGGAAGTAGTGAAACAAAAGCCAGCAGAAGCACTAAAAGGCATCAAAATTGATGAGTTCAGAAACTGTTTTGAGCAGCGGAAGAAAGGTCTCAATAGGTGTGTACTGGATCGAATGGAGAGTGCTTTGAAGGAGACTGGAGTTCAAACATATAAGAATAAATTCACAGTTCTTTATAAATCAGTTCTGGGTTTTTTCGGGGCCCTCTCGTACATGCCCCGGAATGCCATCTGCAAATTTGCCACCTTTGTATGAACCACAATATCAGCTGCCCAAGGGCAGAGCTGATCTAATAATCCCGAACATGCCTTCTTCACAGAATATCTTATTACCCCTCCGGGTGTTTGTTGTTTTTGCGACTTGACCAGGGACCAGATCAGTCAGAGATTCAGTAAGACCTCCAAAGCAGCTGCCCAGGGGCCCCAAAGGAAGGTGTGAAGATTAACAGCCTTGAGTCCAGGCTGTTAGGGGATGGACTTAATTAATCGTGGCAAGGACTTACCGACTCCCCAGCCTTTGTAGGTGTCCCTGAACCACACACGCTGACACTGGTTTATTTTTGTTTGCCTTATTGAGTAAACTCTAGAAACTCAGTAGATTTACAGTCTCTCCTTTCTTGTTTCAGCAGGACCCGGAGGCCCCGCTCTGCTGGAAAGGATGTGACCAGTGTCTCCTGAAGTAGATTGCTTCCAGGGTTGTGGGGTGGGAGCCCTGCTCTGCCCATTCTATGTGTTCTTTCACCTGTTTTCCTTGAGTGGATGGTATGTTCTACTCTCCTTCACCCATGTTTCCTTATTTGTATCAGACCAAGGTCTTACCAGTGACACCAACAGGTCCTACCGGGCAGAAAAGCTCGGTTCTGCCTTAGATTCTATATGTAGACCAGCAATGGTCTATCGGCTGGGTGGGTGCACGGTGGTCTCTGCCTTGTTTACAAACCATGGTCCACAAGGCTTTAGGAGGCCTACAGAGTCCATAGGTGAAACCCTTCGTGGGAGTGGGAGGGGAGGTGGGCGAGGCTGTGGGTTTCCTTATCCCTTCCCCCATTCGATCAAAAAGGTTCTAAGCTTCCACATAAGATTTTCTTTGATGAAAGTTTTATGTCCAAAAAAAAAAAAAAAAGCACTTAAGACATATTTTTCTAATGTTAGAAACTTCTTGCCCTTGCTGTGTGACAAGAGGTTTGATATAAAATAAATAAGGACCTCAACAGAAATTGATACATAAGTTTTCTGGGAATCCAGCAAGTCCTACATCTTATAATTTTATAGCAATTACTACAATATCTGAAGATTGCAAAAGGGAAAAGAAACCTAACTGCAATCAGAAGAAATGTATTTTATGTTTACATGTTTAATTGTAACCAGGAAGAAACTTATTGTATAAACCAATTCTATTAGAATCAATCAGGAAATATATAAATATTCAAATCCACATATAATATCTAATATCGCATGTCACATGCATTTCAGAATCTACATCTGTAGGTGCGAATATACATCCTCTGTGTGTGATGTTAGATGTGCCTAAATAAGTCTAGAAATATGTGAATATGTTACGTCCTTTATATAGAAACATGGCTCTTTGAATGAAGGAAGATCTGTTTTTACATGAACGGGAAAGCTGGAAGTGTGTAACATTACCCTCAAAACAAAACTTAAGTTGCCTACAGCTTTAAAAATAGACCCACTTGAACTTACCTATTGCAAATTACCAGCATAAATCACACCATGGCGTCTATTTACTTCTAAGGCTTTAAGAAATTTATTTTTAATTTTTAGAAAAACAGCAGAAGTAATGAGGATTTTATCCGAAATCAGAGCAAATCACCCTGGTTGTTGGGGCTTGACAGCTTGGCCTGTGAGCTAAAAGTAACGCTTGTTAAAAATGGACTCATTTCATCCGTAGAATATAAACATATACATTGAAACCTGTTGATATTACTATCGCAGCACTGACCTGTCCATTTTCATGAAACGATACTATTTCGGATTAACATAAGAAAAAGAGGAAAGAGACGGTTGTTAACTGGACCAAGTTCACATCCGGCGGTAGGGACAGAACGGAGCACCTGTGCGTCTAGCGGCACTGACGTTTATAGGCGTTTATGGGGAAGAAAGAGTCAAAGAGAGAGAGGAGGACGGGAGGCAAGACAGGGATGTGGACGGCGCAGCAGCCCGTCTCCGCGGTGGTGCTGCGTCATCCACCGCCTCTTCTCCAGACACTGTCTGCGCAGCTGCCCTTCTGAGGCTGAGACTCCAGGTCCCCGAAGGTCTGTTCTAACTCTCGATTTCAGGAAAACAACATTCTTGCTGTAGGTACCAAAATATTCATGCACACAGTTCATAAAACATCTTCCTAAAGGGCCCTGGAAGAGGCGAGGGAAGGGGGGTGGGGAAGCAACAGGCCGGAATGAATGGGCCCGTAGAATAGAGGAAGCCTTGTTGGAGCCTGGGGCCGGCCAGTGGCCGCCTCCAAGCACCTTGGGCCCCTCTCGGTGAAGTGCTCTGGGTAAATATTTGAGCACCTCTCCTCCTCAGAACTTTGATCAATACACTGTTCATTGGCACAGATTACTACAGCGATGCATGCACCAGCTCTTTCTCATCTCCCTAGGATTTCCTGGAAAGGGAGAAGACTGGAAGATATTTTCAGCACAGGTTTTAAATAAGAGAAAATGGTTGTGACTTTCCCTCCGTCATCCTCCAGGAAAGCTTCTCCAGAAATCAAGGGCTCAGACACCCCCCTCGGCATTCCAGTGGTGAATCTATCTAAGAGAGAAATGAAGAGGGGATCGCATGCAGACAGACCACCGAGAAAAGGTTCCTCATGGAGGAGAAATCAGCTGAACTCACAACCACACATGATGTGTGTGGAGGGGATGGTGAGCGGGATATTTCCCCATTGAAATGGCATTGAGCTTTTTTTTTTTCCTCTAGAGCCTCTGACTTTTCTCCAGGGGTCTAGAACTTGGGCTAGAAGAGAGTGCGCAAGCTCTACATTGTGAATTCAAAGGTATAAAAAAGAATAAAATTCACTTCTGCATGCTTTTTTCTAACTACACAACAGCAGAATACATTGCTGCCTTGACAATATGTTTCAAGAAGTCTTCAAATGGTCACCAATGTCCCTCACAATGGCTTGGGTCAGTGTCTCAAATATCGGCACCCGATTTATTTTGGGAGATATGGAGCACAATGCCTAGAGAATGAACCTGAACACAGGTAAAGATGAAATGAAAATATTACATTTATGCATTCCTTTCCAGTTTTACTGTCTTGTGATTTGACGGTGTTTTCTCTAGCACAGCACTGGAAGGCTGGGTCTGGTCGGGATGCTAGGTTTGTATAATGTAGAGGCTGTAAGACATCACGGACCACTGTCCAATTCACAGCTCTGATCTACGTAAGCCCCTAAGGGGAGTTCCTCCCACAAGAAATGGAAAACTTAAGAACCAACCATACCAGTTCATTTTTACATGCCAGACACTTTTCTGAGCACTAACACAGGTATGAACTAATTTGTTTCTCATAATGATGCTATGAAGTAGGTATTATTATAACCTCATTTTACAGGTGAGAAAACTGAACTCCACTAACTTGTCCAAGGTCATCAAAGAATTGGCAGAACCAGAACTCTTACCAAGGCCATAAAAGGAGGAAAGTGAATGGCAACTTAAAACTAGTCTAGACTTCTCCTCTCCAGCCTGTGAAGCAAGCTGAGATGACGAGGCAGCAGTAAAGGACACCTGTCCCAGGGAGGGCAAGCCAAAATGGAGAGGACAGAAAGAGCGCTCCACGGACAGTGGGAGGCCAGGTGGCTTCTCTGAAGTAAGGCAGCGGTGCCAAAGATGAAATTTATTCTCCTGCACACCTAGACCTCTATCAGCCATTAATAATCAAAACACCATGTATCCCTTTAGGTGCAGCCACCCTGATGCCAAAGAAAGAGGATATATCTTTCATACAAGTGGGCTGCGGAGGAATTAACCTGTGTGATACTCAAGGCCGGGTCAAATTTTCCCAGCTCCAAGTCTATTTGTTAATGCAGCAGCAAATACATTCTCATTCCTGTTGGATCATGTGAAGAAATAACCCCACTGCTCAACATCTCCAAAGACATGATGAGAAAACGTACCAACCCAATGGGTAACTCCACATCATCAGCAGTAAGCAAGGGCTCTAGTAAGACAAAGTTTTCTTTGCAGTGAGTGAAAACCAAAGCAGAAACAAAACACTTTGGTTTCTGCAGCCTCCTGCAGTACAATTAGCAACTCTTATTAATGCGTTTTCTTTTGCAGCTTTTTCAATGACTCAGATCCCTCAATGAGATCTTGGCCTGGCAGGAAAGACACATGGCCTGATAAGGACATGGGCACCCTCGAGAAATGGTCAGCCTTCCAGTCACGGGAGGAACAGTGGGGAAATCAACAGCTAAACATAGGATGTCACGGAAAGTGCAAAAGCCATTCAGGAAGAGAAGCAAGCTTAAAACTCAACTAAGGCTGGTGTAAACTCGCTCAGGAACTCCTAAGACACAAAGTCAAAGGACTTCATGACAGCCTGCCACTTCAGAATTGTGTTCTTTTACTGTGATCCCACTTAACTACTGAATACCAGCAGAGAAGGAAAACTCTGATTCCAAAAAACCTCCGCTGCCTTGCGGCATACCTCTTCAGGGGAAAAGCTAAGGGAGTAAACCCCGACAGAAAATCCGGAGCCGGAGTCCCTAAGGCGGTTTGACGTTGTAGTCAACACCGGCAACTCCTGCGGCGCACCTGAAGCCAAGCTGTATTGACTCCGTCTTTCCCTTGGACCCTTCAGCTGCGAAGAGAGGGGGGGTCTGCTGCATGGGCAACAGCAGACCCTCCATATCACCCTGCCCAGGCTCTGTAGCTTCAGCGTCATCGCAAGATGTCGATTCAACACGGGAGGAGACAGATACGATGTCACTCCCGAGTCGGACTGCACAGCCATTCTCGGCGGTGCAGATAGACTCTTAAGAAGCTACACCATCGTCTCTCGAGACGGACGGCTGCCGCCGACGACGACGATGACTGAATACCAGACGCTAGACGAGAGCCTTCAGGATGTTCACAACACTGGAACACTTTATTATTTCAGGCATCGTTCATTTCTTTTTATATTAGGATTTAAAGCCTATTCTTAACAAGAGGTAAGATTATTCCCTTGTTTAAAAGGGCCAGCAGGTCAAAGTCAAGTACTGCCCAGGGTTATCAGGTAGCTGAAACAAGGTATCAGGAATTGTAACGGCACTTAGCAAGTTAAATACTGATGTGGTTAAGATGGAATGAAATCACACAAAAATGCTAATAGTGATGAGAGCTGGATGATAAACGTATGGCTCATTTTTATAATAAAAAAGTTCCAGCAAGTCCCATAAGGAGACGGAATAGTATAAAGAGCTCCATAGATTCATGATCTTATGAAATATTTTATGTTCTGATTTATACTTTCTCTTTCAAGTTTTCTAAATAAACATTATTTTTTTTAACGATCAGAAATGAAAATAATAAATGGTTCAAAACACTGGATTCCAGGGAACTTTTTTATTAGAAAAAGGCCATACTCTATAAAGATACCAATGCAGGGGTTATCTGCCTGGACCATCCCTAGTTCTTTTCACCAGACTCCTCTCTTAAATGCAGAAAATGAGATCTAGCAGGGGAGAAGAAACTGTGCATTGCCATTCTCTGCCCTCCTGCCGGTTCTGGAAGGGTCAGGGCGTTTGCCAAGCTCCATATACTCGCCAAGCAGCTAGAGTCCCCACTCCCACTCAGCGTTTCCCCTCTTGGCTCTGTAGAAGAAACTGACCTTGGGGAGTTGGATTCATGCATGTGGCCGTGGAAAAGCAAGTGTGCAGCACCTACCCCGGGTCCTCCACCCACGGGGAAAATGGGGACATGAATCATGACTGTGCCCCATTTAGAAGACAGTTAATTTAGAAATGAGCAATATGCTGGACAGGCACGGGACCAAACCAAATGTTTGCAGTAATAGAAATTTCCATATGCTGTACAACATTGAAAATATATTATTTGCCTACACTGGCCTTCAACAGCAGGACCTTTCTCTAGGGCTAAAATGACAACCTCTATCCAGCCGCCAGGACTAACACATGTTACAAACTGTACGCTGTGTGCCCACATGGCTTCCAGACAAGATGCCTCCCTGCAGGACTGCCCAACGCTTACAAACGCCCCATGCAGCCCTCCCATAGCAGGGGTCCATGAAGGGGACTGAGAAGAAAGAATGGAAAGAAAATTATTTTTCAGTGGAGAGCTGTAAAGAGGGGACTTTGGAAAATCTGCTTGGGATCCCATGATTTTACAGGACCTCAGTTTTCTAGAGTTATTACTAGGAGTGTAAAAGTCAGTGTTAGCAAGGATGATCATAGCAAGCATCAACAGAGCATTGTTACCTTTCATGATGCCACGCTCATCCATCTTTTATGCAAAAGAAAACGGAAGCAGAGAGAACATGGAGGAATTCCCCAGCATCACAAAGCTAACCACACAAAACGAAACCACAGCTAACAGATCCTCAAGGACATGTAACTGCTCAGGACTAACAAAATAAAATGGATAAGAACTGAGTCTAGTCCCAAAACATGGCCATCCTCCTCCTGGCAACGGACAGAAGGGGATAGACAGGAAAAGGGATAGGGACAGGCATAGGGGTGAGGGGGATGATAAAGTCAGGCATCAATAAAATGACGGCATGAGCAAAGTGTCACTGCGAAGGGCATTTTATACTTCTTAGCAATTCTCAGCCTCAAACTTCCTCACTCCTAGCCAGTGAAGCTACTCTAGATCCCAGCCATCTTGGTCCCCTGGACTCCATGCTGACCAATGAGCACGTGTTCCTTAAGCACAGACGCTGGATTCTGAAATTGACATGGTACTATTTGTTCAGGGACATTCTTCTCAAGTGAAGTTTTCCGTCTGTGCCTCGGGCTGCTTTCTGCTCAACCAGGCCACCTGGAAAGTAAGCTTCCACTGCCACCCTCCTCTGCTTTCCTCGGTGCTAAACTCTGGACTTTTTAGGTGCCTTTGGACCAATCCACATTCAAATGTAAGGGAAAGAATTAGCCGAAATATCCAAGGCCTGTCTTACTTTCCAAAGCACCAGCTGCACATTTTAAAATTTTTATTGAAGAATAATACATGTACAGAAAAGTGCCCATATAAAAAGGACACAGTGCTGTGGCTTTTCACAAAATGAAGCCACTTCTGGAACCAGTACCCAGACCAAGAAGCAGAAGATGACAAGCCTCCCTCCCCCAAATGCTCTCCTCACGCTTCTTTCCATCTACTCAAGGATGCCCACCAGCCTGACTTCTAATAGCAGAAATTAGTTTTGCCCATTTTGTACTTTATATAAATAAAATCATAAAATGATTTTTTACATCTGCCTTCCTTCACTCAACATAATTTTCATGAGATCCACTCAAATTATTGTGTCAAACTGTAGGCCCCCCCCATCCATTATTCTATGGTGTGCAATTATGTGAATATATAACAATTTATTTACCCATTCTACAAATGAAGGTCATTTGGGCTGTTTCCAACTTTGGCAACTTTCAACAGTGCTGTTACGAACATTCTAGCGCACCCTTTTGGTGAATATGTGTGCATATTTCAAATGGGTATATGCATAGGGGTGAAATCGCTGGATCATAGAGTAAGCCTGTATTCATCTTCATTATATACTACCAAACAGTTTTTCAAAGTGCCTTTTTGGACTTACTCTCCCTCGCCCTGAACTGTAAATGGAAGTTCAATTGGCTACGGAGCTTGCTAAGTCCTAGTATTTATCTTCCTTTTCATTTTATCCCTTTTGCTAGGTACGTAGTAGTATCACGTTGTGGATTTTACTTGTAGAGGTATTCCCCTTACTGCAGCAATCCTTTCCCAGGACGAGACTTTCAGAGAAGGGACTGTAGGTGATCGAGATCAGGGTTCTTCAACAGGAGAATAACTGGCGTGGGTTGGAGGATACTTTCTTGTCAAGGGCGGTGTGCACTCTAAGATGTTTAGCAGCACAACCCACACTTGCTGACAACCCAGAGGGTCTATAGACATTGCCAAATGTCTGTGGTCCAAGGGGAGGGCTGTGGGAATCTTCTTTAGTTGAGAACCATTGCTCTAGATCTGTTTGGCACATTCTTGAAGACACCTGAGCCCCTGCAAGGTCTCAGAGGTTACACCATGATGGGAAATGTCTGTGTAGAGCCAGCACAGCAACGAAGCAGGGCGTGACCCAGCAGAGGGCCAAGGAGGGAAGTCCATTGGGACCTCTGTGTTTTCCCCATTATCAAGGGGGCAAAAGTTCATTCACAATACCCAAAGAATGTGCGGTTATCCTGCCACCACCATTCCAACCGAAAATCTCTGAGATTCTTCTGCATGCTACCCAACCACATTGAATGGAAACAGTCACTCAGAAAGCCTCTAGCCAGTCAGGACCTGCAGATCAGTACAAAGTGGGGAGCCAGGCAGTTGAATTGGAGTTACATTATTTTGTCAATTTGCAATATAAAAGGAAAGGCAAGTTGCCAGAATGTGTTTTTCTTATTCATCTTGCTTAAAGAAAACATACTTTGAAGCCAAAAAAAATTTTTATCAGCAAAAATGTATGTGCATATGCATGTGTGTGTGTGTGTGTGTGTGTGTGTGTGTGTGTGTGTGGTGTGGTGTGTGTGTGTGAAACAAGAAAGGCATGTATCTATTCAAGTCTGGAGGAAAATCAGAATGAGTGTGGTGTGAGCCTGACTGCATATTAATAGCATTGTCTACCACTTTCCTAAGTACTGAGGTCCCGAGAGCCGGAGCCCTAGATTTGAATCCTGGCTCTGGCACAAAATGCTGGATCTTTTTCTTTTGTTTAATCTCCTTGTACCTCAGTTTCCTCATCTGCATAATAGGGTTTCCAAGATTAATCTGTCTCTTAGGGTTCTTAGAGGATTGATGAGTTGACTGACATAAGGCACATATTCTAAAGCCTAACAATAGAAATACATAATAAAAGTTGGCCGCAGCCTGTTGTAAAGAGGCTCCTCAACAATACCGGTGAGCAAGCGTTATGAAGTCTGTCTGGGACAGTCCAGCCACTGTTAATATAATGAGAACGGCATGCATGACATACAGCAGTCCCTCTCTATATTGCGGTTCACTTATTGCTGCCTCCCTGTATCGTGGGATTTTTAAAAATATTATATTTAATTATTTATCGTGGATTTTTTGCTATATCGTGGGATTTTCCAGTACTGTATACATATGTTGTTAAGGTTACATAGGTTTAGGAGTGTAGGATAAGTGTAAGGTTCCTACTTCACAGGGGGATCTAGAACGTAATACCCACGATAAGTGAGGAAATACTGTATATGTAACCCGGCAGCCAAGGAGAGTGGACTGGAATGCGCATGCGTGAACAATGACGACTTCACTGTACTAGTCAGTGAGGGCAGTAGATGCCTTTGAATGAGCACAGGTACTGTGTGGCTATAGCATTTAAAAATCACAGAGCAAAAAGAGCAACGAAGCTGCATCAGATTTTGTGTAAAGCCTGAACATTCCTCTGCGGAAACTATTCGGATGATTCAGGCCACAGCTACGGGCAACTGGTAGTTGGGAGCTTCATCATGACAATGCTTCTGCTCATGCATCACGTCTGATGCAGAGTTTTTTGGAGAAACACCAAATCACCCAGGTGACTCAGCTCCTCTACAGCCCATATTTGGTGCCCTGTGACTTCTCACTTTTCCCAAAATTGAAATCACCTTCAGAAAAATACGACGGAGCAGCTGATGGCGACTGGGAGAACCGTGTGAGGTCCCAAAATGCCTACTTTGAATGAAGGGAACTGAGGCATCACTGTCCTAGGTGCAATGTTTCTTGTGCTGTATCTTGTATCTTTTTCAATAAATGTCTCTATTCTTCATATCACATGGTTGGATACTTTCTGGATAGAACTAATCACATTACCTTTCACAATGAAAGAGGAACTGGATTCCGGAAGTTGAAGTGTACTCCCCAATGTCAGATGTTTAGTTTCAAAGGGTTATGTCTCAAACCCAGGAAGCTTCCTTAGGCTCTTTTGAGTCCAGAGCCTCAGAACTAATGCACAGGCCTGCAGCTGTGTCAGCTACACACCACTTCCCACAAAATCTCTAAGAGGAAATCCCAGTGCTGTTCCCCAACTACAAAATCCCAAATACCGCAGTCCTGTTTTCAATTTTATTTTATTAAACTTAAAATTTTTTCAATGACATAAAAGAACTATATCAATGTGAGTACTGACTTTTCTTATGTAAGCAAAACACACAAGCCATGTTGTAAAATCGACCACTAACAATCAGGTAGGCCTAATGGAAATGAGGAGGCAACCCACTTAAACGAAATCAACGTTTCCTTTCCACACCCCCTAAGGATTTGTTGCTGTGGATGGTGTTGCTGTTTTCTTGGGTTTATCAAACTATGTAACAACATCATATCTACAGGCGGATTTTTGTTGCTGCTGTTATTTTTAACAAAGTGACGTGGAGAGGCAGAAGAGGGGACTCTCGGGATTTAAAGTAACTGAAGAGAAGAAGATAGCCATGGCATTAATGAATATGATTTTATTCCATGTGAACTTTGCAAGACAAATGGAATCTTTGGACCTGGTGATTAAACTGTTTGCAAGACATAATTATATTCCCATGGAAAGTATTTGACTTGGGCCAATCTTCCACTGCAGAAATCAAAGGAGAAAATCAGTGGGCCTTTGGGCTGAATAAAGGCTGACAAGAAGGCCTCATAAGCTAATTAAAGTCAGATTTATACCCCTATAGCCCTAGATCATTCTGTAGACGTCCTAGGGGCAACTCAAGCTTTGTTATCCATGAACTTGGCCACGGCAATCGTCTTTTGCTCTGAGCTGTCTGAAAAGCAAAATTAAACATGTGGAGGCTTTTGTGCTGGATCTCTTTGGAAAACCATGACAACTCACTCCAAAATAGGGATCCTATCTAGGTCAGCAGGAGCCTTTGGTCACCCCAGGACTTCTGAGCTTGGGCTGTTAATCCGGATCTCTCGCTTTTCAGAACCTCAGTGTTTACGTCCATGTAGGCTTTACCCGTTTGTTTCTTAAGAACAAGGCCAACAGCTGGTCACAGGCAGCACAGAAGAGAAGCTGAACACTTCCTATAAGGACATTGTGATCCCACAAACCCAGGACCTTGGGCAGGCGCCCAGGTCTTAGGTCAGCCCTCTGGGTGAATGGACATCTTCTGCCTTCTGAGCCATTGTTTTTATTTCCTGTTACCCAGAACTAACCTGGTGGCTCTGAAGCTTTGCTATACAACCTACCGCTGTGCCTGTAACACCTCCAGGAGAGAGCATTTATCAAATCATTGTTCCTGGAGGAATTTGCTCACCTGATGATAGGGGAGAGGGAGCCTTAAGCACACACAGCTTTTGGCTTTATACAAGAAAGGAAATCAGAGAGGAGGGGAGGGGCAATTCCAACAGCCTGTTCCTCTTCCTCCTCACCTGACTTGCCTGAGATAAGCCAGCACCGACTGCCAAACACAAGCTGCAGGTGAGCGGGGCTGATGAAGGAGAACTGTAGAGGCCACAGATCACCTGGAGCTAAAAGTCCCCAAGACCAGTGAAACCTCTGAGGGTAAGACCTAAGACACATATTTTGGGTTGACTGTTATTGTTGCTTATAATTTCCCCCCAGGAAATGCCAATGTGTAATCAAGACCATGAACCCTGGTTTTGTGCACAGTCTCGGAGACACCGAACGGTCTCATCTAGAGCAACTAACACCTGGTCTCATTTTTTGCAGTACTATTATTAATTCTTATACATGAAGACCTGCAGGCAACCTACAGCGGGTAACCATCTTCTACTTAGTAACATGCCTCAACTTTCTCCAACTGCTCGTCTCTACATAAATTGCTTTTACATAAAATCTTATTGCTCAGGGAAACACACTACACTTTATAAAAGCATCATAAGTAAATTATTTGCAAGAATTCTCCCTTGAGGGACTATCCAATGACAGAAATCAAAAGTTCCTTCACGTCTCCCCATTTTGTGAGACTCTGAAATACGTATTTCTCTTTCTCCTGATTAATTTAACTTGTAAATAAAATGAAAGTGTCCCTTTAAAATCGAATTTTTTAGTCAGAAACATGAGGCTAGAGGGAACTATGTGGCAAAATAAATAATTTTGTTCTGTCCATTATCATTCCATTAATTTCATGTTTTAAAAAACCCAGATTGGTATATCTCATCATACCATTTTGCTAATTCTGGTCCAAATGTCTTGCCTTAGAGGAGATCTCCAAATTTTAAAAGAAGTTAAGAATATGGACTGTCTTTATCTTTCTGCTTTAGTGCACCATGGCTAGTTCCCGAGATACAACCTGCTTGCAAATGTCTAACGTGTTTTTCAAAATCCATACAGCTTTCTCTGATTGCTCCCCAGGCTGCATTCGGAAAAAACTGCCCAGGATTGTGACTGGCACACCTGCCCAGGCTTTAGGGATTGCTTTTTTGAAAATACCAGTCATGGTCATAATAATTATTGACGATAATTATAACATGAGTTAGTCAGAAACAGAACCAGGTTCAAACTTGCACTGTCTCGCTGTCGAATCCATAAGTGCGACCATTAGCTCTGGAAAGAGTTCCCTTGTTTGGCTGGGTGGGAGTCCGTGGCCCCTGAGGTGGGTCTCTGCCATAAGGTTCAGACTTTCCTCACCATCTTGGAAAGTGCTGACAAATTCTCTATGGTTACATCCCAGACTTAATGGAATCTATCTATCTCCATCCTACTTTCAAGTTTCCTGTCTCGGTACTGAGATTAGGAATCCTATCTTGAGCAAATAACTGACATCCTGACGTTCTCAAATATGCCAGAATTTCTGTGCCTTTTATTAATTGTTCACACTCTTGCCTTTGGGAGGGATGCCCTTCTCCTTTCCTTCACCTAGAAAGTTTTTCTAGATTCACTTTAAAAGCTGCTGCTGCTATTGAGTTTAACCTGAGCTTTTTTTTTTTAAATTAAAAATATTTAACAGATAACATTACATAAATGTAAAGTTTATAGCATGTTGATCTGACACATTTACATATTGTTATATGATTGCCCATTATAGTGATTTTTAAGTGAAGTCTAATATACCAGAACCTTATACACAGCATTATCTCAACAGGAACAAAGAGAAACAGAATCATGTAAAGAGTGGTTATCTTTAGGTTTACTTATTTCTATTTAACTTTAACTAGTTTAAAGTTAATTTACTATAATTAGTTGAAATAATTAATCAAAATTATAAATAAAAACAGGTGATGTTTACTTTATAACATACTTGAAACCTTAGTCACATGTAGAATGTTCTATAACAGCTCTGTTACAGGGTAGATCAATGATGCATTTCTTAATGGGCTATGCCTTGTAAAATATGGTGATTTTAGACATTTTTAGCCTTTTAAACATGCCAAATCTCACTTTTGTCCAGTAGGTAACATGGTGAAAAAGAACTGCCTTCCTGGTCTCACTAGTTCTTATTAATGTCAACCCTAAGGATATAGCAACACAAGGTAGGTTAAAACAATTAGCTTAAGAAAGTTAGGCCAAACATGCTCTTAAAAAATACCGGATGTTGGGGCTGAAGGGCCAAGATTATTTGTCAATACTGGTCTAATTTACTAGCTAGTTGTTTAACCTCTGCTCTTGTCTGCCTTTGAATATGCACAGAGCTTACGGCAGTCAAAGGAAGGAATGCTGCTACATATTCCACTCTGTCTGCATCTATGTTTACACTCGACTTGTTTAGATATCATGCCAAAATAACTAGTTCAAGAGTGAAAACACAACCCAGGAATGAAGGGATTGTTTGACATTATGAAACTTACTAATATAACACATCCCATTAATTGGTCAAATAGCAACAACCGCAAACCCCATAATTATCCCAATAGAAGACAAAAAGGTATTAGATCATATTTAATACTTATTCTTGATGAAAACTTAAAAAGAAAACTGCAAGGATACTATTTAACACGATTTTATGTAGATAATTGCAATATAGTTCTCAAACTAGAGGTATTATATAATGAGACATCGAATTTATGAATAGTAAATACAGTCATATTAAAAATAAGTAACTTCTGGTTTTAAAATATTTTAAATAAAAATTTCAATGAGTTTCAGAAGAAGCTCTAAGCAACCTAAGACAGAAACTAATGTCGTGCTTGTTAGAGTGGCTATTACCGATAAGACAAAAAATAACAAGTGTGCAGACGGTGTGGAAAAAAAGGAACCCTCCTGCACTGCTTTTGGGAATGTTAACTGGTACAGCCACCATGGAAAACAGTACAGAGGTTTCTCAAGAAATTAAGAACAGAGCTACCAGGTGACCCAGCAACCCCTCATCTTGGGGTCTACCTGAGAAGTCTGAAAACATTTCTTCATAAAGATAATATGTACCCCTGTGTTCATTGCAATATTATTCATAGTGGCCAAGACACGGAAACAACCCAAGTGTCCTTCGATGGATGTGGAATAACGTGGCACATATATACAGTGGAATATGACTCAGCCGTAGAAAGGATGAAATATTGCCATTTGCAACAACATGGATGGATCCTGAGAGTGTCCTGCTAAGTGAATTAAGTCAGATGAAAAGGAACAAGAACCATATGATTTTACTCATATGTGGGGTATGAAACAAAAAGCAACAAACCAACAAACAAAGCAGACAAACAAACTCAGAGATGCATAGAACAGAATGTGGTTACCGAAGGGGAAGGAGGATTGGGGAGAAGAGAGGGCAAAGGTTGTCACATGTACGGTGGTGGAAGAAGACTGGACTCTGGGTGGTGAACACACAATACAAAATGCAGATGGTGTATTACAGAACTGGACACTTGAAACTGATATGATGTTATTAACCAATGCCACCCCAATAAACCTAATTTTAAAAATTTCTTGCTATGTCAAATACAATGGAAGAAATTTAAAAATTACTCCAAAAATTAGTCTATATGTAAGTATAATTACTGTTAACATATTAACACAAACTGCAGTAAATGTGCAACAAATGCTAGTCATGAAAAAATATATTATATGTAGAATCCACAGAAATCAATGAGAAAAATCACTAAAATCTCCATAGGTAAGTGAGAAAAGCACAGAAATATAAGCCAAAAAAAAGGGAGGGGGATACAATTTTCTCAAAAAATTAGCATATAGTATTTCAAATGAGAATATCCAATATTCAGAAGAATGTGGTTAAATTAAAATTGTTTATTTTTTCATCATCCTTCAAAAAAATTACTGAATGAGTTTCCCTTTGTCACGTATCTTTCTAGCAGTTGATACTATGCTGTTTAATGTGACAAAATCCCCATCTTCCTCAAATTTACATTCCAGTGGAAGAAACAGACCAATTAGTAAGAAAAAATAAATACTATAATTCTCATAGTGATAGGTATCATGGAGAAAATCAAAGGAAGGGCTTTTGGAGAGACCAGGCATAGGACTGGAGCAGTTTTTCATGGGATACTTCAAGGAATGATCCTATCAGGAGATGCCTTTTGGGTATGGGGTGAAAGGAAATGTAAGAACAAAGTCTTTTGGTGGGAATGACGGTGGTGGAAGCGCAGAGGCCAGTGTGCTTGGGGGACCGTCAGTGAGTAGGAATGACAGAAAGGATGCTGGAGAGAAGACAAGGGACAGAGATGCAAGGCTGGCTCAGAGCCTTCCCTCTCGGCCTGACGCTGCAATCAGTACAAATGCCAACCCTTTGGGGGGAAGCGACATTGGCAATGCTTATAAAACACATAAACTATTTTATGTTTAACTCAGTATCCCACTGGTGGAAATAGAATCCATGGAACTTATTCTTCTCCACGTCTTCCAGCAATGATTTCAAAGGTTTCTGGTCCTCCAAAAACCCCTTCTTGTATGAAAGGGTAGTTCTTTCAAATGCCTTCCTCCTGCTCTAGGATGAACTAACCCGCCTTCAGAAAAACCCATCTGTAGGAAAAGTCGGCTGAAGGTCTGCAGGTTGAATACCATCTCATTTTTATACCCTCCCGGGGCTCCTGCCTCCCCGTCTCCGTGGAGGGCGCGCCCTGGCTGACCAAGGTCACTCTCCAGCGAACGCAGACTCCTGCCTCCTCCTGCCTCCTCCTTCCTGCTCTGGAATCCCATTCAATTATTTCTCCTCGGGTACGATCTTCTGTGTCTCCTTTCTCTGAGAGCTTAACTCACTCAAAAACCATCCGCTGTTGAAGAAACAAGAGAAAAACCTTCTCCTTCCCTTCTCGCGCCTATCCCTCCTTGCCGACTTCTCTCAAAAACGCTTAGTTATCGCGCTGACGGCGCGTCTTGACTTCCATCACACCCACATGTCCTACCACCTTGCCCTTGTTCCCGCAGCGGCCCTGAGAACTGCTCTGGGAGGGACCACCCACATTCCCATTGTTCCTACAGCCCTTTGTACAGCCGGCCTTGCGCTGCGACTGTGTTTCAAGGGCAGCCTTGTTCAAAGGGCGCGCGTGGAGCCACCAAGGAAGTATGAGATGCTTTCTTTTCCTGTTTGCAACGGGGCCTTACGTGACCTCATTTCACACTATTTTTGGTAGAGGTATTAAAAGCCACTTTCCAAATAACGTCTACAGTGTCTTAGCTTGGATTCATTCCGTGTGTAATTCCTAGAAAAACACACTGGCGTCCAGGGAATGGGTCAACAAAGCAAACAAGCTGTGACTGGCGAGGGAAGTCGTCAGGGTGTAGGGCAGCCCGAGGAAGCACCAGTTCCAGAGTGGGGAGGCTGAAACCGCCACAACATCACTTGGCAGTGGGCACTATGACAAAGGTGGGGGGGGGGGGGCTCCACACTAAATGAGAGGGTGATACACAGAAAAATAGAGGAGAGCTGACAATTTTTGTTTTTCATAATTTAGTCTAATGATCTACTGAAAGCTGGAATATGGATGGGCCTGATGTTTACTTTGGGGGAGACCAGTCCCATCTAGGTCTCGTCTACCTGAGGATTCTAACCCTGGGGGTCTGATAATGCAAATAGACTGTTTTATGAGATGGAAATTCTCCCCCACCCACTGAAAATAGTATTCACCCAGGCAAGAGATGTGCCCTCCTATTCATTTCTGATGCATCTAGTTTCCTGACACGCTCGGCCTGCCAAACTGCAGGATAAAGTACATACAGTAAAATTATACAGACTTGCAAAAATTCTGATTTGAATTCAGGGTATTAATAGCAGAAGGAATGTTCTTCTGGGAGTAATCTAAGTGTTATATTTACCTTTGGTTGGAGAATATTTGCAGTGAGGAATTTCAAATGCAAATATTTTAAAAGCATAGCACGTTGGTGGAGAAAGACACTGTGGGCACTTCTGTTTTTTGAGTTTTTTAAAGAAGGTTTTTCTTGACTTTTTATTGGAATCCTAATGAGGCCGTAATTATGACAGCAAAGGGAGAAAATGCATCTGTTAAAAGCTTGGTGTTACTGTACCTATAGTCCCTGCACAAAATTTTAAAAAAAAAATTCTGAAGCCATTCAAGGAAGGAAGGAAGGAAAATAAAGATGATTTAGCAAAGTCAATCTCAAGCCTTTATATCCTTGGTATGCATGAATATTTTTAATATGGAATTTTGAAATTTGGCAGTCATGTTTTCCTCTTATCTTTTCCTTTTAATTGGACCATCGAGCATCATATAAAACTCTTTAAATGAAGATATCTTCGCTTTCTGTCCCTTCCACATACATCCAACCTCCCCAAATGTGTTAAGTGTTATGTTTATGAAATTAAACATCTCTAGAGGCTAAATGTTCAATTATTTTCTCGGCTTCACCCATGTTTGAAAGTCCTGGATGTCTGTACATAGGAGAAGGTATATCTTTTAACAAAGAACTGGTGATTGTAGGGACTTTCAGCTTCTGGCTCAAAGCAGATATTTCTCTTTCTTCTACACTTGACCAAAGGAAGTATTTGTTTTCTTGAATAGATGACCATGATAAATTGATAAAAGTCAACATAATTTTTAATTAAGTGGTTCCAAAATGGACCCTAATTCTATTGGTCATGTCCTGGAGCGGAAATCAAGAAAATGAATGCTGTTGACAGAATAAAAAGGTCACTCACAGTAGATCCTAGGAAAAAAAGAAAAAAGTGCTCAGATTGACTTATCACGAAGGATATTTGTTAACTTGATAGAAATTTTCAACTGGAAGTATTGGTAGCCATAATCGAACCCAAATTCTCCCTCTTGTCCTTTTGCTGTCAGAGAAAAATGAAGCCCTGCCCATTAGCAGTGCCGTGGAAGCCATACAGACTAGCAAAGGAGAAAGGAGGAGTCTTCCAAGGACCCACCTGGTGTGCCGTGGATCCTTGTTTAATCCCTGAGCCATCCTGCAGCACTTCCTCCAGGCACCTAAAGGGTGTTTCCATTGGAACCTTCGGAGGCCATAAAGCCAAGACCCCTGAGACCCTCCCATGGTGCCCTTACAGGGAAAAATGCTCTTATTATGTCCAATGAAATAATGAAATACATCCATGTCTCCACTTCTGATCAGCGTGTCTCCACCCAAAGCAGCAAAACAGTAACCTTTCAGATTGGTATCTTTGAAGCCTACGTTTCTCAGCTCTGTGAGAGTTGACCTCTCATTACTTCCAGAGTTTACAAAGTGTGACAAAACACCATGCTCTTAGTTTGGTGACTGTGTCTGCTTACACTGCAGATGGAGAAGGCGTGTCTAAACTAGCTATTGTAAGAAAGCTGTTATCTTGTCCCAAATAACACAGCGAAAGTGCCTTCAGAATGAGCTCAGGTTATTAGAGGGCTGGGGTTGAAGGAAGAGGGCAAAAGCTCCCTTTTTACTAATGGTAGACAGTCGTCTTCATTTCAGAATATTTCTAAGTCAGTTGCTACCATTGATGGATGTACTATATTCATTTGTGTGTATGCTCCTGCCAATTTATTTTATTTTCAGCCTCTGATACACCCCACGCCTCTGCTGCTCACCCCCACAACAGCTCCCAACACTGGTAACTGTTTCTTTGCCACTCAAAGAATCTTACGTCTCACCGAAGAATACCAGCTCCGAGACAAAAGATACCGAAACGCTCTCTCCCACTTTCTTAAAAACGTGTGAGTGATCCGAGCTTCCTTACAGGTTGACTGTAACTATTACCTTGATGACCAGAGCAATGAGAAACAGAGCTGCCGGAGGTGACGTGTGCCTTTGGCTGCCAGGTGGGGTCACGTGGCTTGCATTGCCCTGTCCAATTGCTCACTCGGTTCTATTGGAATCCGGAAAACGCAGGTGCACGCCGCACCTGTACAGTTGTGCGCGGATGACACAGAAGGCTGAAACCGTTCAATTTTTCTTGAGGGACGTGGACAGTAAAACGCCTTTCTTTTTTCGTCACCCTACACCAAATTATATATGCACAGGAACCCACATATATTCAAAGAACACAAAAGAAGCAGGAGAAAGACTGGCAGGGTCTTCTAGGGTAACCCTGCTCTTAGCTCATTCTTTACCCCTATCAAGTTCTCCTTTTTTAATAGTAGGGTTCTTTTTTTTTTTTTTTCTGATTTCAAAGTACAATACATTTATTTTGAAAAATAAAATCGTTACCAAAAACAAGGCATACAATGAGAATAACCCCAACATTCAGAGACAGGGTTAGTGTCTGGCGAGACCAGTCCCTTTGGGTTGCCTCCTTGCGAGCTCACGTGGCCTTCCCTCGGTACATACGGGGAGAATGAGACCGCGCCTCCTCTTTTTATAAGGCCACTAATCTCCATGGATTAGGACCCACACTTATGATCTCATTTAACCTTAAATGCCTCATAAAATCCCTGTCCCCAAATTCAGTCACATCGCGGGTTAGGGCTTCCACATGCGAATTCAGGGGGACATAATTCAGCCCACAGAATCCCCCACAAAGGAAGGACAGATTTCACCAACACCTTGACGATTTCAAATTCCTTTCTCCTACTCCCAAAACGAGGGCAACGCCACTGCGAAAGCAGGTCAGGGTTTCAAACCTCGTGCAACCCAGCTACACTGGCAAAATGTATTCTCCCAAACCCCGGGCGTCCCTTCTGTGGACAGTCCCCAGCCTGCTTCTCCGCCTTAACAATGGCACGCCGCAGATGCTGCTTCTGATTACAAACCCGTCTGGCTCCCGAGTCTCAGAACAGCAGCAAATTTCAACTAATCAATGTTTTACGGCCGTAATTAAACTACGCACTTACAAATAAAATGTAACACTTAACATCGGGTCCCAGTTTCTCGAAGCTGCGTTCATATTTATAAAACGATTACTGCAGACAGGCGCATTCTTTTACTGCTTATTAGGGCCCACCGTGTGCACTCAGGGGCAGTAAAGTCTTAATTATCACAGAAGCTGAAGGCCACGGCTTCTTACTCCCTGAGCTGTGTCCCAACAATCTCCGACCTTGGGAGGCTACTTTTATGGAGAAGCTTCTGGTCTTTTTCACTTCCCAGCCTTTCCATCCTCAAGAGAGGTTATGTTAAGACTTACCATCTGAGAGAAAGCTGAAAAATGTGGGACTTCCCCTCGGGACACCATATAATAAACGGAGCACAATGAGCCATCCTCTGGCAGGGGAAGCTGTGTAGCAGCTTCTCTCCCTTCTGTGAATTCCACAGCCCAAATGATAACAATTTCTCTTCCCCCAAATGCAACCCCCTGCTTGTTTCCACCAGACCACCACCATCGCCTATTATTACCCAATATAAAGCCTGTAATATCTCAATAGAATTTTTGTAGGGGTAAAAACACATACTTATACAACAGAGGCGGGAATTGATTTGTACTGCGATAGCATGAGCTCCAAATCAATACAATATTTTAGAAATATTCACTCGCCACTCCCCCCCCAAAAGAAGCAACTTTAAATGGTAAAGCTGAACTCACCCCACCAGCTAGCAATGTCCCTGCTCACAGCCATTGCAGCTTGGAGCTGTTACATTCCCAGCCCCTTGTAGAAGCTTGTGTTCCTTCTGTGCTTGGCAGAATGTTATTTCCAGAGGGACCGAACGCGGGAGCCAGAAAAGGGTTTTTGCGAAGTACGCACAGGGCTCCGACAATATCAAATGGCTTCTCACCACGCCTTTTGACGGGCTTACTTGAATCTGATCGTAAATGCACAGGCTGCTTGGACTTCATGAAAACACACCACCAAGAAGAGACCTTCGGCATCATCTATTCTCAGTCTCTCATTTTACAGATGAGCCTACTAAGGCAAAGTGAGGTTCGTTGTCTAGGGTGATCAATTTTAGGTTCAGAAAAAAAGTTAGTGGATTGGAAAGGTATTACTGCCTCTGTGTGGAAGGAGAGACTCAGCTGCCACTTGTACACCATGTAGGAGTACTTCACAGAAGCTGTTGATAATGACAATGGTGGGGATGAAAGGGTCAAAGCTGCCATTTAGGGGTTAGAGATTCAGAACACACAAATACACAGAGGCTGCACTATATTCCCGCAATCTGCTGTGGGGTTTGAATCCCCACCTTTGGAATCATCTCACACAACTCTGATTTTTATCCCTATGGAAACTTTCAGTTATATGCAAATCCTATGTATGTAGAATAAAGGCTATAAGGCACGGGTTTATTCTTAGATCAGTATAAGTTAGGTCATCACCATGTATAAGAATGAGACAGATAAGCAGATACACTGTTTGGGAAAAAACACAAGGAAAACTAAAGAGCTCCAGCATTGATTCCATCTGCCTGAGAAAGCAAGACAGGGCAGAGCATGAGAGGTGCTGAAGACATGGGGCATCTGACACTTACGGGGCAGCAACAGAGAGAAGGAATTCATAAGAGAGAGTCAGAGGCACCCAGGGACAACCTTGCCATCTTGGTCATTCACGTAGACTCACGGGCATCCATCTGATCACCGAGGGCTATTCAATTCGTGGTAAGCCAGCCAACAGAAAAGCCAATCCGCAGTGACTAAAACAGCAGTGTGTCTAAAGAAAAGAACATGCGCCTGGTGGCTTTCAAGCCCATATCTTTCATCTGTGAGCTACATGCTCTTGAGCAAATGCTTTACATCGGAGCATCGTTCTGTTCACATGCAAAGCAAGGATAACAGTGCTTTTCAGGTGTAGTTAAAAGGACGGTGGCTGACATATAAAGTAGATACTCAAGGCCTCATACGTACAAGAACGAGGAGGACATTTTATGTTGCTGGAAACGTAGAGCGCTGGTTCCTCCTAAGACATTCTGAGTTTCTCTGATGTATCGATGCTCCCTTGACATTCAGCGTCTTGATACGGCTCCAGCCCTACAGATGCCCTCGTCACTCCCCCATGGCCCCTGTAAGCGGTACTGAGCTGAGGTCTTGCCTTGGCGTGGAGAATTTGAAATTTGGAGGCAGGAACAAACGTGCCAAGAGATCACCATCCTACAGGACCTGGCTTATAGGAAGAAATTATTGGGGAACAGTATGCCCACTTTCCAAAGGCTGGTGAGCACCCAGAAATTATCTGAAGGCATCCATGTCGTTTGGCTGCTGTGTCACTCTCTAGCGCTGTAACTTCGTAGCCCTGAAAACAGCGATTTGATCACTGATGGAATGTATAATATTTACATTTTACACATGCGGCATACCTCTTCAGGGGAAAGGCTAAGGGAGTAAACCCCGACAGAAAATCCGGAGCCGGAGTCCCTAAGGCAGTTTGACATTGTAGTCAACACCGGCAACTCCTGCGGCGCACCTTAAGCCAAGCTGTATTGACTCCGTCTTTCCCTTGGACCCTTCAGCTGCGAAGAGGGGGGGGGTCTGCTGCATGGGCAACAGCAGACCCTCCATATCACCCTGCCCAGGCTCTGTAGCTTCAGCTTCACTGGAGAGGACACTCCAGCGTCATCGCAAGATGTCGATTCAACACGGGAGGAGACAGATACCGTGTCACTCCCGAGTCGGACTGCACAACCATTCTCGGCGGTGCAGATAGACTCTTAAGAAGCTACACCATCGTCTCTCGAGACGGGCGGCTGCTGACGACACAACAAAGTAAAACTTCATTCATCCCCTGATTGCCCAATCTGATCTCTGCTTGTATTTGAGGTTTCCTAATACACCTAAAAAAAATCCTTACGAAGTTGAACACGTACATAGGTAGTGTAATTAAGGTGAGATTTTTAATATTGTCAAATATCACTAGTGAATACCTTTATCATCTTTAGAGTCCACAGTCCCTCCTCAAATTTACTAAAAGATATGAAAAATAGCATATGGACACCCTAAGTAGGTATGGGGAACTCTGAAAGACCTAATTTACACGTTACCAGACTTCCATCGATCATATCAGAGAAATCACGTGTTGAGGGAACCGGGCATCCCCAGCAATTCCCTCCAAATCCCCTGGGGTATCCACAGACTCAGCTTCTCTGGGACTCTCACCAGGAACCAGCCTGAACCAGCTTGTTTTTTGGAGCTTTTTCCATTCATGACTACTCTCGCAGATACACTTTCCATCCCCCAACTAATAACTATCATTGTTCTTATTTGGAGATGCAGCTCTGTGTCCCTCCATCCATCTCTCTAAAAAACAACTTTTCAGTCGTAAAAGGAAACATTGCTTATTGTCAAACTTTAAGAAGACGAAGAACATAAAATTAAATTATTATTCATAAGTCCACTTGGCCCCAAAATAACCATTGCGAACATTTTGAGTATGTAATTGGATCTTTGGGCTTTTATATGTATACAAAGACAGATTTTTATAGAATTAAAATTATAATATTCATAATATCCTGCCTCTTTTATTCTTAATAAATATGTTAATTCTCCCTATGTGTCAGTATATGTTTACGTCTTTGTTTTGATTGTCTTGTTCCTTTGGATTGATGATGCTTTTTGTTTAGGTCTTGACTCCACCAACCCTTGTTCAATACCTTCCTTTTTTCTCTTTTTTTTTTTTTTTTTTTTTTTTTTTTACCCTTGGCTCCAGTCTGGCAAATTAAGGCTCTTAAGGCTTAATCCCACAGAAAAATAGATTGAAACGTACAATCCTCGACTGGCTCCAGGACTAGCAACTACTACTATAAGGGCTTTCCTGGTACCACAGGTGAGATGTGAACAACCTATGTAGGTAACAGTGTCAAGAGTTTATTTTTTTAATCTGATTTTGGTTCACGTTCTTTAATGTATAAAACTGAATGTCCTTATTCTTAGGAAACACACATAAGAATTTAGAGGTAGAAAAGCAGGATTTCTGGACTCAATTTCAAATTATTAAGAAAATAAAGATTAGATTATAGAGATAAACTATATGTGGCAAAATGTCAACAATTGATGTATTTGAGTAAAAAAATATACACAGGAACTTTTTTCTTGAAACTTCTCTATGAGTTTCAATTATTTCTAATAAAAATTGAAAATTAAGTGCCAACTCCCTAACAAATGTAAGCAGAACAAGCAAAATGCACACACACACACATACACACACACACACACAGACTTTTATCTAATAATGGTCCATTTTTGCCTGTTGAAGTTAAAGTAAGCATATTATGTTAGGATAAAAATTCCTCAGAAATCACCAACTGTAGATTGTCGCACTTTAAGAAAAAAATCAAAAGCAGTTGTCTTGTCTAAGACTAAATAATATATAGTATTTTCCTTCCCTGTCTTGACATACTACACAGTCCTTCATCTCTGTTGAGGGTAAATGTATGAATTTGGTTGCTTAAGATTTTCCTACTCCAGAATGTGTACTAAAATTTAGTGGAAAGATAATGAGCAAGCCCTTAATTTCTTTTCATTGAAACAAGAGAGAACAGAAAGTTCAGTTCAGATTCCAGACATCATAAGACCTATTCAAAAACAGAGGGTAAATGGAAACATGCAAACACACCCCACCTTTAAACCCCAAACTGGAGAGTTTCACTTTGGTTAGGACTGATATCATGCGTACAGTTTACGGTTTTCGGTAACATAGCAACATTTGCTATGTCTGCAATAACAGCATCGAAAATGACATAATAAAAAAAGAATTATCTGCGATTAGAAGTGAACTGTTAAAACTGCTCTGGTCAGTGCCAAAAATCAAGGGAGTTTATTATTTCAGTAGCTGCACTGAAAAACCCCTCAGGGAGCTTAGAAAACCTGCCCCCTGGAGCTTTCCACCCATCCTCCTCACTGACATGGTAACCGGCTTTGTTAAATTCAAAGACAGTTACGTCAGCAATTTCTTGCCTCTCGTGGGCTTTCCAGGGCTATAAAGCACACAAATTATATCCAAATATTGGCCTGAAAAATTAGTAAGCTATAGAGTTTGTGTTATTTTAGCCAAGCTTTACTGGAGTAAAAGAAACCTAGGGACCCTAAAGCTCAGTAGTTTCTCTTGCTGCTTTATTATTTTCTGTTTTGGTGGGCCAATCCTGATACATTAATACTGTTTCTTTTTCTCTTTTGCTTATTACATGATTTCTATTATTTTCATCTTATTTTGTTTTCTTGGACGCCCAAGGAAAATTTTGGCAGATGTTAACTAACACTACATGTATGGTACCTTTGTACAATGCCCCTCTTTGGTTTCTGCTTAGGCTTGAGTGATTAAAGAATATCTAAAATCATCTTCCTTTTTTAGAACCTTCCATGAATAGCCCGGAAAGCAGCAATGTCCCTTGTTTTCAGTCACAAATTCCTGGTAGGCATTGTGTCCACACAATTCCATGTATCCGTGTACCGTAGAGGAGTGAAATAGAGTGGTAGCTGTGGCTGGCCAGGTAGGAAGACTGCAGGGAATCAAACCAGGCATGGTCAGCAGAATCAACTCCTGCACTGACCAAGGAGGAAAAGCACTAACTGTGGAGTCCAAACCCTTGAATCCGACACCAGACATGCACTTACTCGTTTTGAATGGCGGTTGCCAAATTTCTTTCATCTTTTTTAGTTTGATTATACTTTTTAAATGTTACATTAAAATGCACATATTGGAAATCATATGAAATGCCTACAGTTGATTGAGTTATCGTAAGTTGAACATCCTTACAAATAGCCATCCCAGGAAAATTCCAGGTGCCCCTTATCCCCATCACTGCTCCTCCATCTCTGTAAATACCCACAATTCTGACTTTATAGCAATAAAGACACACAGGAAGTGCTTGCTATAAAAGTCAGAATAGCAGTTATTTGTGGCCAGATTTCTAAGACTTATTTTCCTCACTGAGGTAATAAGAAGAATGATACTATCACTAACTGACCTACAATGGTGTTTGGAAAAATAAAGCATAACAAACACAAGAGACAACATATTCAAGGCCTCTACAGGCCATAAAGCTTTCCAGCAAGAAGAGTGATTCTTATTACACATAAGATCCACAGGTAGGGGGTCTGGAGACCAACATAACTGTAACACATGAGACTGATGAGATGTATTGCTCACAGCTCTTATCATTCATATTTATGTGGCTGTGTGAGCTGCAGGGAGTTAGGCTCTGAAGTTTTTCATAACATTATTTATCAAGTAGGAAGATAATTATGAGTAGCAATTGGGAAACATAATTGTTAATAAAGCTATGTTTATTTTAGATGACTTATACTTTCACTTGACATATTCCACTAGACCTTCACATATTTTCCAAACGTCTGATAGTTAATGTTCATAATTTAATTCCCACAAACATTAGTACGGAGCTCCAAAGGTCAGAATCCAAGGGGAAAAAAAGGCTTTGTTGAATAAAGTTATTTACATAGTTAATCAGGAGCTAAAACCCAGGAGAAATGCAAATCACCTTGTTTCCAGAGAAGGAACAGTAGTATAGTCTTTGGCCAGCATTCACACCCTAGAGACAAACAAAAGCTTTGACTTTCTTCCCTTGAACTTCTTTTGTGTATGTGATCTTACTTGGTTTCAGTTTTCAAGTTTATAGAAATAATCTTCTGGGTGAACCAAGGTCAAAGCAGCAACCTGGGGTTTAACTGCTGATCAAGCAAACAGGATGTCCAGATATTTCCCCAAAGCAATAAACCATCAGTTAATGGTGTCATTTCCACCCAGAATGCCCTCTTAGACCAACAGGAAATGTACCTTCATTGCTGGCCATGTCTAGCGGTGTCCATTTTAAATGCTCCCTAAAAATGATCACAAAAGGATTTCTAGCCCCATCCAAGGAAACTTCCACGGTATTACAGGCTCAGTGTCTTGCCAGCTACCTCTCTTTTACTCAGCTCTTACATAATCTGGTAGCTCTTTTATTTTAGAGAGACAATAGGGAACACTAGAAAAGACCTTGTCTAGAATTTGGAAGACCTTGATTCTAGTCCAGTTTCTGCCTCTGTGCAATATTATACCAGTCACTTCAAAATAATGGGTCAAATTCTGACAGGTTGGATTTAAATTCTGCACACTTTTTTTATAACCTGCCCAAATGGAAAGTGAAAAGGTAACAGTCAGAAAAAGGGTTTGAGAGGAGGAATAAAATCTTAGTGGGTATGCATGGAGAAATATTTAAGAAATGTACAGTCCTTAAGACCACTCCTACAATGCTTTGCGAATGCCCGGACAGTATTATTACTGACCTTTAAGAGATATTTCATCAGAAATTATTTTACATTTACATTAGATTACAAATCTGAAGGTTTTCTTTTCAGATTCCAGGGCAGCTACCCTTTTGCTATTCTGACCTCCAGACCTAATAAAATTATTTAACTCGCACTTCACTCTTCTTATATATAACCTGCAGTCCTGGATCATCTGATTTTTCCCAGACCAATATCTCTTCCTCAGATGTTGTCCTTTTTTTTTTTTTTTTCTTTTAACTCCCTACCTTGACTGAAAGCCATAGCCACCTCTTCTGATGCATTTCTTCTAGCAAATTCATTATCCCTTTGTTTTTCTTTCATGCAAATTACCACCTAGATAATCCTCTGCAGGCTTCCAAAGCATGTTAAGAAAGGTGAAGAAACCCTGCAGACTGTCCATGTGGGTACTCCCAATTTAGTCCATCCTTGTGTATTCCTTCACCCTGCTCCCATCATGTTCTTCATAGTAACCGTCCTAATCTACGTGTATGTTTAAATCTCAAACAGTGTTCCTTTCAGCTAGTTATCTGTTCTGGCGGCTCAATTTATTAATGAACATTGTATTCCCTATCACGCTCATCATGACTGCTTTGAGTTTTTCTGTACTCTTTAAGCCCTTAATGCCTTCATCTCTCCATCACTCACAGCTCAAAACCTCCTCTTCTCCTTTAGATGTTTAAGTAGGTGTAAAAGTAGAACTTTTACCTATTTTCAATTATCACAAAAAAGACTTCATTGATTCAATATTTTACTGACAAAAACTTTTCTTTTCTTCCTCCCCTGGTAAACATTTTCTATTATAAAATTTCAAAATATACTGATAAATATAAATGTTGTGATTTAAAAAGAAACACCCAAAAGTATGCCCTTTCTTATTGTCCTTGCTTCCACTTAACCTAATAAATTCCTAGCATTTTTACAAGTAGCTTCAAATCCATTTTTAAAAATAGTAAATAATAGAGAAAAATTAGTTTCTCTGTGGATTATTTCCCAACCAAAATCTCCTCTTTCTCAATGCAGAGGTAGCCAATATCCTCACTTTGATACCTGTTTTCCCCATGTGTGTTTTTATAATTTTATCACATCTGTATTTCTCTACAAAAATAGAGGAAAATGGAGGAAAATTGTTTACTAAGACATCCATGCCCCAATTCTCAGACTCTATGAATATCTTAAATCAAAGAAGCAACTCAGTAAGTGTGACTTAAGTTAAGAATTTAGAGATCATTAAGAACCCTGGAATGAGGATATTATCATGGATTATTTGGGTTGGCCCAATCCAATGACATGCATCCTTAGAAGAGGGACGGAAAGGTAGACAACCAGATCAGAAAGATGTGATGTAGGAAGAACTTCATCTGCCGCTGTTGGCTTTGAAGATGGAGAAAGGGATCCAAAAACCAAGGAAGGAAGTGGCACCTAGAGGCTAATGACCCTCATTTTACAGCTAACCAGAAGACAGGGGCCTTGATATTACAACCTCAGGGAACAGAATGAATGCAGACTAAAGGAACAAGGAAACACATTCTCCACTACAGCATCCAGAAAGCATCAGATCTTGACAAAACCTTGTATTTTGTTCACTGAGACCTATGCCAGACTTCTGACTTACAGATTTTAAATAATTAATTTGCGTTATTTTAAGCCAGTGACCTCAAAGCAATTTGTAATGATAGCACAGAAAGTAAATACATATAGTATTGCTTTGTGTTCTAATGCTATAAAAAACTGTGCATCTTTCTGCTTCCTTTTATAACCACATTAGGTTTGGGGGATTAATGCATGTTGATATATGTAGCTCTAGTTCATTTACTGTATGTTCTATAATGTTCTATAAATATTCCACTACTTATTATCTCTTTATTGAGTTCTTTTCCTGAAATTTTTACTGTTAACTTTTTTTTGTTTTCCCCCCTAGCTTCACTAAGGTATGATTGACAAAAATTGTATATATCTGGATTGTATAAAGTGATTTTCAAGGTGTACAAGATTAGGATTTAATATACATATATATTGTGAAATAATTATCATGATGAAGTTAATGAACACATCTGTTACCTCACATGGTTACTACGAGGTTTGTCCAGAAAGTATCCAGCTATGTAACATGAAAAATAGAGACATTTATTAAAGAAGGTACAAGATACAAGAAACACTGTACACAGAATAATGATGCCTCAGTTCCCTTCAAAGCAGGCATGTTGGGACCTCACACAGTTCTCCCAGTCACCGTCCGCTGCCCTGTCGTATTTTCCTGAATCTCACCAATGGTTTGAAATCTCTTCCCTTTCAAAGGTGATTTTAGTTTTGGTAAGAGCCAGGAGTCCCAGGGCACCAAATGTGAGCCCTAGAGCAACTGAGGCACCTGGGTGACTTGATATTTCACCAAAAACCTCTAACAAGATGTGAAGCATGAGCAGACGCATAGTTGTGATAAAGCTGCCAATAACCAGTTGGCCATAGCTGTGACCTTCTGAATCATCCAAAGAGTTGCTACAGAAGAATGTTCAAGCTTAACATAAAATCTCTACTTGCTCGGTCATTTTGAATGTGACAGCCACATAGTACACATGCTCACTCAATGGCATCTACCACCCCATTGATTAGTACAGTGAAGTAGTCATTGTTCATGCATGTGCATTCCAGTTCACTCTCCTTGGCTGCCAGGTTACATTAATATTGCACAAACTGTTCTCATTATATTAACAATGGTAGGACTTTTTCTGGACAGACTTCGTATTTTTATTTTTGCAGTAATAACACTTAAGATTTATCTTAGCACATTCCAAATACATAATACAGCATTAACTATAGCCACAGTGCTGCATATTAGATCCCCAGAAATTATTCATCTTATAACTGAAATTTTGTACCCTTTAACCACTTCTCCCCAGTTTCCCCACTCCCTGTCTCTGTTAACTATTGTTCTACTTCTGGTGCTATAAGGCTGACTTTATTATATGAGTGAGTATTCCTATCCATGAACATGGTATATTTTGTCATTTAGTTTGCAGTTATTTTGCTACTTTTATTCCCAGATACATTATACATTTATTTTCTCACTTATTGTAACAGTATTAAAATGCTAATGGGTTATTTTTGTTGAGCATTCACATAGAAACCTTCCTGAATTTTTATAAATTTCAATAGTTTATTTAGTCTGGATTTTTTCTAGTAGATAATCATATTGGATAAGAATTATTGTAATCCTTATGCCTTTTTTTCAAATGCATTGCTTTGTTTTAGACCATGATTCAATACTGAACAAAAGGTGTGCTAACAGAGATATTTGTTAAGATCCTGAGTTGAAATTAAAAGATTTCTCTTCGTTGTTTGTTTCTTAAAGGCATGGCTTTTAGTTACAGATGCCATTTCCTTAAAATGGGGTAAAATCTGCCTTCAAAACATGCTGAGATATTGACAGTTACAGAAACATAGCAGTGATGTGTTCTTGATTTCGGAAACACATTGGGTAGCCCTGTTACATTATCTCAGTGAGAAGGGAACCACATTCTGCACAAGCTTTTCCTTCACCTACTAGTCATGAAAAAGAAGTGTGGAAAAGTTAGCACAGGGTTAACTTGGAAGAAATTTTAGCACCCACTATTTAATAGCAAAATAAATAAAAAATAAAGAGATTCAATCTTGTCCATTCCTACTGTTTAAATCTGAAAATAGATGAAAGAAAAATAACAAAAATGCCTATTCTTGGTACATTTACCCTCATCCCCCCCCACATATATATATATATACTTAATTGGTTCTATGATTTATATAGTGTGCTTTATACTCCTTTTCTACCTCCTCCCAATATTACAAATATTAATCATTTTCCCCTGGGCAATTACAGGAATTAAAGCCTAGTACTGTGCATGTCCGTAAGCAACACGACATCAAATGGAAATGTGCTCTGCGTTTTGTTTCCCCCACCCCCACCCCAGCTGTTCACAGATCTGGTTCTGACCACAGAGAGAAAGGAGTACGAGTATCTCAGGAAGGAGCTCTGCTAGAGAAGCAAACAAACCAAACGCAACACAAAACTGAAAAATCATTTTGGGGACCATTCAGTGATATGAAAAGCTCCAAGAGAACACATATTTTTCCATACGTGGACTCCAAGATATCAGAGGATACTCTTTATGCTGAGGTACTAGAAATCAAGGAAGCAATCGCTGAGGACCCGCGGAGGTGAGTCAAAGGACCAGCTGTCCCTGGCAGATGGGACAGAGTGTGATCTTGAGGTCAAAGACACTGAATAGAGTGGGACTTATCTAAGTTTAACCGCCAGCCACATCTTTATTTTAACTGTGCCCAGGAGGGTGTCTTTGTTCTCCAGACCAACTCGAGGAGGAGGAGAGACACACAAAAGCGGTGGCTGAATAAAACTGCAAAGCAGGTGGGTGTGTTCTGTTTAACAAAGTTGCTTGTCCTACTGAATCAGTGAAAAGATTCCTGCACCTCCCTCAGCTGCGCAGGCGGATATATCATTCAGAACCATCCCAGATGTGAGCATGTAGACCAACTCTTTACACATTGGTAAAGCAGTGACACATGGAATCATATATGTAACACATATCAGTCAGCATAAACTAGGTCATTTGTCACAATAAACGACACCGATACTCGGTGGGTGACCACAATGAAAATACATATTTTTTGCTCATCCTACATATTGTGTAGAGAAATGACTGGTGGGGAATCTGAATACCAAAGTTAATCAGAGACGCGGCTGAAGGACGCGCCACCTCCGCATGGACGTCTAGGACCACCCAGGCAGGGGAAGGGGCTGCCGCGCACCAGGCATGCCCTGGCTCTGAATGCACTGGCCTGGAGGTGGTACACATCACGTTTATTCCTCTTTCACGGCTTAAGTTCAGAAGGAGGCAGAACGTGCCATTGTATCATATGCCAAGAAAGGAGAGGAACTGGAATAAATGTAAGCAACCTTCATGACCTCATTCCACTCCATAAAAATTGTCTAAGTCATATTCTTTACTATTATCCTCACCCCAAATATAAATACTGGCTGTGTATAGAAGCCAGTTTAGAGGGAACAGACAGAAAAGAAGATGGGTATAAATACTACATACCACAAAAGTATCTCCTAAAGCAATTTAGGAAACAGAAACATGGGTGATATCCAGTTCTATTTTATTAGTCTTTTGCTTGGACTTTCTTTCTTCCTTCCTTTTCAATCAACCAACAAACCTCTTCCTGGTCTATACTCTCGGTGTTTTCTTACTCATATTTTTAAAATAGTTCACTTTCAATCTCCTACTGTTACCATATGAATTTTTTGGAACAAAGTGATATATTCAGTAAATTCCCTTGTGATATTTTCAAAGCTTTAAAAGCCTTAATGACATTAATTCGTTAACATTTTTCCCTTCGAAACCATTCCAGAACTTATCAGTTTTGAGCCTTGACTATATTAGGGCAAGGAAAATAAAGATTTTTATTCCTGCCTTTGTAGAATTACACCTCCTAGAGAAACAGCACATACACAATGAACCAACAGAAGAAAAAAATAATAAGTAAAAAAGTTCAACATAATATTGTTTCAAGTCTCTATTACTAATATTAACTACTGGCATGTTCTTAAACCCTAACTGATCATAGGTGAACAGAAACAGGGTTGTAAGAAGTGACAAATGAGGTCTTCTGAAGCTTCTTGCCTATATTTAGCTAAAGAAGAATGTAACAGTTTAATTATGTCAACCTAGGAAGAGGGAAGTGAAGACTTCAGAGGCAGGAAAACAAATACTTTGCTCAGAAGCCGAGAAAAAAGTAATGTTTTATTCATTCATCTATAATAAAGCAAAAATGATTTGAGTTTTTTAGTTTCTTTTTGGTTTTTACTTATCACAGATAATTAAGGAATTGAGTTAAATACATTAAATTAATCAGAATTGTCCTTCCCCCACCTTTGCGTATATACCAAAATGCATGGACCTGTGCTTTCTTTTTTTACTCCTTATATACCTACAAGTTGCTACCTTCAGCCCTTTACCTAAATCATATTCCAGAGTCGTGTGTGTGCATGTGTGTAATTTTTTGAAATTTTTCATCCACCCTGCAGAGTCCCCTGCAGTGACTGGCTGCCTGGCCTACTGCTTTGCCAAAGTCTCAGGGGACCATGTGATTTGACTGTTTCCAGAAAAATGAATTCGCTGCAATAACAATTTTTTTTCTTTTTATTCTGACATGGGCATGAGAGGCTGTCAGAGTAGACCTCTCCGACACTTGTCGGTGGCTCAGAAAAACCTGACACATCAGTTCCACACAATTTTCAAAGAACCCTTAGATGAAGATGGTCACAGCGTAAGCAAGTGTGTCATATGGTCATAATCTCATCTACGTTTGGAGAACCAGTTCAATGATTCAGAGTGTGCTTCCCTGGGATGAGAAGTCAGAAATCACGAAGCCCCAACTGTAGAATTAGAAACAGAGAGAAAACAGAAATTTCATGAGGTCACTCAGCAAGGCCCTCCCGGGCCAACATTCACTCTATTATTTTGCTTATCTACTGCGTCTATGAACAGAGGCCATTACATGACAATCGCCTGGGGGTTTCCATAGTTCAGAGTGGGGCGCCACCTCGTCTGCCACAGTAGTGAATGAAAGTAACACTATACTGAAAGGAAACTTGAATCAATACATTTTCATTAAGATCCAAAATGACTAACTTCTGGTCAAGATGGTGGAGCAGGTAAGCACGGAGCTTGCTTCCTTCCTTGAGGACATTAAAATTACAACTAAATTACAGAATGACCACTATCGTCACCCACCTGAAGGCTAGCTGCACAGAATTCCTCTAACTAAGGATATACGGAGGCCATGATGAGCCTGAATATTGCATGTCAACTGTACTTGAAAAAAAAAGTTTTGTTAAATGATCCAAAGTGAACTGTGAGATACATTAGTGGACATCTCTTTTTTTGTTCTTCTAAAGTTAGGGAGGTGCCATTTCTTTTGGAAGTTATACAAATAAATATTGTTATTAAAAATAGAGGTATTTCCATTCTGGTTCTTTCTAGGTTATTCTGTTCTGTTCTAAAGAGGTAATATTTCCATCCTTCTCTAATATACATTTAATAATGTTCAAAACGTTATGACAGCATAGTAATCATTGGGCTAACAGGCAAGCTTGCAAAAACCATTGCCCCAAAGAAGTTTATAAGTTAATCAAGTCCGACATCAAGTCCCATGTATGAAGAAGATTGGGACCAATAAATTCTAGTGTTTACAAAGTGACAGAGTTTCCAGAGATTATCAGTTTCACCAATCTGCTTCCATATAGGCATATCAAACCCTGGAAAGTGTTTTTCACCTAGCTTTCAAAATACTTACACCCAGGTCATTCATAACTATTTTCTGAAACTTGTAAAATTTCTCTTCTATAAACAGAAGAAGTGAGAAGAAAAGGCTCTGTGTTTTGCCACCTATCCATAATGGAACTGCCCACCCTTTGAAGTGTCCTTCATGAAAATGTAGATATGTACGTATAGTAGGAAAGATCATATACGTGAATGCAACTGCTTTCTCTCCATGGTCTTGCCTGTTCACACCTGATCCAAGAAGACTTTTAAAAATCATTTCACTGATCCTGGCTTTTTGAGAACACAGTCAAAATCTCTCCAGCTTTGGGGTAACATTTCTGCATAAATAAGCACAGCATTGCTATACTTGGACTATATAAAGAACCTTTGGTTTAGCAGTAAAACTGAGCTATTTTTACAGAAGCTGGTGTCAAGGGCTAGAGCCAAAGACTAGGAAAAATACAATAGACAAAACACACACACACACACACACACACACACACACACACACACACACACACACACACAAACCAGCCAAGGACTTTGTGATATTTATGTTTGAGGATCGTACCAGCGGGACAGCATTTATGAGTCAGTAGAAGATTCAGCTTGGTCTAAACACATTCAATCTTTCTCTTCCTCATTTATGGGATCCCCATTGCCCTCGGAGTGTTACCTAAGGACGGGAAATGTGCAGCATAAGTCTTTGCTGGTCTTTTTATATGACACTCCAATTTTCTCAAGGGACAATGGCAGTGGGTCCATTCTAGCCAGGAACCTCAAGTAATAATGGAGCTGAGAATATAGGTCCTACTGACTTTCAGAGAATGGGTACGCTTCTTCTCAGCGTGATCTTTTCTTTTTACTGGGGAACAAATATTTCTTCCCTAATTGCTAACCCTGTGTTTAGTTTTCTTCTTGGAGGAACCAAATATTTAGTGAAATGAAAGCCAATATCTTTGTGGTTCTCTCTTGTTTTGTTTGTCTTCCTCCTTCCTGTCACACATATCTCCGTTGCCCCACGTCCCTGCAGCTCATGTGCATAAAATTTATATTAGATCACCTGACACATTATTCCCTGGTTTTCTTGGCATGTATTATTGTCCCCACAAAAGAGACTATTTCCTGAGTATCTGACTCATATTTAGAATCTACTTATCCACTGTTTTCCGAAGTGTCTGCCAATAATAAGTGCATCATAAAAAACCATTGACTATATGTGTAAACAATCCTTGTGTTCTAAAATATTTCACAGATGCACCACTTCCTTAAAAAAATCAGGACACCTTCAACCTTTATTGGCCCCTGGACAGAAGGTAAAATCTTTCACATCCTGTCCTTAACTCTTTTTACCATCACTGTCCCACATTGAGGAATGACCATGTCCCCTCAAAATTCCTATGTTGACATCCTTAGCCCCAGTACAATGGTATTAGGAGGAGAGGCCTTTGGTATTAAGTCATGAGGGTGAAGCCATTGTGAATGGGATTAGTCCCTAAGAGAGCTTCCTCCCCTCTTCAGCCACCTGAGGACACAGGAAAGAGACAGGAATCTCTGAACCAGAAAGCAGGTCCTCACCTGACACAGGATCTGCTAGCACCTTATTCTTGAACTTCCCAGCCTTCCGAACTGTGAGAAATAAGTTTCTGTTGTTTAAGCCACTGAGTCTACAGTATTTTGTTATAGAAGCGTAAATGGACTAAGCCATCCCATCATCCCAAATGTACCCTGTGTTTCTGCCAACCTGAATGTATATCCTTATTTGATTCCCCAGTGGAAGTTTCATTAGCACTTAAGTGACACTTTGTAACTACCTCTGTCATATCAGTAGTCATACTGCAAATGTGATATCATGGTTATTTGTTTATTTGGCATGACATTACATACGCACCAGCATACTTTCCTGAGCATAGATATTATACTTTATTCCTATGTCTAAGCATCCAGCAGAGCACCTAGAAAATAATTACATGTTAAATATATATTATATGCATATATATTTGTGGAATGAAAGAATAATGAATGGAATAACTAGTAATTTAGAGACTAATAAAAGATTGACCAGAGTTTTTGGATCCTGTTTTAACCATGTCTAGATTATGATTTGGGGCAAGTTTCTTGCCTTTTTAAAGCTTCACTTTTCCATCTCTAAAACCGAGTCATAGTAGTACTTTGATAATCGGGTGGTGATAAAGTTCATACGAAATAATTCATGGAAACAACTGGAAGTGTCTGAAGATGCAGAACAGATGGAAGGAGAGGATGAGGGAGAATGAAGAAGAGAGAGAAGAAGAGGGGGAGGGAAGGAAAAGGTGGATAAGCAGAGAAGGGAGGAGTAAAGGAAAAGTAAAAAGTTGAAAAAGAAGAAGAATGATAAATACGTCTTTGCCCAAAGTGAATGGGGAAGCCAGGACAAAGTAGACAAAATTCAACCAAATGGTGATTCTTGCCAGGAGACCTGTCTGGGTTGTATGGGAAGGAAAAGGAAGGGATGGTGACCAAGGAAAGCTGTCATATCCGGTTGAGTCCAGTCATCCATTCTTGCATCTTTTCAACTAGCACAGACATTTGACTGATGAAGATTGGATGGAAATTTACAAGGAAAAGTGGTTATATTAAGCAATAAATGTATGAAATATTTTTGTCTCTTTTCAAATATTTTAACAATCAATTAAAACACCCTTTAAAGGTAGTCCTCTTGTGGTAGCCTCCATTAGGTGGGATGCCTACAGTGAGGGCAAGTCACCAAAGAGAATCCCAAAGACATTAAGTGTTCTAAGAATGAGGGGAAGTTGAAAAAGCCTGGGATAAGGTGATTTTTTGAATTGCCGCAGTATATTGTCAACCCTATTATGGGCATGTTTTAAGGAGGAAGGGAGAAGTGGGGCTTTCCAGAGAGTTACATTTCATTAATCAAAACAATTTCTGAAATGATCGTTATACCCACATCAAAGCCATTGAAAATAAACGAGGTCTCACAAACAAACTCTTCCCTGGATCATTAAGGGGAGTTTGGGGTGAGCGTGGGGAGGTTGGTCCAGGGCCCACAACCTCAGGGAAGGGTGGAGAGCAGAGACAGTGGGATTCTCTTTTAACCTTTTAGATAATCTTTATCCTCAAATAAGTGAACCTTAGTTAAATGTGGGTCAGGAGTTCTCAACCGTAGCTAGCAGTACATCCTTAGGCATGGAGTCCCCTTTGGCTAAAAACTAAGTAAATCTGGGGGGAAAGAAGTCAGCATCAGTCCTTCATAAATAGTCACACCCATGCTCATACACCTGTCATCTCAGTATAGAGCATTCTTGTTGCTCAGAAAGAAGATTCTGAGCAGAACATATTTACACACAGGCACAATGAATGAAAATGTCCCCTGTGGCCTCTCTACTCCCCCAAATCTATTGACAAACAAATACTATTTGCACCAGTGATTCTGAAATATACATATCATTAAGTCATGTTGATGTCATAGAAACTGAAGAGTGCAAACATAATGGAGGGACAAGTGGTTTTCAGAATCTTTAGTGCCCAGTGAGTTAACCATTGATTTCAAGAAGCATTATGAATACTACTAAAAAAAAAGTTCTTTAGCTGAAATTATGTTTCTAAAGTATTCTTCAAAATAAAAATGAATCAACTCATCAACTTAATTTAAAAAGCTTCTATACATACTGTACACTTCTATATATAAAACAAGCCTGTAGCAACCATATCATACACACACACACACACACACATATATACACACACATATATACATATATAAATTTCTTGGGTGTCAGGACAATATCTATTGTCATCTTTCACCCCAGGATGTTCAAACAAGTGATTTGCACATAGTAGAAGTTCCGTACATCTTTTTCTTTTTTAATGAACCTGAGCTGTACAAGTTACTGATGTCATTATAAAATTGATTCATGTCCCCTCAGAGATCTTTCAGTTTCCAAAGTATATGCCAAAACAAGGGGCTCTGAGAATACTGGGAAGCTGAGGGTCGGAAAGGTCCAGTTTCCATCTCCTGTCACAGACCCAAGTGCTACTATCATTTACTGAAGGCCAACAACTGGCTCTGCCCTGCACAGCTCACGGGGGAAAACTGTCTGCCCACTGGGGTTTGAAGAACAAGGCTTGCGAGGCAAGGAAGACAGTTAAGAACTGGCAAGAGTGAGGAGCAATCTAAGCCTGTGGTTTAAAATACTATTAGAAATAATTATTAAAACCAGGTGCCCAACATGCCCCATGATCTAGGCCAAACACAGAGGAAAAGATAAGATTTTTTTACCATGTAACCATAGCCTTCTTTTCTCATTGGGAGGCATCAGAGGGAGGAGTGATAAAGTCCTTCCTAGGTATTCAAGAAGAGAGCTGTATTGCTGTTGTGAATGTTAAGTGCCCACAGTTTCACGGCTTATGTTGGGATGTATACAAGAGTAAGTAACACATGATGAAATTGTTTCAACAGGCAAAAAGATATTCTCCACCTTACCTAAAATATAACCTGTAGAGACCAACATCTTCTCTAAGAAACACTGAAGCCCAGGCTGACACCCCCATAATGTGCCCTGAAAGAGCCAAGCGTGACTTGATGCGTCACCAGTAGAATAATACTTCTCAAAGGTGTTCATGGCTTCCTCCCCAGAACCTGTGTCTATATCACCTTACTGGGCAAAAAGGTCTTTGCAGAGGTAACTAAGGATCTTGATATGGGGAAACTGTTCTCAATCCCAATGGTCCTGAGAGTGAGGAGGCAGGAGGGTCAGAGCCAGAGCAGAAGGTTTGATGACCTGAGGAGACCACTAGCAGGAAGGCAGGAGGCTGCTAGAAGCTGGAGGAGGCAGGGACATGAAATCTCCCTAGAGCATCCAGACGGAACACAGTACCGCTGGCACCTTGACTTCAGGACTTGACTAAGGTTATGATAATTTGTTGTAGCAGCGATAGAACACTAATAGAGGGGAACATTTTTTTTTTTCTTAAATCATCCTTTCAAAAAGTCTTGGTAAGGGGCATGTCTAAGGTTGTGCTGCAGCTCCGGACCCCTTCAGAGGGTATCTGGTGACACCTTCATAGCAAATGGGTTTTCCACATTCTCCAGGGACACATCAGCCTGTCTTAAGCTACCCACAGAATTTCTGGAAAAGAAGCACTTTCCTCTTCTGAGTAGATACATACCATACTAGTTCAAACCATGCCAAGAAGTGTATTACATATTACAGACGTTTGCTTTAATGTTAACAAAAATTAGTCATTCAAGTTTACCATGTTAACAGAATAAAGAAGCAGCAGCATATGATTATCACAATAAATGCAGAGAATGAAACTGACAAAACTGGACACCCATTCATGAGACAAACTTTCAGAAATTAGAAATAGAAGGGCTTTGATGAAAAAATAAGCTAACACTATACTATCATTATTTTCAATGATCAAATAGGTAATGCTTTCGCCCTGAGATGGAACAAGGCAATTATATCTCTTCTTACCATTTCTGTCTTAAAGAAATTGCTGGAGAGCCTAGCTAATTCAACAAGACAAGCAAAAGAAACAAAAGGCATACATATCAGAATGGAAAAAATAGGACTGTCTTTATTCAGAGAAGACATGATTATCTATTTTAAATAATCCAAATAATTTACAAAACAAGCTAAAAACTACAAAGTGAGCTTACCAAGGATATGGGTAAAAAGACTGACGCACAAATATAAACTATCCTTCTATCTACCAACAATACACACTTGTAATTGAAATAAAAACAGCATTGCAACTGTCATAAAATATCTAAGTATAAAGAAATGTCACAATATATATGCCAGACCTGTAACTGAAAACTACAAAACACTGCATAGAGAAAATAAAAAACAATGCTTAAACCTAAATAAATGAAGAATTACAATATGGTTATGAATTGTAAGTCTCAATATTGTTAAGAGGTCTATTATTTTATCTATAAACATAACACAATCCCAATCAAAATAACAGCAGCCTGCCTTTTAGCAACTGACAAGATGATTCTAAAATGTATATGGGTTAGCAAATAACCTGGAATAGTAACTTAGTGAAGGAAATGACCATCTTTTACAGAAATGGTGTGGGAACAAGTATGACCCCCATAGAAAAATAAGCCTTGATTCTTATTTTTCATAATGTAAATATTAATTTTAAATGCATCATAGAACTCAATACAAAAACGCAAAATATAAAACCTTCTGAAGAAAACAGGAAAAATCTTTACAACCTTGGAATAGGTTAGGATTTCTTAAATAAGTTCACAAAGACCACAACTCTGAGAGATAATGATACAAGAACAAAATATCAAATGGACTGGAAGAAAATATTAACACAGAGGAAACATTTTAAAATCATATGTATATATCCCCCTGGCTGGTTTGGCTCAGTGGATTGAGCGTTGGCCTGTGAGCTAAGTGTCGCTGGTTCGATCTTCCAGTCCGGGCACATCAGAGAAGGAAAACTCTGACTCCAAAAAACCTCCGCTGCCTTGCGGCATACCTCTTCAGGGGAAAGGCTAAGGGAGTAAACCCCGACAGAAAATCCGGAGCCGGAGTCCCTAAGGCGGTTTGACGTTGTAGTCAACACCGGCAACTCCTGCGGCGCACCTGAAGCCAAGCTGTATTGACTCCGTCTTTCCCTTGGACCCTTCAGCTGCGAAGAGAGGGGGGGTCTGCTGCTTGGGCAACAGCAGACCCTCCATATCACCCTGCCCAGGCTCTGTAGCTTCAGCTTCACTGGAGAGGACACTCCAGCGTCATCGCAAGATGTCGATTCAACACGGGAGGAGACAGATACCGTGTCACTCCCGAGTCGGACTGCATAGCCATTCTCGGCGGTGCAGATAGACTCTTAAGAAGCTACACCATCGTCTCTCGAGACGGACAGCTGCCGACAACGATATATATATATGATTTTAGATATAGATATTTATCCCTATAAAAACAGGCAAACACTATCAGGCACTTCACAAAAGAATACACACAAATAGCCAATAAACACATAAAATAGGTTCAGCAGCATTATTTATCAAGGTATTGAAAGCGAAAACTACAGACACCACTGCACACTGAAATGGTTAGAATTTAAAAGAATCTCAGTACCTAGAGTTGATAACGGTGTAGACAACTGCAGCTCTCACACACCACTGATGGGAATGTAAACTGGTACCACTACTTTGGAAAATAGCTTGTCAGTTACTTGTAAGGCTAAAAATACATTTACCGTAGGGCATGGCCATCCACTAATAGATTTATGGCCAAAATAAGTGTAAACATATACCTATAAGGAGACCTGTACATGCATGTTCACAGCAGCTTCATCTGTCCTGGCCCCATATTGGAAACAGCTCAGGTGGCCATCAATAAGTGACTGGATAAACAAATTATAGTACATGCAAAGCAATCCTAACCAGCAACTCAAGGGAATAGTTTAGAGGCATACAACAATATGGATGAATCTCAAAAGCATTAGCCAAGTGGTAAAAGGTTTGCACAAAAATTTTAACTACAGGGAACTCTAGAAAAGACAAATCTAATCAGTGCCAGCTTGTGGCCAGACATTAGTGGGGAATTGTCTAGAGAGGGACACAATAAAGTAATAGAACTGTTCTATATCTTGGTTGCGGAAGTAATTGCATAGATTAATGTGTTTCTTAAAACTGACCAAGTGTACACTTGAAAGTAAGTGCAATTAATTGTATGTAACTTACACATTGATAAGGTTGATAATCTTTTCTCTTTCCAATACCAAAATAGATAAATATCTACCCAATGCCCATCCTCAGACTCTATTTGTGCCTTTATGTCAAATCGGTGTGCTCTCGTTCTCTTTGTGGGTGAATTCCTTCCCACGTGGTGTCCCTACAACTCAAGAACATAGAACCCTGAGTGCAGGGGCACTTCCAGAATTGTAGCAGCTATTTCAGCTGCAGAAGAGGTTTCAAGTAGTGTATGACTCTGCTCACACTGGGGCCTTCTATTACAGGTATTCAACCCTGCAGAATAAGGATGAAAAGCTGGTGACAAAAGACAGGTATTTCAAGAATGACAGAAACAGGAAGACACGAATGCCTGTGGAAAGTCATTAACGGTCTTTCCAGTGATGAGTGACTTCCAGAAACCACGATGTCGCTACATCAAAGTGTCCCTGTATGCTTTTGAAGGAGGTTATTTCTGTCTGCCCAAAGATGTTATGAAATGCTGCAGTTGGTGATAACAGTTACTGCTCCTCCACCCCCTCACTGGGATAGAATTACAACACAAGGGGATTAACCATTAAATATTATTAGCGCCTGTGGTTTCCATGGTTAGGATGCATATCTTCAGGACTTTCAAAGTCCTGAAAGTAGGTGGCCTTGCGGGAAGTTCACAACGAAATAACCACCACAGCCTTGAGAAAATAAATGGCCTTTCCATCAGGATGCTGGAAGTCAGGTCTACTTAGAACACCCACTATCATAACACTATTTTGACTTTCCAGATCTTCACTGTTTTTTAGAGAAACATTTCTCTGACTCACCTCTAATTAGACCAAAAAGAGTTGGAGTCAAAGCGACAGGCAAGTAGCAGGTCAATAAAATTAATCTTCTTTTTCCAGTCAATGTATACACCGCTTGATTATGTAGATGTAGTGAGGTAAGTCATTTGGGTATTTCCAAAACAGTCGAATATTTTAAAAAGTCACTCCTGTCTTAGCTTGACAGGCTTCTTTGGTGTGTGTTCCGCTCAGGTACAGTACTCATTCTGGTCTCGCTTTATAAAATGACAGTCTCTGGGTAGCAGAAGAAAACATTTGGTAAACAGGGGAACCCTCTGAGATCAAAAGTTTTCCAGGAAAATGTCAAAGGGAACATAAGTGTCTGAGTAAGGAAGATAAATAGGAAAGATGACTATCTGCGGGGCTCTAGGGACAGAAACTTCTGAGCAGCATCAGAACTGCTATCATGATTCCTGCTGGTAACTTGAGCTAACTTCAAAGCCTTCTTTGGCGGATCATGCCAAGAAGACCCATTATCTGAAAGGAGTAGTTAATTAGAGGGAATTATTAGAATGTTCAACCTGCTTCAAACAGAGTCCAGCTGCCGAGTCACCCCATAAACATGAAATTCAACCACTCACCCACTTACATCATTAATAATTTTTGTTTAAATTGGGTGTCTGATTTGTAACACTGGAACACAGTAACACGGTGGGGTGGGGGTGGGGGGCAAGGGGAAGTAATCGCAGAGTTTAACACACATCACATTTAAATGGCATTTTCTTGATGTATCTGAATCATTCAACATACTTTCCTAGACATTTTTAACAAGTTAGAGATTAATCTGTTTTCATGGGGTGTTATTTCTCCCATCATAAAAATAGCCATTGTCCCCAGATGTTTTAACTGTATCGATAGTATTTGGAATCTCATTACCTAACACCGCTGCTTCATAAAGGGGAATTTACACTGAAGGTCAGAATGTAATAAAAATCCTTTTCCTACTCACTCCTGAAAGGAACTTGAAAGAAACAGGTGCACAGTCTGGGAGGAAGACTGAGTTGATAGTGTTGATAGAGAGTAAAAGTCTTCTTTTATTTTTTTTTCTTCCTCATTTTTACTTCCTTGTCTTTTCTCCCTTAGTTAGTCCCCAAAAATATCATGAGCAAGCAGCTGGATACAAACAGATGTAGCTTACTCTAGGAAAAACGCAAACATCAGTTATTCAGAAAGAGAACGGCAGGGATACCTGATAAAAGAAGACATGCTACACAACTTATTTTTCTCCCCCTTCCTCGGGGTGCACGCATCTGGGAACTTGGTAAACTGTCATAAGGTTGAGGACGTAAACAGATGCCAGCTGTTGATAACAACCCCTGGTGAACGTGTGGTGCCCAGAGGTGACGGGCCCAGCGGCCCTTCCCTTATCGGAACACCGTTACAAGCTCTCACCTGGGCCAGCGCTCCAGCCGGCCCCACCAGCTTTCATCTGGCATCCATTGCGGCCCTAAAACAAGCCCACGAGTAATACAGCCCAGGTGTCTACAATTTCCACCTTCCACGCCGCCTGACAGCATGCAGCCCCTTTCAAGTCCAGGTTTCCTGAGTTCTACGGAAGGACAGTGAAGAGAGCTCTAAGAGTTGTAGCCCAGTCCTGGACATGCTTACGGCTGAAGGGAACACAGCTACTCATTTCCCAGAAAGTCAGCAAACACGGTGAGTGATCGAAGTGGAATGACATACTCGAGGAGGCTAAAAGCAACCGGACGAATATCAGCAAGGCAGCTTGCGTAACTAGCAAATGTCTGATCTTGAAAAAGATTGTCTTGACTTGCGAATGTGTTCTTCATTCAACGGCCAGGGAAGTCTGTTGGTGGTACCCAGATTTGTAAGCCTCACGTGTCTAAAGGGCTTTTACACTAAAGATAAGGTAGCAGTTATGATCAAAAACATTCCTTGTTGGGTCTTTTTGTCTTGGGTTTTAAGACATAAAAATAATGCAGAGTAGCTAACGTTTATACTACCTTAAAAATTAGATAAAAACTAGGTGGAGGTGATGTTTGCACACCATAGTAAATATACTAAATGCCACCGAATTATACACTTGCAAACGGTTAATTTTATGTCATGTGAATTTCACCTCAATAAAAAATAATTTAAAATGTGAGAAAAAGAAAGTAGATGAGGAATTAAGAAAAAACATTCTGGGAACCATTTTTAATTCGCTCCATGTTTTTTTATGCACTTAGTAATGGCCAGGCACTTTTTGGTATGGGACTTAGAAAATTAGGGTCCTTATAGTCCCATATCCTTAAATTCCCAAAGGATTTATAACCAGATGATTTTTAACTAATCAAGTCTTCTGGGAAAGAAAACACTGTCTTATCAAGCTGAAGATTCTAGAGTTACTGAACCGATTCAACATGGGCTCGGACCCTTTCTAACTATGTAATTCTAACCAAGCTATTTAACCTAAGTTTCATGTGCAGATGAGGATAATAAAGGTATAATCTGTAGAATGGATATTTTGAGGATCGCACTAGATAATGCAGGTAAAGCAGTGAGCATACTACTCGTATCATATTACAATCAAATCGATGTCAGGCTTCATGACTGATATTATTATTATGTGACTTTTGTCCTTCATGTCAATATATTTTGGATTCCTTCATTCCTTAGCACTTTTCCATGATTGTGTAATATATTTTATTAATGACAAAGTAAGCATTTCTGAATCAAATTAATTTTTAAAAGGTTCCAAATTTGGACCATGGGATTATAGACTCAACTGAACAGTGACAGAGCTACTTCTTTCTCTTGCCTTCAAGTTTTCCTGAATAAAAACCGGTCAGTCTCTGGTGACGTGAGAAAATTCCGTACCTCCTAAGTCAGGCTCAATGTCATGTGAAATAGGCTTCTAGCTGGTCAATATTTGGGGGGAGGATAAGGGAAAATAAACACTGTCTCTCGCCGCAGTTTTTTATTCTGTATTTTTTTAAACAACTTTATTGAGCTATAATTTACATGTGATAAAATGTCCTTTTCTGAGCATACAGTGGGTGAGTTTTAGCAAATACAAGGGGGGGGGGGTGACCAGAAAAACCGAGAATTATCTTCTGGTGGGCAGGTCCCTTGCAGTACAGGCTTCCCAGCTAGGTGAGGGTTCTAGGAACCCATTTGAGTCAGTGCACCAGCTGGAGTTGTTGTGAGAGGCTGCGTTCTGCTGCAGTGAAATATTTTTGAAGACTCAACGTGTTTGCCCATTTATAAGAGCGCCTGCCCACATTGCGCTGAGTCTTCAGCAGTTTTTGACCAAAAAATGGCATGACCCCTGTGCCCCACCCTCCCTATTCACCGGATCTTGCCCCAAGCGACCTTTTGTTTGTTTGTTTCCCTAGTTGAGAAAACTCATCAAAGGAAAACGTTTTCCAACGTGGAAGAGGTGAAACAAAAAACAGCAAAAACATGAAAAGACATCAAAATCGACATGTTGAAAAACTGTTTTGAGCAGTGGGAAAAAAGTCTCAATAGGTGTAGTGTGTCAAATAGAAAGTACTTTGAAGATGACTGAGGTTTCAACATGTAAGAATAAATACACTTTTTTTTTATAAATAAATTCTATTTTTGGAGTCCCCCCTCATATTCTCTCTCTCTCTCTCTCTCTCTCTCTCTCTCTCTCTCTCTCTCTCTCTCTCTCTCTCTCATGTAACAATCATTCTGATCAAAAAGAAGACATTTCCATTACATTTCCATCAACTTCAAGTTACCTTTATGCTCCCCTGCAATCCTTGGATATAATTAGAATTAAAGTCCTCTGAATTTTTAGAGTTCAACATTTTTCTCTCACTCTGCTTCTAACAATTTCAGATGACAGCTTCCTTCCGGTTTTGACTTTTGTGAATTGAGTTGAATTATTATACAAAGTTCAGTTACATGTCATATCTGGCCCCTGACCACTGCACAGCCATTTTAAAAGGTGATAGATGAAGAAGAACCAAGAAAAGGATAAGGAAGCAGAGGAGGAGGAGGAGAAAAAGGGGAAGAATGAGAAGACATGACAGCGACCACGTGGTCTGCAAAACCTAAAATATTTATTATCTGGTCCTTTACCATAAAAAAGTTTGACAATCTGTGCTATAGAAAATCAACATGGCATTAATATTTTATAATCTATTCAAACTTCTGTACATTATGACAGAAAATGTAGGGCATGAGATAAATTTTCTTCCTATAGAAGTCTATTTTTTTAATGAAAAATAAATGTGCATTAGGAAAAAAAGCAACAGGCTCTTTTTAGAAATCCACTTGTATTTTTTCTCTTCAGACCTTTCAAGCTTCCTCATTTTTTGTAAGTGTGATGATTAACTAAGAGACAGAAAAATGCAGGGAGTAATCACCTCTTCATGTCTATCACTTCAGTTATCACCATGCAGGTAGTACTCAAATATTACAAAGTTCTAGATCTTTAAAATGGGATATGCAAATAAGTTTTTCTCACCATGACAGGCAGGGCACCACAAAATCAAAATGTAGTTATTGACACAGAAATCCTGTGCTTCTGGAGTTTACCTGTTTGGTTCATGATAATGAATGAGAATTTGCTATACCCAAGGCCTAATCTTATTGGTCTGAAAGCAGTCTGGTTACTGCTTTAGCTATAATAAAATATTTAAAAACACAACCACACCGCAAATGATCTTTTTTTTTTTTTTAGGCATTCCTCTAAACACCCACGCCTTCTCACATTTAATTAGCTCTCCACCAGTCAGCAGGATAATTTGCCTGCACAAAAGAGATCTCCAACTAACCCGCTGACAGAACAGACCCAAGATGGAAGTGTTTCCTTAATCTCACTACTGTTCTCTCAGCCAACCAAAAAAAAAGCAAACAACAGCTCTGTTTAGTTCAGGTAGCTGGCGACGGGCATCTAAGCACTGTTAGATGTCTCCGGAGCCAGTTCCAGGGTTTGGGGCCTTGATTCTGCTTCAGGATACAAGCAGCCTGAATCAAGTGCCTGTGACTTGTGCAGGACCTGTGTGTGTGAAGATCCAGAAGACAGCAATGGGAAGGGAAGGCAAAGAGCATTCCAGACAAAGGAGACCTGCGGTGACGCTTTGGAGGCAGAAATTCTCCACTCAGGGTTCAGACAGAGTCGAGATATCTTCAGAAGTACAAGGTGACAAAAGTTTGCTCTCTTCTATAAACTATGGAAGTTTTATTCCCGGAGGAAAAATGAGACATGAGTTCTAGAAAAGAGGAAACTCACTTGGAAGAGGTGAGGGAAATCGGGATGAGGGTTAACAGAAATCCCAGTGTAGCAGCTTTGCATCCAATAGAGAGAGCAGTCAGTCTTGATTACAGTATGTCAGAACATTTTGGAAGAGCATGTAAGAAAATGAAATTTACAGATGACCAAATGTCTATTATCATATTGAGAAACATACAGAGCTGAGGCAAACTTGGCCTGGAATTAATGATCAATCCAAAAAAAAAAAAAGGCAATTATTATAAAGAAAAGAATAACATAGTATATACTATGTGGCTCAGCTGTGACTAATATTTTCATAATTATAATAACATCATATAGGAATGGATATTGATATAATAATAAGTAACCATTAATAAAACTGGAAAGAAAAGGTAATAGGATTCTTATAGGCAACAGATACGGAGAACAGTCAAATCCCTATATTCCATAGTGAGAATTCAAAATATAATACCTAAAACTAAAAAATCAAGAAACAGTATAATTATCAAACCTTTATTAGAAATATGTAGATAAATATTTAAAGAATCTATTAACAGAGTTAATGGTGATTGCTTTGTGGGGAGCGGAACACGGAAGCAGGAAACAGCTGTCTTCACAAACAAGATGAAAATGCAAACAGAAAATCACCCTCCACACACACATACACACACGATGTGACTTTAATATTCATACCATCATTGCCATAATTATGTTAGCCAATCAGGCTTGCCAAAGAGACTCAGCTCTGGGAAAATCTTGCTGCTATCATTGGGCTAGAAACCCCACAATCTTACTTTTAGCTCACTAATTTTGAATTCCATTACCCCTTTTCCCAACTAAATACTCAGAGGAACTGAATATAATTAAAAAAGAAACAGCTATAAAGATCCAGATGTTAAATAGCTCCTAATTAATGCAGGAGTGGAAAGAAGAGGAAGAGAGGAGGTTAATGTGGACACTGTAACTTCTGATAGTCAATTGCTTATTCTTCTGAGGATTTTAATCCATGCCAAGTAATCTCACACATCACAGCACATGAAAACACGTACTCTTACACACACGTTTTTCCTTTTCAACTAACATGAAAATGTTATTGATAGAGCTGATTTACTCAGAAATTACCATGAACCAATGGTTTTAAATCCTACCTAGAAATGCTGACGGAAAGATGCAATACGCTGCTTATAGAGAAGTGACTCCCAAGGCAAGACTCTGAAATGAAGCGCCTCGGTTGGCTCTCCCAGGCATGTCTCAGCAATTGCTCCGAGCTAATCTCTGCTCAATCCCACTTACAACAAAAACGGCTGCAATGGCAAATCCAGACTCCTTGGTTCTCTCTCCAAGAGGCCAGACTCTAGAGATAGAAATAGATTTGGTTTCACAAACACTTTTTCTATTCAGAGAAGGAGACTCATTTAGACGTTGGCCTGCGAGCATCCCATGCTGTGAAGAGTTTCTAAACAAAGACAGGGCGTGGCGAGCAATCCTGACACTCCAAGTAGCTGAAGATCTTGGCCCTGTAGGATCTTGCCGTACATCCCACCCACGCGCTCTGTTGTCATTAATACGTATGAGACAGCCCCACCACACCCTGCCACGCACGGGTGTTTTCAATTAAAACCCTCCTGAGGTTTCGATGGAAGAGGCGAACATGAAGCCTATTGCTTGTAATTCCTGAGACCTTGCGCTCTCTTGTCATGGTGTCATTTGGATACAAAGTCAAAACGTGGAGTCCACGAAGATGCTGCAGAAGACCAAAAAACGGAGCCCTACCTCCCAAATAAAGGAGGTCTTCGGAATTTTTATCTTCAGAAAACAGAATTGGCCACGCTCTATTGCTTTACATTTTAGCAGTTATTAAAACTCTGTTCCATTGTACTATCTAACCCCAAAAGGAACTAACCTCAAAAAATATACAAATTTGCTCATTCAGAACAAGCTATCAGATTAGAACACAATGCTGCCCCAGTGACCATGTGACCACAGCACCATGGACACAGCTAGAGGGAAAATAATATCAGACAACTTTTATGAGCTAACATTCTGCTCATATGATGATGAATATGAATTAGGGAAAGTCGGAACTTTGTATAAATTTTTAAAATATACAACAGAATTGAAAAAGCTATCGATGCATACCTACGTTTCTAAGAGGCAGAGCTCTTCCTAAGAGGTCACAGTGCTAGGATCCCCCTCGCCTCCTGTGAATGAGTCAAGCTCATCTCCAGACGCTGGGAAACTTTCTTCTCTAATGAAATCAATCCAGCCTCCACATACAGTGTAACATTTGCCTCTAGTTACGTAGAAAGGTGAATGGCCTATACGGTGAAGGAATTCATTCTACTGTGATTTTTCCATAAAGGTTTCTTTATACGAAGTGCTCTACTGATTGATTCAATAAAGTTTTAGGTTGAAAGTAACAATCAGGAAAAGACGGCTTATTTTCCTTTGACTCATTTGCCAGTGAAACAAATTATCTACTAAGTTTGCATCGTTTAGGCTTCCTAATGCAATCTCTATGTTTATCTGTGGAAAAATAGAACTTCTAATTATAAATCCATCCTCCCCCCCCCCGCCCGAAATGTCTGGAAACAAGTGATTCAAATCGGCAATCTTTCCTTACATAACCCTTACCCTAATTAATGACCAAAATGATACAAAGGATTGGGACTCTTGCCAATTATTAGCTTCATCTCTGTGTTCTGTTTCTCAACATAGATTCAATAAACAATTCAAGACTTGCTGGAGTTTGAAAGCAAGAATTGAAGCCAAAACCCTGGGTATATTAAAACCATCCCTTCAACAATAACCTCCAACAGGGGAATGAACTAATCATTCCTGTTGTTCAACTAAGCTCCTAACTGAAGAGGCTGGAATCACAGCCCCCTCAGAAAGGAAGCCCAGGCTTAGCTAACAAGAGAAAAGTATTTACTGACCTTCAGGTACCCTTTCTCTCTGAGCTTTTCTGACATCCCCTCTCCTTCTACATCACATGCCTCTCATTCCTCCACGCCAGCCTTTGATAGCTGAGCTTAGGATGGTGAATGGTGATGGGTGACTCATAACCCATCATTTATATTCCATTAGGGGAAAACAAGCGAGATAAAATGTCCAGTGACATCCTCTTAGAGAGTTTTCCATGTTTTCCCTTACCTGTGCTTTTTGAAGGCACCAATCAGGAAGTAGTAAGAACACTGTTTGGGGTGGGGGTGACTCTGTCTGTAACAATCACGATGTAACTGGAAATTATTGAAACACGAGGAAGCCTTGGCCCCAAAATCTATCTTGCTCATATTTCATTTATACTAACTGATTAGAAGACCTCTGTGTCCCTAAATCATTTCTTTAGCTATCTGGCCTTTTGAGTTGAGTATAAGCCTGCTTAGATACAAATGAAAAACTTGGAAGGGATAACATATTCATTCAACAACTGGTTTGGGAGATTTACAGTAAATTTATGATTCTTTCTAAGTGACAGCTGGCCCAAGAAGAGGGTTCTATATCAAAAACCTCAATAAAATGTGATGAACAATAGATGAAAGATTAGAAAAAGTTCACAGTACACTTTCTCTCAAGGCAAAACAGAGTCAGTATACAATGCACAGATACCACAATGCTAGACCCTTATAACACAAGTTTATGAATGGAAAAGGCTTATCTGCAAGACGATGGCTAATCTCACACTGAATACTTGACTTCACAAAAGATAAGTGTTTAGTCTCATTTACACAGGACTCAGTCCCAGACAATGAATAAAGGCTTTGGCCTGAACACTTTCCACAAATGAAATATATGTCTTAATCTACCAGCAATGTCTGAATGTACCGATTCCTTTCTGCTTTTCAGAAATATATCTTTGTCCTCTGGTCAAAGAATAAGAAATATCCATGCCTTCAATGGCCTCATCCATTTCACGTGCATGCACGCCCATCAGAGTACCACAGACCTTGATGTAAAGAGATAGTATTTTAGTGCATTGAAAGTTGTGAGACACACAAAGTTTTGAGGATGCCACAGCCATTTTTCATCCCTTCATTTTTTACAGAAATAGGTCCCTTCCGCTGAGAGAGAGCAGGGGCAGGTATTCATTTACCCAGCTTCTCTTGCAGCCAGAAGTAGCAATGTGGTCAGTTACACCTAAGGGGACACCTGCTCAGGGATTTCTGAGAATTTCATACTTCATATAAAGAGAGAAAACATGAGGCTAGCTCTCTTCCCCTTATTCCTTCTTCTAACGTTTGGGTGTTGAGTAAGAACAGAGTGGCTGCAGGTGTTACCTGAAAAGAGAGAAAGCTGGCATTTAGGGTGACAGAGAAAAATAGGATGAGCTATACTTTCTCATGACATTATGAACCTTATGAATCTATCCCAAGACTGCCATAACTTTATACTCTCCTTTGCATAGGCGAGAGCTCAAGACGTCTTTCTAAATGAGAGATGAATGGCCTGTGTTATTTGAGCCAGTTTTGGTCCAAAAGTCTTCTACTTGCAACACAAAGCATGAGATTGGTTTAGAAAGGGGAGGCATAAGCCACTTTGAAGCAGCACAACCCAAGGAGAGAATTTCTCTGGGCTCCTGAGTAAAAGAATCTATCCAATGTGAACATGGAGCATGTTTCTTTAATGATCACTGATAGCCATTTGAGACCTTGAAATGAGCCAGTCAGTGGATGAGCCAACAGACTGAGAATGGCTGAGAGGAAAGATGGAAAGTGTCTGTGTCCTTGATGACATTACTGAGTCATTCAGTCAACCAGCTCTGTACTCTACACTGAATCTTGGCTTTCTACCACATGAGATAATTCATCTATGTAACGTTTAAGCAAATTTTATTTTGTGAACTGTGGCAGGTCGATTGGATTGACGGTCTCAATTAATGACATCCATGGATCCATCTCATTGCCTTGTGACTTGGTATGACCTGCCCACTCTGACTGTGAGAATTGCTTTATTCAGCAGAAAGTGACACAAGTGATGGTGTGCTGGTGCTGAGCCTAGACTGCAAGGGACCTTGAGTGTCTCTCTGCTCTCAGAAGTCTTCTATGGTCATGACCACCAGCCTGGGCCAGCCTGTAGAGAATGACAGACCACATGGAAGAGAGCCTAGCTGTCTCAGTTAAGGCCATCCTAGTCCATGGCTAGCTGACACCCAACCATGAGAGGGAGCCAAGGCAAGATCAGCAGAGCTGCCTGCCCAACGCCCAGCTGACCATAGTCATATGAGTGAGTCTAGCCAAGACCAGAAAAGCTGCCCAGCTGACCCACAGAGTCATGAGCAATAATAAATGTGCATTGTTTTAAGCCACTGAATTTTTTTAGATGGTGTATTATGCACCAAGAGCTAACAAATTCAGTTACTTGTGTTACTTGTAGATGGTAAGCATCTTAGCTGATAAAGCAAAATAAGAAGCTGGAGAGATAGGCTCAGAGGATGTCCTTACGTATATTTTGAGCAATCAGTACATCTTCAAAAAGTTTTAATTAGGGAAATTTTCAGATTTGTATTTTAGACAAAAATATCTGGGCATAAATGTGGAGAATAATATTGAGGAAGATCAACATGATCTAAAAAGAGGTATCTGAGTAGACAAACAAATAGAAGGTAAAGCTTATAAGATAGAAATGGTTGAGATTTCTATTCCTGAGTCCTGGCCACTACAGGCAAGATTACCTGTAGCCTACATCGTGCACTCAAAGTAAGGTTTCCAAACCAACAGCATCACCGCTATCTGCAACTCAGACATGCACGTGTCCAACCCCACTCCACGCCTACTGAATCAGGAACTGGAGGTAGGTCCCAGCAATCTACTTCCACAAGCCCTCCAGGGGTTTAAAGCCCTCCAAGTGCATGTTAAAGTTTCAGAATCCCTGACCTGGGTAAGAAGTCATTAAAAATGCCAAACAGTACAGACCCTAGCCCGTTCTTTAGATCATCTTTACCATAAGGAATGGAGCCAACAGATCACCAGTTCTGTCTGGTTGAACAGCTTAGTGTATCGATCCAAGGCTCATTTCCAGGATTATCCTCTGGATTCTAATTTCCCCATGGCCAGGTTTCAGCAAAAGCCATAACATTTCCCCATTGGTTCTGAGCTTCCTTCGTTACATGGCTCACAGGAGTGAGTTCCCGAACACCAAGCAGAGATTGGGGTTTTCCTAAACCACAAGCAGAGGATCTAACGCAGAATAAATATATATGAACAGAGAAACTGAATTTATAACTGCACCCAATGGATGATCTTGCTCAAAGGGGACCCAGGTTTGGTTTTCCATCTTTTGGCTGCAGAGTGTCAGTCACGTGCTGAATGGGCCTCTCACTGAGACACCGTCCACAAAGGGCATGTCGTGAAGTCCATAATTATCAATAATATATTAGGTCTTACTCTATCAGAAATTTTCTGGATATCTGTTGACTTCCCAGTTTTCCTAAATTCTGGGGGTTGGGGGAGCTGCAGATACATTGTTGATGGAAGTCTATGAGGGGATGGCAAGAATTAAAGTCTTAAATGCTGTCAAGAGTAATGACTTCATAATATCATAAGTCGTGAGGAAATTCTGGTGACTTCCCATCTTCTAAGTTATTCTAAGCATATAGTTCAAGGAAGAGAACTCAGGGAGCCTTCTCTGGAGGAGGAATTAAGGACTGTGATAGGAAGAGAAGGGAAACGTAACTGGTTAGAACTTTCACTCAGCAAAATATCTACAGTGGGGGCCAAAACAAGTCCCATCTCTCAGCTCTTAGACCTAAGGACCCATTGTTTCAGCATAAAACCATAATGGGACAAAATGTAAAGAAAGAAAGCTTGAGTGACCTCTTAGTATTGTCAATAAAACTAGGTAGCAATTTCTAGAATCTAGACAAGCCTCAAACCTTCTTCACTCAAACATCTACATGGCCTCATCCTTTTTTAGAATGTTAATTATCTTGTAAATTTGAAAACAAAACTGGAAAAATAGTTGGTTTATCTATTACAATCCAGAAAGTGGAAGATGTCTTTCACTGAAAGGGCTCCCACTAACACTAACCAAACTAGCTTGGAATATTGAGATCTCTTATAGGGAGAGACTATTTAAGACTGTAGGTAGGGACAATTAGAAAGGTCTGGCAATAATGTTAATATTATTACAGCAACAAATAACCTAAGGTTCTACTTCTGTACTTCAGTTCCCTCACCAATAAACTAAAAATTTTGATAATACTATTAGTAATAATATTATGAGTTAAACATGCCAAACACTTAAAGTATTGCCCGATTCCTAGGAAAAGACAGAAATGTAGCTATTCTTAATGTTATTGTGTTGTTGACATTATTATTACTACTACTCCGTTTTATATTAGTCGAAGCATATGAATAGTTATGGATGGTATTAGGAAGGAAAATTTAATAGGACTCTGTCTGGGGTGGCTCTGTTACTCTGAGCATGGCTGGGCTTCATCAAGCCAGTTGAAGGCAGTGAGCAACGTGGGCTCCTTCCCGCTGGGCAACTCTGAGAGACAGCATAGAACACAATTCAGTTTTCCCAAACAAGAGGATGTAGAACTACCGTATTGTCCACCTTCTGCCTTCTGTGATCGGATGAGGGTGGTGGCCATGGTTCGTAACTCCTGGCATTTCCAGCCTATCTTGCATGTGAGCAGCACAAGCTCCGGCATCCAGGGGCCTCCCTCAAAGAGTCACAGGAGTTCTCAACGGGAAGCTATTAGCAGACACATTTTCCAAAGCGGCTGCAACAATATCACCATCCCACATTCTCTTCTGCATCATGAACAGAGAATGCATTTATAGCCAGAAGGAGATCCACGTTAGTTCAGTCCACTGAAGTGCAATAAAACAAACTCTGTTCTTCTTCAAGGAATAAGGTGGGAACAGGGAGGATGGGATTTAAGGCTATGTGTGAAGGACGCAATAACTGAGGAGTTCCCACAAGCCAAAGAGCTACACTGCAGGCTTAGAAATACTTTCATTTCCAGCAAAGGATACATTTATTTCAAGACATGCATAGAAATGCTCATGTCTCTAGTTCTGAGGAAATAAAAATAATAATAATAATAATAATATTTCATCTTGAACAGACCAAAATGCAAAGAGTGCTTCAAACCCAGAGAAGAAGCAACCCACACAGAGTTTACAGAGAGGACCATGAAGACACGGCCTAAAATAAAGCAAGGGCCTGGGAAATACCCATCCTGGGAGAAACCAGCCCAGACAACTCAGATCCAGACTCTCACGTGTGTTTATTCAATGGGCCCAGATGAGAGGCAAAGCAGATTCCTGAGAAGTCTCGAGACGCTGGAAACTGTGACTTAACCCCAACATTCTAGGACTCAGCTTTAGTTGACTTTGACTTTTTATATGCTTTTCAAAAGATATAACTAATATTCTTTGTATTTTTAAATTAAACGGCATGCCATGTTATTACAGAAAATGAGAAAAAATGGTAAAGAGCAGATAATGCATATCTCTTCATAATCCACCGCCAGATATGACCACCAGTAGTATTTTGATGTGTGCCTTTACTGGGATTCTCTGACTATATATAATTTAATGAAAGTCATTGACCATAATATTTTGTAAACTGGTCTTTGCCGAGGACACAGTACCAATGCAAGATCAGAAGAAAAACTTTTAGTGAACTTGAACTCATAATCTACATGCTGACTTGGGTTAACGGTCTTTAGAAGAAAATACAGAGTGCAAGTTAATGTGTTTTATTCACATACCATCTTTGTTAACATCTCATTGGAAAGTTAAATTTATTTAGCAAACAAATTCCATTAGAAGCCTGTATCTGTCTATGTATTTGCAGATTTTATCCTATCTTGCTTGTTTTCTTTCTTCTCACTCCGTCCAGAGCGTATGTATCTTCTGGTCCTCTGCGATCCTTCCCACCCTCCTTTACCCTTACTCTTAGCTTTTCCCAACATTTTCTCGCTCCAAATTCCAGTGCCCCAGCTAGCAGCTTGGAATCCAAACACGGAAGGCACCGCTGTCTGGCTGTTTCAACTTGCGTTACCATGAAGACTTGTTTTCCGTTGTGTGTTCCCGCCGGGTGCCATATCCGCCGGGCCATTGTGCCAGGTGAAATACCGACGCTCGCTGATGTGGAAGGCGGTTCATCCAGAGGCAATCAGCCCCGCCGAGAAGAAGGAGAAAGAAAAACATGTGTGGTTTTTCCCGCCTTCACCTTGGCAGAGAAAAATGGATGTAAACTGGGGCTGGGGGTCCAGCCTTCAGAGTTCTGGAAGATCAGCAGAGCCAGCCTGAGCCAAGAAAACACACATGGTACTTGTGTGTGGCAGTGATACCTCAGGAAAAATCACTTTGAGTCGTGGGCCTGACCAGTTAACTGCTGCGGGCACAGGCCCAGAATTCTCCCCAAGTCAAATGGAAATGGTTTGAGGAAGCTGGTCTCTCTTTTTTCTTTTTTTTTCTGTCCACTTTTACCGGACTGAATGTCTGACAGCCATTTTACTGTGTTTACAAATTATGAAAATTCTGGGCAGCTAATTATGAAAATATTGAGAAGTCGAATGAGAGCGAACTCTTGGAGTTAAGGCAGGGAACAGACTGCAAAGTCCTTGAAAAATGAGCTGCCTGCCCTCCACTTCTGCCAGTAAATTTAGGCATTCCAGCATGTTGCTATGCTGATCCGAAGCCCAAAGGAAAGGAATCAATAAAAATCCCAGAGAAGAGTAGGGGAAGAGGCAGGCCATCAATACTGAGCAGATGGAGCAGAGCGCATTAGTTTCTGCAATCTATACATTTCTCTTCCAATGGATCAGAAGCCAAAAAAATCCAGGGGAAAAAATATGAAAAACAAGTTTTCTAACTTAAATGAGAGGTGATAAATTTTAAGTTCTCTGTAAAGAAGCGACAGCCTTTCCTCAGGTTTGACCTTGGTGTTTTCACACCATCTGGAAAGAAAATCTAGTTGTCTTCCCCCATTTGTTTTATGTTGAATAAAATTAATGCATCTGCAGAAATAACAGAAAGAATATAAGTACGTTCTAGACTGATTATAAAGTTGGTTCAATTTCATGATACATCACAATAACTTAACAAATGTTGTTTTTCTATAATCCATTCTTTCTTGCAGATATCTTTACCTAATTTTTTTTAAGCAGATCTTTACAAAGTAGAGTAATTGTCATTCTCCTTGTGTAGGAAAGCTGAGCTATGACAGTCGAGTTGGATTAGAGATGGTAAAATAATTTTAGAACATCGCTCTTTTATGATCCAGTCTTATAATCTTCCAACCAGAAAATGAAGCTTTCTGAGTTTAGAAGGTAATCCCATAACATTTACTTTATATTTCATACTCCAACTTTACAGACTGTTGTGCTATAAGACAATTAGTAATGCCATGCAATGCACTAAAATCTTTGGTACATTTTGTGTAGCATTAATATAAGCAGTTGCTGAGTTAGATTATGCCGTTAGAGTCTCATATGTGGATCTAACATTAAATGCACACCTTAAATTCAGAGTCTTGTGGTAGTTGAGATACTCTACAATATGTCCTGCCATTTTCTCTTTTCTTCTTGATCCTCATTGATTTATAAGTTGTAAATAAGATAATAAGGGTTATATTAATTGATAAAATGTAAAGTATGATCACATTTTCAACTTCTCCTGCTGTTTGTTTCTGTAAGAAATAGGCTAAGCTGGGGTCCTGAGCTCCTCTTTCAATATTCTAAGCCAAGAAATTTACAAAGTTTTCCCTCACTTTCCATTGGCAGAGAGCTTTATAAAAGCTGTGATTTATATAAAGTATGGAAAGGCAAGGAACACACACATTAATACATGTGAAACAGTGAAAAGAAAAAGGGGAAAGCTATAAAATGAACTCTCCCTGCACGTATTATTTGACTGAAATACATAGCTCCATAAATAACTTGTACTTATATTCTCTTGGTAACCTTTCCATTTGGCATACACACACGTGTGGATATGTATAATGGGAGTGCTCTTTACCCAGAACATCATCACCTAAATAACATTAAACATTAGGATAAAAGCCAATGACACTGAAGTCTGCCATACTGTCTTGCTATAAAAGCTCAGCCACTTATGTAGGGTGACATTGTTCCTTCTCAGGGAAGCCACGCTGTTTACAAGTGCACAAATTCTTCTTGGACCTTATAAGTCATTCCCTTCCGTTGTTCCAGTTCTAGAGTTTCTGCTCTGAATGCAAGTTTGAAGACTCCACATTGAGCATTCGAGGGCTCACCCGTTCTCAGACGTCAGGCATTCTTCCCACTTTCCATGGCTTTGACAGATACCAGTTTGTCCATTTGCTTCCTTGCCTGTTCACTGCAGGAAGTAAATCAACTGATCCCAAAAGTCTGACTTGACTCAAAACAGCCAGGGACATATTTAAAATATTTAGCCTGTCTTTGGTGTCATGCCCTCCCTCCTCCACAAATTCTGTCTGCTCCTTTTCACTCCAGAGCTCATCCCTCCTGACTGTGAATACAGAAATCAAATGAGAGAAAGAAGAAAAAAAGAAAAAAGTGACACAATTTGGCATGTGGCCATTAATGACAGTTGCCATATTTATGTATTGAAACAAACTACTAATTTCGAAATTAAGAGTAAAAGAGAGGCAGTCACAGTAAAAAAAAGACTTCTTCTTTGATGAAGATATTTCTCACTATTTTGTCACAAGCTGGATATCACCCACTGATTATTGTCTCAGCTACTAATTAGTTACTTGATTTTGATACATGGAGTCAGTATTGAAGTATTGGAATATAATAACTATCTTCCTTCTGCTGGCTAGACATGCTAAGTTGAGCAAAGTCTGTCAGTGTTTAATTCCAAAGGAGTACAAGGTGAAAACAGTCTGGTTAAGTTTTTGTTTGTTTGTTTGTTTTAATGTGCCAAAGAGAAGAGCAAGTTCTTCATTGAAACTAGGAAGCACCTGATAGGCAGAGACAGGATTTTTCCACCTCTTGCTCTCTCTGAAAAGGAAGCGTTCAATGGAATGAGGCAGCTAGCTGCCTCTTCTAAACTTGCCACAATTCAGTTATTTTACATTCTTTCTGCTAAGGTATAATTTAGAAATCAACAGTGTGCATCTACCCACATGGAAACTTCTTGAGAATTTTGGGAATGGACCAAGAACGCCTTGTATCCTATCATCTGCTACCCAGCAGTGCTGGAAAAGTACATGCTACCAAACAGCCCTTTCTGGAGGCTCAGCTGTCCAGGCAGAAAGGATGCTGCTAAGGACATGGGAACCATCTGGAAATCAACAATGCCCATCACTCCAGGGGGATAAATTAAACCACAAGTCTTCCAACAGAGTTTCTTTCTTTGGCTTTTACCATGACATCCTGATGGTTTAGAATTAGATCGATATTGCCTTTCAATGCATCACATTTTATGTGCAATTGCTCGGTACTAAAATATACAAATTTTCATCGCAATTTGAAAATGGATGCCTCCCTAGCCAAAGCTCCCATGAGTATACAAGCTGTGTTAACATGTTTCCTGATGTACCTCCAGCATGTTTCACAGGATTCAGCAGCCTTTTTTCTGTAGAGGGAAGTCTAATAAATAGTTCAGGCTCTGTAGACCATATGGTACTCTTGGAACTACTCAAGTCTGTGTTTGTAGTGCAAAAGTCTGCTAATCTCTGGCCTAAAACACTGCCTGGCATCTAGTAAGCACTTAGTAAAAGCTCTGTTGATTAGGGATAAAAATCAATGCCAGTTACTATCTCAATGGATTTAGGAGAGAATAACCTCATACCTCCATTCTTACCAGACTCTGTTAGGGCAGGTTAGTAACAACCTACTATCTAGACCAGGTAAACAATTGTTTTAAACTTGCACTCAGTACCCAAAGGTCTTAACACTGAAGCATCTTAAAAGAATATGGATGTTTCTGGGTTAGAGCAATATACAATCAAAAATGGAAATACCAGTGAAAGAACTGGAAATAGTGACTGATTGTCCTCAACCATTTGCCTCCAGAGACACCTCTTCCTTTTCTTTTTCTCTCTTTATTCTCTTTTGTTCTCCTCTTTATTTTCCCCTACTATATTCTTCCATTCTAATAGTGTTTCCTCTATGTAATATCATCATATAAAGATGTTTCCTCGGGGCTTCTCTTCTGTAATCTTTTTCTTCTTGTCTTCCTGGCCCCTTGCAAACACCAGCTACTGTAGATTATCTCTCCAGTTCGCCTTCCCCTTACAAGACTGAAAAAACACACGTGCCCCAATGTCGAGGCTCCCCTGGGAAAGTATTGAGACTTGGAGCCCCGTGCAGGCCAGGCACAGGAAATGAAGCCCGTAAGACCTGACCGGAAAACCAGGAAAACTGGGTGCATATGCGCCTCGATGTTATAGCCAGTGGGCCCCGGTGGGAATCAGACCATGGGAAAATGCTTATGTCCTTTGAACCTTGCCCTGTTCTTTTACCTCGCTTGATGGCTTTATCGTACCAGCAGCAGAGGTTTTAAGTTTAACTCAGAATGAACTCACCCTCCCTATTTTATGGCCACCTGAAGTCTTTGTGTCCAATACAATGTTCTTTCAGTTGTTATCCCTGAACAACATCTGTTTTTTGTAGTCAGCACTGTTTAACATTGATGAGCTTTACGTGCATGCTACATGCCCTGAAGCTGACTGCACTCAATAAACAACCTTGGGGGAAGGCAATCGAGGCATTTGTCTCTCAGACATTTGCCAGCCTTCTCTCCCATAACACAAGCTGCCTGGGAAGGCTTCGCTTCATCGATGACATCAGGGCATCTCTGTGGGCCGGGGGTCCCCAACATCCCAACCCTCCTTTATACCACTCCCAAATGTCTCTGCTATTTCTTCCTCATTCTCTTGTCTAAAAATGGTATCTCCCATTCCTTAAATTCAAGTTTTTCCCACAATTCTCAACTTCATGCTTCCTAGTCTCCTCTCGTTTAGATCATGCCAAGACCATCATTCTTTGTGTCTTTTTATATATTCAACTGTTCTATCTCTCTGGCTTCTTTTCCCTAACCCACAGTAGTATATTAAATTCTCCTTCATTTCAGAAATTCAAAACAGTTGTTAAGTCTGTATCTTCTTTCTTCTTCCTTAAACTCTTCCTCCATCACTGCTAAGTTTTTCTTCTTGAGTCTCTACTGGGCCCATCTCCTTCTCTCTCATGGTGTTTAGTATGGGCTCTAATATGATGATCCCCAAATCTATACCCCACTGTGATATTTTCCACAGCTCAGATCTAAATGTCCAACTCCTTGGAGTATTTCCAAATGTAGAGTGTGCTGACATATGACTCAATATACCCTAAAATTAACTAATCAAATTCTCCCCCAACTTTCTCTATACCTTCTCTCTTTACACCTGCTTCTCTCTCTTTTCCCATGACAAAAATCAATCAACAGGCCCTCCCAATGTTGTCTGGCTGGGCAATGTATGCACCCCCTTTTCCTTTCACCCTTTTCTAATTCACATCTTAGTTTTTTTCCTTAGGTGGCTTTTTTCCAAAAAATTCCATACTGGTGTTTTAAGTCCCAGGCACATCATCTCTGTTTTTAGAGTCATCTAATGTGCAGTCCACACCATATTATACCTCTCTTTAAAAAACTAGTAATACCTTTCCATCCTTTGTAGTGCGACCTAGGATATCTTTATTCATCAAAATTCATGATTATCTCCATGTGTAACCCAATCATTCATTTTATCTAGATTTCATTCATCCATTACTTCACTCACACTGAGTGAGTCTCCAGAACTAATACTATAAAAATGATATTTCTCATTAAAATATGCTTTATATGAAATAATTATTTTATAAAATATGAAATATAATAGCATACCTCAATTTTCTATTTCCTTTTGCTGCATATAACCTTCCTCTCCTTCTGTACACTTATAATATTTTACCTACTGTTTAAAAATAGTATGATGTTTCAATAATCAAAAATATTTCATGTTTCTAAATAACTTAGATAACTGTACTTTTATAACCTTTACAGCATCCATTGATGAGTTATGTAAGCCAATACAACAAAGCCATGCTTGCACTCTTCTGCCTACTCCTGACACACAGTCCGATTTCCAGAAGCAGGATTATGAGGTCAAAGAACATGAACATCTTTGTTACGTTATAAATATTCACACCTCACTGATACTCACTATCCTGCTTCCTTAGCTTAGGACACCAGCCCCACTCAAACACACTCAGACACTTCTTTCTTCCCTCCCTTCCTCCTTGCCTTACTCTCACTCCCTCTCTTAAAAGGGATTACAAATACAATATAAAGAAGAAAAGAATGAATAAAGTCTCAATTTATAGTCACAGTTGAGTAGCATCCAACATTCTACGGCAAAGCATGAGCTCTGAACATATCGTTGCTAGCCCTAAAAAATGTTCATTTCATATCCCAGAATTTATGAATAGAAAAATAGTAAACATGGATAGGTCTACACTATGGATTTCGTGTAAAATATTTCCTGCCTGGAGAAAATCCTCAAAAAAATAAATTAAAGGATGAATCAGTAGTACTGAAATGCAAGCCAGCTTTCTCTCTCAGAGACTTCCAGAGTGCTGCTTACTCCATTATGAGCAAGACTGCTCTGCCCAGCGAGTCACCGGCTGACTCCAAAGGTCTGGCAGGACTCAACAGAAGTGAAACTGTTGCCTCTGCTCTGGAGTATTGGGTGCTCCATATTGATTTTCTGTGAGTGCCTTTTTTCTTTTTTTAATGAAAAGGTAAGAATATCGAGTAGCTGAGGAGGAGACAGATATCTGAAAAGACATCATTATCATAAGTCATCAGTTTTCATGTTGTAGGCCCTGCGGAAAAAACTTGGATGAAGGAAGAATAAATACCAGTGGTTACATCCACATGTCCTTCTGGTGATGAGAGCAGTTGCTGTGAAGCCAGCCAAGCCCACAGGGAAAATACCACATTGATTTGAACATGGCACAAAGCTGAGCTCCAGAAATCAATCCCTCACTCCCTGGCAAGTCCAAGACTGAAAACTGCATGCGTGGAGAGAGAGATGTGATGTCTCTCCCTCCTGGAGATGCTGACATTCTCCTTCCCAAAACCCATGAGATCGCCGCTCTCTTGGGACACTTTTGGAAACAGGATGCCATGCTAGGAGTAGAGAGGACACATGGCTACTATTCTTGAGCACGTGGAAGAACTACATTCTATATAGCGCATGAAATACCAGTTTGGCTAGCGCCATCTAAAGCTAAATTGATCCATATGATTGGACTTTTGCCCAGACCCTTTAACCAAAAGGGATAAAAAAAAAAAAAAAAAGAAAAAAAAGCCTCATTTTGAAATTAGCATTATCAATACGGTAATACATTTTGAACGCTAGTTGGGCCTGACATAGGAAGTGATGTAATAAGAGAGTGCTTACTGCTCCTGCCCCTTGAACAGGAAATATTTTCCTTGAGGAATAGAATACTTGAAAACTGCAGATTGCATTTTAATATTAACCAGATTTCTACATTAAACATGATTTCCGAGAACAATTTGATTTTTCTTTTTTTTTTTCCCCTCTCTTTACCCCCACGGCGCCCCTCAAGCAAGTGATCAGAACCGCGTTCAACCACGGGCAGCTCCTGGAATGGACCCAGCGCTGCCTGCAATTTAAATGTCAAACTCCGTGCTGTTGAGTGGCGGGGAATCTCTCACAGCGGCGTGCGTCACTCACTGCGGCCCTGGTGACGGTGATTGTTTCTTGATGCGCATTCAGATGCTGCACATTCTCTCGGGGCTTCTTTGATTGTCTCCCCGTGTGAAATTTCAAAGCCTGTTTCTTCTTCACTCTATTTAAGATGAGTCAGTGTAATCGCCTCGAACAAGCAAGGAGCCACGAGAAAATTACCAAACCTGTTTTAAATTTTGAAAGGAGCACAAAGTAGTTTTCTGAACTCCTAGGACTAGTTTCTGCAACAAACTGCAGAGTCAAAAAAAAAAAAAAAAAAAAAAAAAAAAAAAGCTGCTTTTTTTTTTTTTTTTTTTTAACTGGCTAAACATATCTATCCCCAATGGACATATACACAGGAATTCTAAGCTACCAAAAATGGCCTCGCTCAGGGAAGATTTGACAACAGTGACAGCCCCTGATTGGTTAATGGAAGCACTTCGGGATTTATCCATCTTGATTGCTATCGTCTTTGGCAGCCAGGAAAATAGTGAAATAAAGATAATTTAACCACAGTTGTGCAGGGACAGGGAAGGGTGTGGAAGGACTGCTCTAAGTAATGCGCTGTCATCCCTGATTTGTTGAAAGCAAATGGCTGTGAACTTGGAGCCATAAAGGAGGATAAATAAGGAGACGAAGAATATAGAGTTGCAAGGTAATGAACGAAAATGAAGAGTATTTGGTCATGTAATGGCATACATGAGCATAATTGTAGCCTTATAAGATAATCAGGCTTAAAGGGTTATAAATAGATTTTTTTTTACATCATTTTACTTAGCTAAATAAAAACGTCTACTAAAATGGGTGAAGTAAGGAATTAGGAAAACAAAAAAATCGACCCTGAAGTTTCTCTGAGGATCTAGGAATAATTTATCTCACTCTCCACCCCCAGAAGAAAAAACGGCGGCGTGAGGGGCAAAGGAACCCACAAGGCAAAATTGTCAGCAACCCTCAGGTCTGTTAAGCAAAGAGAGCCATCGTGGGCAGTCCGCGGCATCTGCCTGAGAAGGGCACACCACCCACTCTCCGCAGTGGGACTCCACTTCTCTAGCAGGGAGAAGAGTTTGGGTCAAGGTTAGAGACTTCTGGGGGGGAAAAGCACTTTTTAAAAAATTCTTGATTGAATTAATAAAGCATAAATGTCTCAGAGTTGCAAACCCCCTTTTTCTTTAGTCACCCTAAGTCCAGCTCTCCACAGGATTAGAAATTTAACATTTGTAAAAATAAAATAAAATAAAAAATTACTGTAGGCTGGGCTGTACATTTTTTATATGTTCAATCTCACGATACCTAGCATCTCACTACCTTGTGAAACAGATATGTCAGTTTCAAAAATAAGAGAGCAGACATAGAAAGGTCAGGTATGTCTTCTAAGATCAGAAAGCAAGAATCATATGTGTACGTGGGAATAAGTCACAGAAACAGATTTGGAACTCAAGGTTTCTGGACTCAAAAAGTGAGTGCTCTTTTCATTCTATTACATTTACTACCCAGATTCGTCTGCTCCCAGTTTGACCTGGTACCCGGTATTATCAACATCTACCACTGGGCATCTGGGGCTTCGTGCTCCGAGCCTGCCTGGCAGCACTGACACAATGTTGGCTTTAAATGAGCCTTTTGCCTTAGAGCTATTCCTTACACTGGTCAGCACTCAGCTAGAAGCACTCCCGTCTCTGTGCCCACCGTCAGTCATCCAGGGACCCCCTGTTCCATTTGACTGAAGACCTGCCTGGACAAGCTCCCCTCTACATTAATGGTTTCTCCAAAGTCTAGGTAAACCTTCCGGATGATGGGCTCCAGCCTGACTTTTCCAAGGAGTGCTTTGTCCCCCACACTGCTCCCTCCGCACACCACCCCCAATTAGAAAGACTTTATTTTAGCTCAAGAGCACTTGGTACCTGGAGATGATATTCTATCTGAGCTCCCATCAGAATTTCAGATAGAAATGTAGTGGTTTACTTTTCAATTATTGAAACGATTTCAAGCACAGTCTGACAGAAGTGAAAGAAAAAACAAAAGACAAGTGTACAATTATAGTTAAATAATTGCTCTCATCTGAACAGTTGGGAGAATATATGGATAGAAATTCAGTTGCTTGACATAACTATCAACAAGTTTAATTTATTAAAAAAAAAAATACAATCCAAATCCATGAGTACAAACTCTACAAATACACATAAACTATTCACCAAGAAAATCTATATGTTTGGCTCTAAAATAAGTTAACAAAGATCAAAACCAAACAACATATGTTCTCTGACAAAAATGAAGTTAAATTAAGAAACAATAATAAATATTTATACAGTAAAATCAAATATTTGGAAATTAAGGAACATACTTCTAAATAATTCATGGAGAAAAATATCACAGCCTGTAGTAAATATTTCTAACAGGATAAACATGAAAATAAACCACATCAAAATCTGTGAGATACACCTAAAGGAATGCTTAGTATGAAATGAACTAGCTAACGTTAAGTGCTCATATTAAAAAATGAAAAGTCCGAAGATCAAAACTATGATCACTAAAATGACAACAAACTCACAACTATCAACAGCTGAATCTAAAAAATAAAAACAAAAGCAAACTAAGCAAACAACCAGAAGAGGAACAGAAGCATAGGTATGGGGATCATTTGGAGGGTTATCAGCTGGGAGGGGGAAGGGGGAGAAATGGGGAAATAGTACAGGGATCAAGAAGTATCATTGGCGGGAACAGAGCAGACAGGGGGGTGAAGAGAATATATAGGAAAGGGTGAAGCTGAGGAAAAGACATGCACGACCCATGGACATGAACTAAGGAGGGAAGTGGGGTACCAGGTGGAAGGGGGCAAAGGGAAAAATCTGGGACAACTGTAACAGCACAATCGATAAGATATACTTAAAAAAGAAAAGAAAAACTTATGTCACTACTAAGAGAAAAATATTTAAAAATAAAATAAAAAATAAAAGTCCAAAATTAATAGGATAAGCATTGACCTTAAGAATGAACAAGAAAGAGGAAGAAAAAGAGGAGGAGTAGGAGAGTTGGAAGAAGTGGAAGAGAAAGAAGGAGGAGGACAGCAAATTAAATCCAATATAAGTAAAAGTAAAGAAATAATAAAGGTGACAGCAGAAAACAATGAAATAGAAAATGTTAAAATAATATAGAAAAAACAATACCACCATATCTATTTTTTTAATGAATAAAAATTGATAAGCCTCTGCCTTGAACAATAAAAATTACCCAAATCGGGAATAAAGTGGGGAATCACTACACAGCTTTCAGAAATTAAAGGATCTTAATAGGACACTACTAATAATTATGCTAACAAATTTGAAAACTTAGGTATAATGGACCAATACTTTGAAAACAAAATTTGCCAAAACTGACATAAGAAGAAACAGACCACCTAAATAGCCTACTCGCTATTAAGTGAATAAAATTTGTAATAAAACATCTTTCCCAAAAGAAATTTCCAGATTCATGTGGCTTTACTGATGACTTCTATCAAAGATTTAAGTTAGAAATAAAACTAATTTCATAAAAATATTTTAGAAGGAAAATAAGTAAACAGCATTTTCCAAAATATTACATAAGGCAGGTATTACATTGATAATAAAACAAAAAAAACAAAAAACAAAAAACAAAAAAAACACTTTGGGAGAAAAAAACTTTGATCAATTTTCTTCACAAACATAGAATCAAAATTTCCTAACCAAATTTCAACAAGTCAAATTCAGAAATATATAAACTTGATGGTGCATCATCATCAAATGGATTTTATCCCAACAATGTAAAAATAAATTTTCAAAGTGCAATTGATGTAATTCACAATGTAAACAGAAAAAGAGAGAATATATGATTATCTTCACAGATGCAGAAAACAAATTTTACAAAATTAAATACCCATTTGTGATAATCTCAGTAAAACTGTAATAAATGGGAACTTCCTCAACTTTATAAAGAATACATATATACATATATATACGTACACACACATATACACACACATATACATACACACACACACACACATATATATATATATATATATATATATATATAATCAAATTTAATAGTAAAAGACTGAATGTTTTCTACCTAAACACAGAAACACCTAAAGGTGTCAGTTCTCACTACTTCTACTCAACATTGTATTAGAGTTCCTAGCCAATAAGAGAAGGGGGAAAAAAAGACACACAAATTATAAAGAAAGAAGTAGTACTTCACTCATTGATGACGTGATCGTATACAAAGACCTTCCAAAATTATGAGAATTGAAGAGTGAATTTACCAGGGTCACATCGTATAAGGTTAATGAAATAGATTCCTTTGGTGGGCTATAGTGTCTATAATGAATGTCAAAGAACCATTGGAAAATAAACTTTAAAAAAAAACTCGATATTTTATACAGCTATCTTTTACATATTTCATATGGTCTCTTTGAAAAAAATTAAGAGATCTAGATAAATACAGGTTAGGAGAGACATCCTTTCTTAAGGGTTATTGAGTCTGCTCTACTATGAGTACCCTTGAAGTCCCAATAATAGAGACATTACTCTTACAGAGAAGTCGAAAATGAGATATAATGACAGGCCCACGTTACTACCAATTAGGAAAGGTAATAGCATTTTCAGGTTGTAGAAACTGAATTCCAGCATGTGAGACATTAACTGCCAATCAGGGGAGAGATGGGCATATATTAAGAAGTTCTAGAGAGAAGAATAATAATATGAGCCCCAAATCAGTTATGCTAAGGGATCTAACATCATTTCAGCACCTGTAATTCGTCATTATTATTAAGCCATGAAATGAAAAGGTGAGCCAAATGGTATGTGCTTTCCAGTGGTAAGTTTATGTTGGAATGAGATACCAGGCCACCAGAGCCGCTAAAATATTTTTTAATGAATTCATAAAGAAAATCCAGACACTTAAAAATAACAAGGCCTACAACGGTGAATTTCAACAGAGTTTGCTAACGGGGAATCAATATTTTTCCTCAGGACATGCTTCCTCTGATTCTCTCTTGCAAATACAGACATTGGAAACTAATGAGATTATTAGTTTCATCTTAACCATTAGTGAGTCAAAGGCAGATGTTTCAAATTTAAGACCTAGATTTGCTGCTTCTCAGACAACTTTACCCCATTATGGTCCAAAGAATGTAGCAGCGTGAGTTATTTTTCATATGTTCCCTGAGTAAACAGTCTAATGAACATGTATGTAAACTTTATCACCAAGTTAAGAATTATCGCAGCTCTGAATAAATTATTAAAACTATATAAAATTATTGTACATCCAAAGTTTTATTTTCTATTAAACTTCATGTAACAATGCTTAATGATTCTTGTGAGAAATGCTAGGTAACACAGTTACTGATAATTTAATAATAGTCAACACTTGACTCTTACTAAGTATTTACTATGCACAAATACTATGCTGCAATCCTCAGTCCTAACAACCTCATGAAGAATGTATTATTATTATTATTAGCCCCCATTTGGGAGGCAAGGTAATCAAGGTCCAGAGATTTTAAATTGTTGCCGATGTCATATAGCTAGTAAATGACATGTCTGAGCTTCACGAACACATTTGTCGGGGCTGAGATTTATAAATGAGTGTGTCATACTCTGAACACTAAGCTCTTAAACACTCTGATATTCTGTACCACAGAGGGGGAAAGGTAAAAATGTCTAAAAATGCTGAACTGTTCTGTAGCTTTACCCCATCCCAGAAAGCTCTGTGCACCAAATAAAAGTACATAACGACACTGTGGTAACTTGGAATTAATAAGAAGTAAGCCTGTACTCATATAAATTCAAATCTACTGTACAAGAACCAAATTCTAATATATGTACAAGTTACACAATTTCATTAAAAGAGTCATATAGAAAGTCATTAGAATGAGATGATCTTTTAAAGTTAAACTGAAAAGGATTTCCAGATAGAAAGCTTGGAGGTTTATACTTACACACACACACACACACACACACACACACACACACTACCACCCTATTTTTGCTATTTCTTGAGTTAGTGTGCTATAATTTCACACAACCAACACTTTCTACATTATTGGTTTCCAGTCAAGAAAATTTTAAGAGCTGCCCTAAAAAAAAAATCCTTGGAGAAGCAAAAACCAAATATCTCCCAAACACATTTAGCAGTAGGGAAGGGGACTGTCATGGGGCGAATATTGGGGAGAGTCTGTGGAAAGAAACCTGGCTGAGGGCTACTGCCTGGAAGGCTAATTATTCATGTAGAATTATGGAGACAAAGCTGAAAGGATCCCTGAGGATGTCTGAAGCCCTCCCTCCCACCCCATGGTACCGGGGAGCCTTAATCCAAACAATTCTAGATAAATGGGTCTCTTCTTTGTTTTAAGGAAATCTCCAGGGTCTCAGATTTCAAAATTGCCCTCACTCACACATTCCATATATTTTCTCCAACTTTCATAAATCTCTCTTTTTATTAAAGTAAATCTAACTTTCCCATATGAGTACTGGATTTGGAGGAGTACAATCCTTCTCTATTTCCCCAAAGCGTCAACACAAGCCATAGGAAAACACTTGGGATCTTGCTGTACCTAAAGGTGAAGGGGTTCCCTCCCCACCATCTTTACCTGCACACATTGTCTGCCAGTCTGAAGCTCTCACCGATGCAGACACACCAAGGCCTTTCTTGGTGAGCCTTCCCCTTAACATAACTCCCGGAATAGTTTTATTCAAACCTAGCCCTGCTATTTTGAAACTGTTATCTTTGCAACATAGAGCCTAGTTTCCTATCCATGCGTGGTACTTACTAAACACACAGACCCCAAGGATTCTTTCTAGGTTTACTGAATCAGAATTTGCAGGAACTGAGTCCTGGAACCTACAATTTTAACCAACGCTCCTAGATTAAATTCAATCCCAATCAAAATTCCAGCAGGCTTTTTTGTGCATAAAGAAATAAACTGATTCTAAAGCATATGTGGAAAGCAAAAGACCTAGAGAATCCCCCACTCCATTAACAAAATGTGAACAAAGTCAAAACACTTACACTGCCTTTGGTTATTATTAATCAAAATTAATAATAAAGTTATAGTAATCCAGACTGTCTGGTATTGGCCTAAAGATTAACATAGAGCACAATGAAAAAGAACTGAGTGTCCCTAGATAGAGCCACACATAGGTTATCAATCAATTTTCAACAAAGAAACCAGACAGTTCAATGGGCCAAAGACAATATGTTCAACAAATTTTGCCAAAGCAATTAGATAGCCATAAATAAAACGATGAGCCTACATACACAACTACAGAACATACAAAACTTAAGTCAAATCATATCTTAGATGTAAATGTAAGTCAAGGTTACAATAATTTTAGAAGACATATAGGAGCAAACATCAATGATGGGTTTGGGTTAAATTTTCTTAAATAGAACACAAAGCACAAACTTTTAAGATTTTTTAAAATATTAAATTGGGCTTTATCAAAATTGCAGCCTTTTACACTTTAAAAGATACTGTTATAAAAATGAAGGAGCGAACCACACACTGGAAGAAAACATTTGCAAAACACATATCTGACAAAAAGTTAGCGTCTCAGATGTTAAAAGAACAAGGATGGAGTTGGGGATGATTTGCCTTTTTTGTACATCTTCTTCCCCACTGAAATCAGAGTGCTTGTTATAAAAGTCAGTGTAGAGTCCAGATTATGTAAGTCACTATAGAGCAGCAATGAGAAGGACGGGATCCATTCAACACATACTGTAAAGGAAAAAAACTACAGGGCTTTCACATGACCATATGAACAGAAAGAGAGAAAACAAATATGTGTTCAGCCTCCATTTCTGAGAGAAGGGTGATACTAAAAAAAAATGGAAATAGGGTCCTTGGGGGTGGACCTCTATGGAAAAGAAAATTGAGTTGGAATTTGGAACATGTCAAGTCAGCAGAGTTAGCACCACTTCTCTGAAAGTAGATGGAAACAGAAACCACGAGGAGGGGGCAGCTGTCCCCATTTCTGCTCCTCCATGTATAGTTTTCATGACATTCAAAGCAGGACTCACCCACAGAACTTTCTGTGATGCTGGAAATATTTTATATCTATTTTGGGCAGTGTGACAGTCACTAGTCACACATGGCTACTGAGTACTTGAAATGTGGCTGGATAATAAATAAATTAACCTTATTTAATTCAAGTGAGTTGACATTCAAATAGCCACACGTGCCTAGCATAATAAAAGCACAACTTTAGTGAATCATTACCCATCTGACATCCCAACCAAGGAAATTCAAGTAAATTTATCTCCTTCATTTTTCATTTTTCATTTATTTATTTATTGAATGAATGTTGATTGAATACCTACTCTCTTTTGTTTATTATTGTATTCCCACCATTAAGTACAAGCAAGGTCCTTGCCTTCATGAAGTTTATGTTCCATTCACTCTCATTAATCACCAAATCCTAAATATAATCTCAATTGAAACTTCATTCAGCTTTTCCTACTTCATCTCTGCTACTTTTAATAGTGTCTCAAAGTCATTAAATTCATCCAAACAAGTGAAATGATCGAAATATGCTGATTTAGTTTTTATTGTTGCCGTGTGTTTCTGATACCATGGAAAGGAAATAAAAGTCACTTTACCACTGTTACTTTGGTGTCATGTTAGACTCTCTAAAATTAAAATATTAAGATTATTGGTTTATCAACTACATGTTATGAACTGTTCAAGACATTGTTTCCTATAATGCCCCTTAGTTGTCTTTCCATTGCCAAAGGTCTGCTGATAATAAATATTGGTTAAAATACACAGCAAGTTTTATTCAGGCACCTTACTGTTCATGCTGATGCATGTCTACATACTGTATGTCTATATAATGCTTACCTCCCTCTACATTTCTGTTCTGTGTATTGCCACAATCTACAAATATATCAAAACAACTAATTTTAACCAGGTTAGAAACTAATCTTATATAAAGGGACAAATTGAAGTGGCCCCTATTGAATAATATTTGGTCAAACTGTCCATTATATTTGACATTCTAGACAATAATACAGTATTCTCTCACTTACCGCAGGTATTATGTTCTAGACCCCCCCCCCCACAAAGTAAGAACCTTACATTTATTCTACACTCTTAAACCTATGTAACTTTAACAACATACGTATACAGTACTGCAAAATCCCACGATATAGTGAAAAGTCCACAATAAATAATTAAATATAATATTTTAAAAAATCCTACGATACAGTGAGGCCGCAATAAGTGAACCGCGATATAGAGAGGGATTAGTGTATATGGATGTATGCATTTTCCCTATGCAAAATGCAAAGCACAGCTTCTGAACTATTTCTCAGTAGAAATTTTCTTAAAAGGCTTCGTGATCAGATTGAAACTTTTAATTATCAAAAAGAAAGAACCCAGTCAACGATTTTTCTCCTGCAATTATAAATCCATCCAGGGCTGTAAATTTGTCAGAGAAACCCAATGAATGATCCTGAGGAAAACCAAGTATGTATAGGAAGGAAACACCAACCCCATACAAGTGTCAAAAGGATCAGCAATCGATATCTGTGACGTCTTTAGACTGTCAAAGAGAACAAGCTTTGGGCTGCCCCGGCTCTGAGACCGTGGGACAGCCGAAGGAAGTTTAGAGCCTTAAAACAGCAAGCTCCATCGCCATAGATGTAACAAAGCAGATTTGCTGCAGACTTCTGGCTTACCACCACGTAAAAGTGGTGAAACCCTGCTCTCCCCAATACTCTCATGAAAGACAGAGTAACTAAGTCTAATTTTTGAGTCTGAGACTGCTAACTTCCTAGCAGAACCAACAGGAAGGACGTGAACGACTTTATTTTTACACTTGCAATGAAAACTAACTTCTTTTTATCAAAGACGTGTCATCATTGAAAGGAAGAAAAATACAGCTAGCCTATATTTGACCTAACATCGAAACGGCATCAAAATAGTTTATCCTAATGAGTTGCACAGAAAAAGGACCACAAGGTTCCATAGCGGTATATTAGCTTAACATATGGCTACATGCATAGGACATTAACCAGCGTTTGGCTGTGCTTTTTGTAACACAGGGAGAAAACGAAGGAAGAACACCAGTCATCTGGAAGAAATATGGGAACTTCAGGAAACACCAAGAAGGAAGAGTCCAGGAACCTATCTGCAAACATCACGTCTCCCGTTCAATCTACACAGACAGGCACTGAAGTGACTTCAGCGCCAGTGATTCCAGATCCCGAAGACAGAGGGAAGCCACCGAGTCGCCTGCCTTTTCAGCCTCCGAGGGATCCTGCTGCTCTGTCACCAGGGTGCCCTCATTTCCATTGTGAACAAACGGTGCTTTGAAAAACCGCACATCCAATTTGTTTATTATTTTCACTCGTGTGGTATTCTTGGTGGCAGCAGAGGTAGTTTTAGGGCCTAAGTGGCTGATAACAAAGGTGCTCTATGCAGATAATTTGTTGTTATTTCTATAAAAATAGTTTCTCTCCATAGCAGCAGCTGATTGATTTTATTTTATTTTATTTTTTTGGTCATAGTTTAATTTTCCCAAAATTGCCCAAATGATTATTAAATACAGATCACCAGACCCTGTCTTAGGGGTTCTGATCCAGTGAGGAGGGTCTGGGAATGTACATTTTTAACACACATCTCTTGTTTGAGAACCCTTTCCCTCCTTATCATCCTGCTGCAACCAACTATCAGAAAGGAAAGACTAGAACCAAATAACAACCCTGGGATCTGACCAATTTCATTAAGTCCTGATTACGACCAGTTCTCTCAGTGTCTTTTCAACTCTCTTGGTCTTTTTTTTTTTTTTTTGTAATTTATTTTTATAATTTATTTATTTATTTTTAGAGAGAGGGGAAAGGAGAAAGAGAGGGAGAGAAGCATCACTGTGTGGTTGCCTCTCACTCACGCCCCCAACTGGGGACCTGACGTGCAACCTAGTCATGTGCCCTGACTGGGAATCGAACCAGAGACACTTGGCTCACAGGCCAACACTCAATCCACTGAGCCACAGCAGCCAGGGCTTCAACTCTCCTAGTCTTAAAGAGATGTTTACAGAGAGATGTCCATCTGTCTGCTTATGGCAGGAGGCGGGTGAAAGTTGTACCGTGATCTTCTGAAGCTGTCTTTCACGTTTAGGATTGGATCCCACCGTTCTGACACCTTCTGAAATAGCTAGCTCATTTTCTAAATACTCTAAAATGCGCTTGGGCTAGGTGGCCCAGAAATCAGGCTCTGAAATGGAGATCTGCATGCAGTACGTTTATTAGGGAAGCTCTTGAGATCAATCTCTCAAGGAGTGAAAACACACTGGCGTGGGCAGAGGAAAACATTGACCAAAAATGCTTTCCTTGCACTGAAGGCATGGACTGACCCCAAAGAGGGTTCCGGAGTTAGGAAGGCCCCTCGGGGCTGTTGCTAACCAAAGCAAGACTGGCCAGGCCTTTAGGCTGCCTACTGATATTACACTGACAATGGGCTGCCCGTGGGTTATGACCTTGGGCAAGGCCGTTATCTTCTCAGAGCAATTCCTTTCAGACCCGTCAGCAGGAGAAATGAGTTGGCCCTGGAGGCCAGATCAGGGAGGCGCAGAATGTCACCCACCACAAAGCCCAGATATCAATTCTAATCTTGTTCACCTCCATTCACGTCTGGTTGCTCCCCATTTCAAGGAGAAAACAAAGAGGTTGGGCCCGTGATCACCTTGGAGAAACGTAAGAAGCTCTCAACACTTTAAGACTGGTGGTTTAGCAGAGAGTTTATGCACATTTTCAATGTACAATAAGGGCAGAGTGGGCGAGTCAACATATTTTAGCACGAAGACGTCAGGTTTCATTAGAGTTAGTTGTTCCAGGAAAGCAAAGGGAAATAAAACACAGAGAAACACTAACAAAGACTCACATTACCAGCCTTTTAAATACACTGACCATACATTGGTAGTTTGTATTGAAAAAAAAAAAGGAAATGTACATTTTACACGTTTCAGTGAATCAACATTCTCATCCACTAAGGCCTCTCATCAATCATTTAGTGGTCAGACAACCCCACAAACAGGAGTGCATCCAAGCTCACTTCTGGGGTGATTATGAATTTCAGGTGTTGCGCGCTAGCCTTCACAGTGAGCACTTTCATGGGGCGCTCGGCAACATGCGGCACCAATCCACTGCTAAATGGTCTGGTTCTCAAATTTTCAACTGGGGATAATCACACTTAAGTCAAGTGTCAGCAGAGGTCTTATTTAACCACGGAAAGCCAGACAGTGCAATCTGCGCTCCGGCATTTCCTATAAGGCCCGCTGTTCTCCGGGGCCAGGTTTTCGGCTGTCCTTGCTGAAGCGGAAGACCTTTCACAGTAAACGTGCAATCACGGGTGGGGAGTAGCATCAAGTCTCATGTGCTTGCATGTTCCATTTGAGAGCAGGCCACACTATGAACTTTGAACATGGATCATCATTGTTTACATAAATGGTAAATGCTTGATGAGCCAGAAAACCCTAGAACACAAATCTAAGTCAACATGCCCCCAAGAGAGTATGAAGGTCACTTGACCTTACTGCTTATTAAAAATTACTCCAGGTCTTAGTAATTAACCCCAATGTCAGTGTTGGTTTCAATTGGGAATGGTCACCTTCCCCCTACTCTATCTTGGAAAGAGGGAGGGGTTGTCTCAGAACCAGTCTTTCATCCCCCCTGTGAAATACGCTCCTCAGCAGAGTGCACTCTTCTTCCCACGTCTCTTTCCTTCACGCTCACACATCTACCTTTCCTCTGACTTCCTCACTGGATCCAGGCATTAATGGGAAGATGAAGAATGGGAAGACTGGGACCCTGTTCACTGCCCCCAGAACTTCATTCTCTGTACTACTCTTGTCATGACACAGGTCACACGAGGTGTGACCAACTTTAGTGAACGGGTACCATAAACACGAAGGACAATTCAGTGTTAATCTTCCCCCTGTTATCATATAAATAAAATTTTTCTATAAGTAAAATGTAACCAAAAAGTCACACCTTTTACAGGAGGTTAGCCCTGTTTCCAAGTTTTGCATACCTATTCATAGAGTCTAAGCATTCCTGTGGAAAAATAATATTATTTCTAAATTCTGCTGTGGGTCCCTGTGACCACCCTTCAAAAAATGTGCCCCCTCCTATACACATGAGTTGGTTTTCTCCCAGGATCCAGTTTTTACCCTATAGAATTATTTTTACTAAGGTTGAACTATTTGACTGGAACAAAATCCAAGAATAATTTTGGAGTTAGAAGTGGGATCAGGGAGGAAGGTCAAAGCAGAGAAGGAAAAAGATGTGTTGGCCTTTGGTTTTCTAAGGTCTCGAAAACACTTGAGGTGGACAGAGCGGCCTGGGATCCAAATCCCGTGCATCAATCCATGAGGACAGAGGAGTTCCAGGCCAGGCCCCTTCAAAGCCGTCCCGTGAGGACGAATCATAGATGCGCCTTTTTATTCTTCCTCAAAAATAAACATGAATGAAGAATCCATACACCTGCATGAGCGCATGCTCCACTCACATATTATAAGAAAGCACAATATAAATACTTTTTATCTAATTACTCCATAATCTGCAAGGCATTTTCACAAATACCTTAGAACTTCATAATATAAAGTGTGTTTCTCAAGTTACAACTCCGCTTCTCTGCCCACTTTCGGAAGAAAACTCATTAAGTTCTTGTATATTTGTGTGCTCTCCACTCTTCGCCTTTTTCGTTTTCCTCAATCAAATGCAATCAAACAGCACTCCACTAAAACAGCTATTACTAAGATCAAGAGTAAGCTTCATGTTGCCAAGTTCAGCGGCCAACTGTCAGTTTTCGTTTTACTCTCTCTATCTGAAGGATCTGGTATGGCTGAACTCTCTCCTCTCTCTTCTATGAATGGGGTTTTCTTTCTGTTTCATCCGCATTCTTCTTTCCTTCTCCTTTCTCAACCTGAACATCCCTGATTCTTTTATTTTCTCAATACATCATCTTCCTTGGTGCCTTTATACTGTCCTCAGGCTTAAGTACCATTTATATGCTTATGATTTCCATATCCCAGTTCCCGGGACTGAGCTGCATGTTTTCTGCACAATCAACATCAATAGCTGGATGTAGAAGAGGCAACCAGTAAGCTTCTTGCTTTAACCTGGCCAGAGATGATGATTCTTCTCTCCAAGTGTTTCCTTCCCTCAATCATCAACCCAAGTTGATCAGCAAAGATCTGCCCCTTGACCTCCATTCCTCTCTTACTCTATTACTTCACATCAAATCCATCCATGGGCCATGTTTCCTTAAATTCCAAATACAGCCAGCCCCACACAGCCCGTCACTACTAGCATGTGAATTCTCGTGATTCTGATTTACCTGCACGACCACAAAAGCCTCCAGCTTAACTCCTGCTCTCACTCCTACCAACAGCCCTTTCTTTACAAAGAGCCACAACTGTATTTTAAGAACATGAGTCAGTCCCTTTTTGAAGATCCTCCAAAGGCTTCCATGCCACGTAGAATAAGACCAAAATGCCCTACACTGGCTACTCAGGCCACGCATGACCAACCTCATCCCTCACCTGCCTCTCACTGCAGTGGTCATGACTGCTCTGGCTCTTTCTCAAACACACCTGAGTCTTGGTTCATGCCTCAGGTATTCTACATTCACTGTGCATTCTGTCTGGAACATTCTTCCTAGATCTTCACATGATTGGTTCCCTCAGTAAATAAGGTCTGCGCTCAAATGACACTTTGTCAGACAGCCGCTTGCTCACTCTTCCTAAGTCATCTTCCATCCCGGCCATCACTCCCAGTGACCTTACTGTACTTCATCATCATAGCACTTAAGAGGATCTGAAATTACCTTCTTTACCTTTTGTACATCTTATTAAGGCAAGGTCCCTGCATGTAGTGTTGAATCCCAGAATACAGATCAGAACCTGGCATGGAACACTCAACAAATATGTGTTGAATGAAAGACTTGGTTCCCTTCTCTGATTTCTTCCTCTTGCATTATGTCTTTTCATAGGTAACAAGAATCAGGCCTATATTTAAACCATGTTCCTTCAAAAATGTTCATTGCAAGTTACATAGAGATTGGACTCAACCTCTGAAATCACCTCTTGGTTGTGCTATAATTGGATAAGCCACCTTGTCTATGAAGCAGTTGGGAGGGTCATATTGCTTTCTTCTTATCACAGACTATGTTACAATTCACTATGGTGGGCAACATATAGGTACTGTAATAAATGGTTATGTTATTTAGAGACAGAGATATGCAAAAAATCACTTTCTCTGGAATCCATCCTTGACTCATCCAACTACATCCTGTCCACTTCATATGCTCTTTATGTTTGATATTCAATTAAAACTAAATATTATCAACTTGTGAGCCCCCTCTACATCTTATATATAATTCTAAAAATTCAATTTCATTCCAAAATCTAATTTTATTTCTGAAATACTAAAACTCTTTTGTAAGTTTGTAACAAACTCATCTGGTGGCAAAACCTGGCCTTCATGAATATAGTCATTTATAGTTTTATGTGTTCATGTGAACATTCATACGTTTACCTACAAAATGACTGATGTCTTTAATTAAAGGATACAGTCACAAATCCTACTAGTTGTGTGATATAATATTCAGAAAATGCACCAAATTACCTTTGTAACATCTTTAAAAACCATGATTTTTCAAATGGTGGGGGGATGTCTCTTGCCTAGGCTATCAGTTCTGAAGAGGCGACCAGAGCACAATCCCTAGGTTTGAGCTGTCCCTGCTTTCAGGGTATAATCCTCTTGTTTCTCATCACCCGTTCCTAACAATTCTTGCTTGTTCTTTCAACATACTACTGCGCTGACACTATAGAACAGCGGTTCTCAACCTTTCTCATGCCGAGACCCTTTCATACAGTTCCTCATGTTGTGGTGACCCCCAACCAGAAAATTATTTTTGTTGCTACTTCATAACTGTAATTTTGCTACTGTTATGAATCGTAATGTAAATATCTGATACACGGGATGTATTTTCATTGTTACAAATAGAACATAATTAAAGCATAGTGATTAATCACAAAAACAATATGTAATTATATATGTGTTTTCCGATGGTCTTAGGCGGCCCCTGTGAAAGGGTCATGCGACCCCCAAAGGGGTCATGACTCACAGGTTGAGAACCGCTGCTATAGAAGGATGCCTAGCTAAGCTTTGGCTTAATAATTATTAACCATCAACAAACATTATTTCTACTGCTTCAAATTCCGATAACATTTCCTGAGTCCCTACAATATAGATGTTTGCCTCATAAAGCCCGCAAATAACTGTGTTGGGCTGAAACGTTTTATCCTTATTTCACAAAGGACTTCGCTAAGCATCAGCTAGACCTGTGGTATTTCTGAGAGTCAAAGCTCAGAGAGGATGGAGTCAGGCTTTGACTTGCTCTAGGGAGAGACTCACTAAATATGGCATATATGTTGAATGACTACCAGTGTTTAATTGTAGTATTAGTTTTTAAATGAGTAATGTCTCTCCCTGGGACAAAATTCACACAACCCAATTTCATTTCAAAATCAAACCTCATTTCTGAAATACTGAATTATGTTGTACATTGGAAACAAATGCATTGGTTGTTAAAACCTAATCTAAAGTGGACAGAAAATTATTTATAGACTTATCTTTATCACTTAATGTGAATATTCATACATTTGGGGCAAAACTCCTAAGGTGCTATATTCTCACTCAAATGTCTTCCCCTCAGGTAGTCCCTATGCATCTGGTTTCCTCACTGGAGAGCAACGGCTGTTACCCTTTTTTTTTCTGTTTTTCCCCCCCAAAGATATATACATTTAGGAGAAAATATGAGTGTTTTTTACACAAATATAGCAAAGTTGAAATACTACACACACGCATAATTCTGCAACTTGGTTTTCCTTTCACTTAACAATATATCATAGATACCATGTTATGTCAAAAAATATGGCCTGCCAATTTCTTTTTCTACAATATTATTTTATTCTATAGATGTGTCAGCCCTGGCCAGGTAGCTCAGTTGGTTAGAGTCATCCCAATACATCGAAGCAGCAGGTTCAACCTTTGGTCAGGAGCACATACAAGAATGAACCAATGATGCATAAATAAGTGGAACTGCAGATTTTCTCTCTCTCTCTCTCAAATCAATAAATTTTTTTAAAAAGTCTTCATATAGATCTGTTGTATTTCTTTCCAATATTTTATCATAAACTACAAATCAGAGTTCATATGTTCAGGCATATCTGTCAGATAGCCGGCAGCCGTCCGTCTCGAGAGACGATGGTGTAGCTTCTTAAGAGTCTATCTGCACCACCGAGAATGGCTGTGCAGTCCGACTCGGGAGTGACACGGTATCTGTCTCCTCCCGTGTTGAATCGACATCTTGCGATGATGCTTGAGTGTCCTCTCCAGTGAAGCTGAAGCTACAGAGCCTGGGCAGGGTGATATGGAGGGTCTGCTGTTGCCCATGCAGCAGACCCCCCCTCTCTTCGCAGCTGAAGGGTCCAAGGGAAAGACGGAGTCAATACAGCTTGGCTTCAGGTGCGCCGCAGGAGTTGCCGGTGTTGACTACAACGTCAAACCGCCTTAGGGACTCCGGCTCCGGATTTTCTGTCGGGGTTTACTCCCTTAGCCTTTCCCCTGAAGAGGTATGCCGCAAGGCAGCGGAGGTTTTTTGGAATCAGAGTTTTCCTTCTCTGATGTGCCCTGACTGGAAGATCGAACCAGCGACACTTAGCTCGCAGGCCGACGCTCAATCCACTGAGCCAAACCAGCCAGATCTGTCAGATAAATACTTATAAAAGATAAAAACAATAAAATGGTCAAATGATACCCACAGATGATGCACATAAAGGAAAATAAAATATCTCTTTTCTCATTGAATATTAGAGAAATTAAACCTTTGTCTCTGATATGCTTTACAAACATATTATCCCAACTTATTACTTGATTTTTACTTTATGGTATTTTTATAATAATTTGTTAAAACTTTTATGTAACCAAATTGTTGGCTTTTTTATACTTTTGATGTTTATGAAATTTACATACTAGGCAGGCCTTTCCACTTGAGAGAACTGAGATAACACTCTTCCTTTTTTTTTTTTGTATGCTGATATATATATTTATGTTCAGATTTTGATCTCTCTGTATATATTCTGGGGTAAAAGGTTTAGTGTGATGCACTTATCCCCCATGATGGCTACAAAGTATTCCCAATATGATTTATTAAGTAATCCTTTTTTTCCCCAGTTCTTTTTCAGTTTTCTTTTCATTACATAAACTACCTCTGGGTACAGAATGGTAACCAGTGAACAGTACTCTATTTACTTTCTTTTCATCTTGACCAATGCACAGTATTGTTTCTATGAGGGCTGGCAACTTCCCTGCTCTGCCCTGGGTCTGAGGGTACAAGAGGGCAAGGTCGGGGAGGACTGAGTCCTTGCCCATTTGCATCGGAGACACCTTGACATTTGAGCACAATCCAATGGGTTTTCTTCCCTCTGCTTCCTTATCCATATTTTAGACTCTCAAATGTTAGAAAACAGCTGAAATAGTAAAACAAATAAAAAGAAATTTTGTCAGGAAGTTATTCTTCCTCTTCACTACAAAGTGTTATTGCTGTTGTTTTTCTTTTAATTTGAGTATTGAGGACTCAATAATTAGAGCTAATTGACAGTTGTCTTAAAATATTTATCTTATTTTATAAAATCAGCTGTGTTTCAATCTTTACCCGGACATTTTGAATTGTCTGATTAAAATTTTCAAGTTGACACATTCTACCAGGAATGTATTCATTCATTTAATAAAATCCTTCGGAGTTTTCTATGTGCAATTTATCCTTCAAAGGGCTATGAAGGACTCATAAATAAAGATAAGTGCGTAACTGTCATTGGTTTAGGCAAAGTTTAGGCAGATCAGCAGTTTCTTTGCAGGGACAGGAGATGTCTATAACACATAGGATAATGTGATTAGCATTGCTAAAAAGGTTCATGGAATATCTCTGCATGTAGGAGAGTAATTCCTAGTGGCAGAGGTAAAATGTCCCAGAAGCAGTGACAATGGGCTTGCCTTTAAAATCCATTTACAAGTTTAACACATCAGGATACATATCTGAGAACATTCCAAAAACCTGTGACCTTCAGTAATGTGTTGGTTCATTGTATGCATTAACATGACTGAACTAAGGGACACCCAGATGGCCGGTAAAACATTACGTCAGAGTGTGTCTGTGAGGGCTTTTCTGGAAGAGATTAGAAACTGAAGCAGGAGACTGAGTCAAGAAGATCCACCCTCACCAACGTAGATGGGGATCATCCCACTCATTGAAGATGGAATAGGACAAACAGTGAAGAAACGGTGAACTCTCTCTTTCGGGACTGGGGTGTCTGTCGTTTTCTGCTCTCAGGCATAAGAGCTCCTGCTTTCTGGCCTTCAGACTCCAGGGCCTGTACCAGTGACCCTCTGTTTCTTACACTTCAGACTTGGACAGAATGATATCACTGGGCTCCCTTGGTCTGCAGCTCACAGACACGTGTGGGACCCCACAGCCCCCACAATCATATGAGTCTTTGCCTACAATCTCTCACTCTCCCAACCCCTCTTTCTCTCCACGCGCTCTCTCTGCTTCCATAGAGAACCCTAACCAATACAGAGTGAAAACAAGATGGTTTTGGAGAAAGCAAAATATTAGAAGGTTTTAAGCCCTGAAACCAAAAAAAAAGAAGAAAGAGCCCTAGCTGGTGTGGCTCAGCAGGTTGATACGTCACCCTGTAGCCTGAAAGGTCTTGCGTTGAATTCCGCCTGTCAGGGTACATACCTGGGTTATGGGTTCAATCCCTGGTCAGGGCACGGGGAGAAGATAACCAATCATTGTTTCTTGCTCACATCGCTATTTCTCTCTCTCCCTAACACGCGCGCGCCCCCACCACCACTTCTTTAAAAGCAATGGGGAAAAAAAAGTCCTCCAGTGAGGATAAAAATAATAAATGAATTTTTTAAAAAGAGAAGAATTCCTTCATATTTCTTACTCCATCTGCCTCAAAACTCCATCAATTTTAAGTTCTTGTTTTTTACACCACTGTGTTCTGTTCCATCATCACATTAATGCACTCTGACTTAATCCTCTGCGCAGTGAGGAACCATAAAGCATTCTCTCTAGAGTCTTAAGATGATTATTTTGTATTAAATAAGAACACTGTGAGGAACGAGGGACGAAACCATGAGCTGCAGATATCTAACTCACCGAAGAAGACAATCAGGATCAGGCTCTGAGCTAAGGCCCATACCCAAGTCAGGCACATTGGGTTAAGCCAGTTCTTTAATCGTGTTCCTAACTGACTTCCTCCCTTGCAGCTAGAGTGACCACATGACCAGTGGGTTGTATGAAACACAAGAGATTATTGGAAGGGGACTCACGGGAAAGCTCATGATGAACCGATAAACACGGACAACCGACTCGCCCTCTTTCCCTTCCCCCATATTTTCAGAAGTCATGTTATGACCAAGAGCTAAAATGAAGGATGTTTGGTATAGTGGAGCAGAAAGAGAGAAAGCATGGAGTCTTGTCATGACTTGTGTTGAACCAGTGAATCAGCCCCATGTTCTTGTTTTGTGGGGAGAACGAAGCCATTCTTGGTATGGCATGCTGTTCTTTCACGGCCAAACACTTCCCACAACCACAGTGTGAAAGGCAGTTGAGAAGAAAGTCTTTCATAAGATTCTCTCTCTGCCAAGAAATCCTATGGAAGACACCTAAAAAGAAGAGCTTACTGATATTTAAACAGATGGAGATAAATAAGGTCCCCTACATGTATAGAAAGACATCATACATACTAAAAATGAGAGTAATTATTCATGATAAATTGAAAAAATTAACAGAAAAAAAATTCCTTCAATTATCCCTGTAAATTTTTAAAACTCCCTGAACCTTAAAACTAAGCAGTCTGGTCTTAAGGTCCCATGCCCATTGCTCAGAAGCACCCAAATCTACCTATTTAATATAAAAGTAGCAATGCGTGGCCACGCTGACTCCGTACAGCTGATGGAGGTAATCTTAAAAAGAGAAAGTTTTGTTTCTTATTAGAGAAGTAGAGCTTTTGGCTGGTAAATGTATTCGGTCAGCCAGCCTTCTAATCCATGAATTGAAGGCAATTAGTTTTCGAGTTTCTAACTTTTTTTCTTGCTCCAGAGGCTTTGCCTTCAAGTTATTTTCATCTTAAATAGTTTTGGGACCCTGAGCAGATATTTTGATACCCTGATAATTTGTGGTCTTGCTCGAGACTAACTCTTTGCACAGTCTCCCTGTCTTGATTTGTTATTTCAAAGTTCCAATTATTTTACACCTTCTTCTGAGACTTTTTCTGAGTTGTATTTTCCCATTTGAAATTAAAACTGGCCCAGCTTTTGCCTTAATCACAATTAGAGCCCCTTTTGAAAGATTAAAACCCTACAATGTTTTTAAATAGATGCTGTTTTTTTACAATCATCCTAATTTAATTTTGTGGGACCAACTAGAACCTTAAAATAGTGAGAAAATATTTTCTTACCCAATCCCAAATCCTCATTTTTACTTACATAAAGTTCCCATAAATAAACACGTTGGGCAATATTTACAGCTTTTTAATGTTTAGCAGCTGTTGTGATAATTATCTATGAACCAACAAATGCATTTTATGATTTGTGACTAAGACTCTTTCCAACTCCATCCTTTCCCCAGGTAGAAAAAGTCTTATTAATTGCCATGCCTCCTATGACCAAACAGCCTTCAAAATTAAGTTAGTCTAAACCCAGATACTACATTCTCATTAGGGAAAAAAGCAGAAAGAAAAATTCAACTTTCCTTACAAGAGCAGCAGCAAAATGTCACTCCAAGAATAAAAGGTCCTGTTTTAGTTCCTTATAGGCCGAGAATAAATGTTTTGAGTTACTGGAACTTGATGGGTGTGATTTGCCATTATTTTCCATTTCCTGAAAAATCTTTAAATAATAAAATCACAGCTCATATGTTCCACTACTTTTCCTTAAACTGTTAGGCATTTAAGCTGCCTTCTAAAAACATACCTTAATTTTCATGTATATGTCTGTCCATTCACGTGAATGTTTTGAAAGCGTAACTGTTTCTATATATGTCTCCTCAATAAATTATATTTCAGACTTGAAAGTTGCTTGGTTTAATCATTTATTTTGCAATAGTTTATCGAACTGCAATCAAAAAAATTTTACCTAAAAAAAAAAAAAAAAATCCAAAAACAGTTTCATACCTTCAAGGGAATAAGAGTCTCATGAGAAATAAAGAAAAATGTTATATCTTATCTAAGAGTTCTTTCACCATTATTATCATTCTTGTTTTTTAGAAAAGTTACACCTCTCTGACTAAGAAACATTTCAGAGGTCTTAGCCTTCTAAAACATTGTCTAGATAACAAAGGCCAAAATTTTCAATAAAATAAAAGATCAAGTGACCAAGTAGATGTCACCAAGTAGATGTCACAAAGTTTCAAATACTCAACCCTTGGTAGAATGTAAGCTTCACCCAATGCTTAGTTGTTGTCATTAAGATACAAAGGTCCCAACACCTTTGTTTTGGGTTGTAAAATATATGGTAGGTTAGTGATAAGAATCAGAAAAGGGATAATTTCAAGGGAAGTTTACATAAAAAAAAGCAAGGGTTACTATCTTAACAGAGGAAAAATACAAATAAATACTACACAATTATTGAAAAACATTAAACAGATTAGCAAATAAAAACAAAAATACTGAAGTCTAAGACTAATTAGAGTAGGAAAAGGAAATCTATATCCTCAATAGTCATCTCTTTTCTTTTTATTTTTTTGTAACAATTCAGAAATGGGAAACAAGATGAAAATATTACATTTTTTCTATTTGTTGAATTAAGAAAACAGGGGAAAAGCTAAGTAAAATGGGTGATACTTCCTGGACAGTAATTATCATAGGTCAATTTTTTCTGCTAGAAATAAATGTCAGTCACAAATGTGAGTTACATATGTATTTCAAAAGTTGCATTTGCCTCATTAAAAATAGTAAAAAAAAAAGAATGGGTGTAATTAATTTCAACAATATATTTTATTTAACTGAATATAGTCAAAATATTATAATTTCAATGCAATCAACATACTCATTTTAAATATATTTCATATTGTTTTATGTATGCTTGTGAAACGTGGTGTGCATTTTTTCTGAATTTGGAGTAGCCACAGTTCAAGTGCTCGGTAGCCACATCTAGCTGGTGGCTCCTGTACTAGACACGACCGTTCCAGATGCTGGGAAATGAAGCAGCAAACAACACATTCAAGGCTCCTGCTTTTGTGGGGTTTACCTTCTCCATCAGGGAAGATACAGAAAACTACAAAAATAACAACAGAAAAAACTGATTGTAGATGCCTTGAAGAAACCAAAAAAAAAAAAAAAAAAAAAGTTTGATGAGATAACAAATGCTGAGGGGCAGGAGTGCTCTGCAGATGTGACATTTAACCTGGGACCCCAGCGAGCGGGAGGCAGGCGGGCCTTGCTGACAAGCCTGCTGGCCAGCACAGAGGGCGTCCCCACGGACCCGAGGCAGGGACAAGGCTGCGTGTTTAAGCAACAGCAACAAACCACAACGAGAGAATGCAGAGAGCAGCGACGAGGGAGGAGAGACGCAGAATGGGGTAAGACATGGGAGAGGGCAGGCAGATCCGCATCACGCCGGGCTTTGGAGGCCGGGGATAAAGAGCTCAGGGGTGCCCGAGGGAGGAGGGATCCTGGAAACACTAGAAGCGTTCAGCTGAAAACCCTGCAGGGCCATGCCCTCCCCGAGAGGGCAACAGGAAGCAGTCCTCCCAAACCCTGAAACAGAGCCTGCAGTAGTTTCAGTGCCTAATTGGATAAAGGTGATCTTCCTAGATCATTTCTCCTGCGATTAAAATCAAATCCACTTTGGGAGAATGAATCTAGAGCCTCTCTACTTTTTAATGCAAAATGTCCTGCATTTAGTCACCAAGAATGCCAGTAAATAAGACCAAAGGACGATAAGGGAAGAGGAGGAACAAAAAAAGGCATTTTGGTGATCCACATTTTCGAATTTCTAAAGTTCTGCTTTTTAATTCCTATGATTAATATGCCCCCAAAAATAGATTGTGAGAGAACTGAAATATATATAAAAATGGACCAAATATTTCTAGCATTTCACAGGGGAAAAGGCTACAATAGATAAATAATTCAATGGATGGGTTCAAGAGCTGATGAGAAAGAGAAGATGTAGAAATTAGTAAAGTGGAAAATAGATCAGCAAAAAATATTCAGATCAAAGAACGTGGAAGAAAAGATAATTACAAAATATATATATATATATATATATATATATATATTAAGAAACATAAAAGACATTTGTGAAATAAGGAAAAATGATATAAAATGCATGTTCCTAAAGTCTCAGAAGGGGAGGAAAGAGAAATGGAAATTGGGTGTGGTCTTTAGCCTGTTAATGCTTTTTTTCTATATTCTCATGTTTTTATTACTTTGGAAAAAATAAATATAAATCATTACCTCACATCATAATGAAAATAAATCCCAGCTGGATTAATGAATTTAACGTAAAAAAATTAAATCACATACTAACCAGAAAAAAAGGAACAGGCAAATATTCATCTTGCCTTAATAATCACAAACACAAAATCTGAAACCATTAACTAAAGACCGTTATATTTGTCTACATATGAATTTTTGCTCATGAAAAACACTATAACCGAAGTTCAAAGGCTAAGGACCAGATGAGAAAATAGTTGAACCAGGTGTATGATGGAAATACATGAAGTAATTAAAATCATATTTCACAAGAATATTTAATGACATGGAAAGTGCTCCAAATTTGTATTTATATTTAAAATAGTTTATTGACTTTCCCTCCTAGTGAATATGAAGTGACAAGGGCTGGGTTTACTTTTTCACAATAAGCAATGAGAAAATCAGAGAAAACACATGAAATGGAACATGTCTCTCAGATACTGGACAAGTGGCATGATAGCACCACGATCCTTGAGCGACTGGGAACAAGCACAGCCAGTCCGAAAATGTCTCCATTTACTCCTTGAAGGTGCTTTTCCAAGGGCACCGGAGGGAGGGGGACCCCAACGAGAGCCAGTGATCTCACTGAGTGGAGGGAACAGAGAACAGCAGTCAAGGAGGCCAAGAACCAGAGGAGAGAGCCATGCAGTCAGAGCACTGAAGGTCTGCAGAGGGGTCCGCTCGGCACTCTGACTGGTTATTGATCTGTGCACATGGGCAAGCAAACCACCAGAGGCAGGAGAAGAAGTACTGCCACTGCGTGGGCAGAACGATCCCCAGGGTCCGCAGGGGAGGGAGCATAGTCTCAGAAGCCAGGGTAGAGAGACGTCATAATCCCAAGATGCCTGCTCTACCATGGGGGAACTACCTGAGGGAGTAGGGAGTAGGTGGAAGGGCCAAAGGGGGAAAGTCAGGACAACGGGAACAGTGTCATCGATCAAATATAATTAAAAAAAGAAAATAGCTGGTTTATAATTTGCTCTCCATAAACACTAATTGAATCTGGAAAAAAGAAAGAATGTAGAGGAAAACATGATCTTCACGAAAAAAAAAAAAAAGTGAAACATAAAAATAACCCAAGGGACCGCTTAAAAATGGAAAACATATCTACATTAAAAGCATTTTGGATGTTATTCATCCAAAGAACCCAGATCTTGTTTCTAATACTATTCTTCAATCAAAAGAACAGAGGCTTTTTGGAAAAGTAGCTGATGCGACCCGTGACCGGGGTAGGGAACACAGAAGGTGAGCACAGAACAGCTGGAGGGCCAGGGACTACCGCATTGATGGGAGGAAGTCCAAGGGCCACAGAAACCAGTTGAAAGCGTTCCCAGCAGCTGAAACAGGAATAGTCTGAACAACAAAATTAAGTAGTTTTGATTATAACACACAGAATAAAATTAATATCCATACTGATATCAATGAATGCTTGAATAAATAAATGGGATGAAGAGGGGACAGACAAATCTCCCATATGCACAAAACTTGCAAATGACTTACGTGGGTAATGTACCGCACGGGAGGGCGGGTGGAGCGCAACAACCCACTGCTTGAGGTGGGGCTGCACGGAGTGATGTCATTCTAATGACGTACAGTGTGGAAGTGGGGAAATGAGCAACTTCACAGTGAAGCAATCTGATCAATACCATGTCAGTGACTCGGTCAAGGTCAACAGTTACAGCGATAAATCGAGCTGTAGGCTGTACTCCTGATCTGATGTGATAAAAATGATACTTTATCTCTGCACAAAACCCATAACCTCAGTGTGATGAGGAGAACATCCTCAGTAAAATAAACACCAATGGAAGCGACGCCTAGAAAATACCTGGCCAGTACTCCTTACAACAATCAAAGTTGTCAAAAACAAGCCACATCTGAGAAACTGTCAAAGCCAAGAGGACCCTACGGATATATAACAAGTAAATGTAATGTGGTATCTTGGATGGGATCTTGGGACAGGAAAAGGATACTGTATTAGGAAAAAAAGAAAAAGAAAAACTGAGAAAGCCTGAATAATGTATGGACCTCAGTTATTAAAAATGTATTGATATTCATTAGTTAATTGTAACAAATGCACCATACAAATATGAGATGATAATAACAGGGGAAACTGGATACGGGGTATACGGGAACCTTCTGCGCTATCTTCACAAACTTTCATATATCTAAAACTGTTCTGAGAAAAAAAGTGTCTACTTAAAAATACATTGGATAGTATTAATAGCGCATAAAACCCTAGAGATGAAAGAAGCAAAACCGAAGTCATAGTAATAAAGAAAATCAAAATCAGAGAGAAACAAAGAGAGAAATGCTATCAACACGTGTAACTGGAATCCCAGGGAAGAGAGAGGGTGGCAAAAGGGAGAGGCAGAAAACAATATTTGAAGGAATAATGGCCTTTTTTTTTTTTTCTCAATTTGATGAGAACTATAAAAAAAAAACACATAAATCTAAAAACTCAATAAACCCAGGTAGTCATACAGTGAGACTTTATAATCAATTTGCTGAAGAATCAAGTTTCAGGAATAAGGAGAAAAATCTTAAAAGAATCTAGGGTAAAAGCATACTACATGTAGAGGCAGAAAGTTAAGAGTTTCCAGCTATTTCTTGGCCAAAAACTAAGTATGCCAAAAGACAATAGAGAGACATCTTTAAAATACTGAAAGTTAAAAAAAA